>NC_045622.1:78578865-78888434 GCF_009829155.1 Mustela erminea | reverse complement strand
CACTACTTTGGGAGTCTAGAGCTTATAGACTGGTGTATAAAGTAGTATGCTCTCCAGCAGCGTGCAAATCACCTTGCCTTCTTGGTTCAAGGTATCCTATCTGTAAGAAGGCTGATGGATTAGATGCTTCCTAACTTCTCTTCTGTCCCTCATATTCTAGGATTCTTGTCAATTGGAAGAAAATTTCTGCTCTGACTTCAGAAATACAATCCTTTTGGCTGGTTTGACCAGGATTAGTCCTCTTTCCTCTCTGAAGGAAAATAGTGGAAATCGTACAGAAAATCTACAAATATGAACTCTGTGGCAATATGAGCTTGAGTGGGGTCAGAAATTAATCACTAATATGATGAACAGACTGTTTGCCAAAATAAAAGCTATAGGATGGAGAGATTATTGAAGTAATTATTTAATGTGACACCACTGAATTTACTTAAAAAACAAATACTGGCAACTTGAAAGCAAGTCAATAATCAATGTGCCATTCATAGCCTTTATATTCATTAAATTAAATCTAAGTAATTTATGTTAGCATCACTGAGTAGATGATCACATAATGTTACCTTAAAGAATATACAGTAAATTATACTTTATATCAAATAAAGTTCTTCTTCCTCCCTTCCTATAATTTCTATAATTCCTATAATTAATAAGAAAAAGCTACATATATTTTCAGTACATTTAAGAGATATATACTGAAATCTATTTGCCAAATTCAGCCAGGATATATATTTTTAGTCTTTGCAAGCTTTATACTAGAAGAAGAGTGCATCTTCGTAATTTCTTTAAGAATAGACAGCAAATGGTTATATAACCTCTAAATGTTTGAAGCTCTAAGTATTCCATGTTTGTGGTGTTTTATTGTAAAACTGTTGCTAAACATTAAAAAAAAAACTAGAGCATCATATTTTATACAATAAAAACATTAATTTTCTTACAGTCCCTTGCAGGAAAGTTTGGACCTTAACTCTAGTGATTATATTTTCCAATCTTCAAATTAGGTTTTGTCACCTAGGAATCAGTAAAATATTGACTAAGGAAGACCAAAAAGAGACTGATCATACTCTTTAATATGCAATGCTGGAAGCTAGAATAGCTTCTTCAGGATGATGATATAAATGACTTTATCCCAGAATCACATACCTCTACACAAGATATAATTATTCTCAAGTCTTGGAAGAAATTTGAAGATTTGCAATAATTTGAGGAATATATAACTTACATAGTCTGATTAAACACTTACGGGTTCTACTTAAAAAAAATTAACTTAGAAAAAAGACCTCAAGATAAAAGATGAGTAAAATATAATAATATCAGATCCTGATTTACCTAATTAAATTCAAATGGACAATAACACACTCTCCAGAGATACTTAATATAAGAACTATAAAAAGCTATCAAAAAGAAAACACAAAAAAATCCTAATTATTAATTCAATAAATCCAGGTAGTTGGGAGTGGGAGAAGTATGAATGTTATGGAAGCCTAAGGAGGGGAGAATTAGAAAAGAAAAGTGGAAGATGAAAATAGTATTAAGATCTTCTTTTATTGGGGAAGGGATCAACAAAAGGCAAAGGAGAAGCATGCATGTTAATAGAAAAAATAATTTGGTTTAACTCATTTAATTATGAGAACAAGGGGGAAAAAGTTATATTTAATGAATAGGAAAAGAATGATGAATTGTCCAATGAGAAAACGAATGAAATATATTACACCTTGATCAAACCAGGAAAAATAAAAGGAAAATGTGGACTCAACAATCAACATAAATTATAGGTTCAAAGCAAAATGGAATGAAAAAGATCAAGTTATTGGCCAATATCCCAAATATGAGCACTCTTTTTTCCCCACAAAAGACAGTGACTTAAACTGGATTAAAATCAAGATATGTACTCCATGAGAAATAAATATTTAATGTAAAGTAATAAAGGGTGGTCATAGTGATTCTAGGTAAATGAAAAAAGAAAGCAAGCAAGTCTAGCCATATTGATGTCAGTCATGATGGAATTTCACATTAGAAGGACTAAAATGTTAAAAAGGTACATTGCCTAAAGATAAAGGTATAATTTATAAATAAGATGTAAGTCATATATTTTATGCACCAAACTTTACAGCCTTTAATTAAAAAAAAACAATGAAATCAACAAAACTACAACTGTAATGGAAGACAATATATACTTCTCAAAAAATTTAAACAGTATAATGGACCAAATAACAAATAAAGATCTAGATGGACTTACTGCAATCAATGAACTTCATTTAACAGAATTTTATAAGATCATCATACATTATCTTACTTTGCGCACATTCACAAAAATCAATCATGTGCTTTGTTACGTTCCTTTTGTGTCAGCTTCACTAAACTACAGCCATGTTCTCCAGAATTGGTTTCCCAATATAGTTCCAGGTTAAAGCTGATCAAAAAGACATTTGTACAAGGATAGTAAACCTACAGGAAAGCAGTAGCCAGTGCACTCTGAAGGTCATTGTGCTTTCAAGCAATGAGAGAATGACACAGGTATAGACAGAGTCTAGCTAGCCCCTTTTTTTCCCAGTACCAGATTCAGCTTTTTTTTTTTTTTCCCTCTATGGAAATGCCATGCAGAGGCCATAGTCTTTCCACAGGGGGCTCCACCAATGCTCCATGATGGTCCCATTCCAGACTCCCTCACAAACTCTTGATTTCTTTGCCACACCCAAGTGCTTCAGGAAAGCTGGTTAGTGGCTTTTCTCTGATTCCCCAACATTCCTTTTTGGACTATTCTCCCAAAATTCCCATTCCTATAATAAATCCCAATTCCATAATACTTACAGTGTATCTCATTCTGTTTTGCTCATTGAACCCTGATTGATAAAAGGAACAAAAGAAGGAAGAGTAAAGCAAAACGGGGAAAAAAATAATGCAGAGTATTTACAGACTACATTGTAAGATTATAATCTAAAAAAAATCATAAATAAAATGAAAAAAATTTTTCTCTGGTAGTCAGGGAACGATAAGTTAAAATAACAAGGTATATTTTTAGGCTCTTCACATTAGCAAAAATGGATAGGAGCCATGATATCTATTTTTATAGAGGATGTTGGGAAAAGCATTCTTTCATACATTGCTTTGGAATCGTGAAGGATTACAGCTTATTTTAACCAATAATCCATCTCTTAGAAGTCTATTCCATTCAAACAAAGCAGCCATAAATAATGACCCATAAATAATGATCCACATGCTTATTGCATCATTGGTCTTGGTTGCAAAATACTAGAACAAAGCTCATACCCAGCAATATAGTAAATTATGGTTTATCCTACTAAGGCATCTATATGATTAGTTGACAGGAAGAAAATATACAGAAATCTATGTACTGGGCTGTTAACATGGGTAGGTAGGTTAATACAACTGGATGGAAGAGAGGGAGAGAAGGAAGCCTAATAAGGGAAAAAGAAAAACAACTAGACATTCAAAAGCATGTGAATATCCACATGTGTGCATTTATACATGAATATCCACATGAATGCATAAAGTTATGGATATGTATGTGCAAAACAAAATTAAACATTAAGGACATTCTCATAATCTGGCCCAATCTAATTTAATGCACCAGATTTCTCTGGACTTCCCAGGAAACTCTGGGTCAGAATATATTCCTTGATCTGCTTCACAAAAACAGCCCAAAATACTTCTCTTTGTTTCCTCTTTGGGGAACACTCTCCATCTGCTGTTATCTGCTGTTCATCAAGTTCTCCCAGGCCGAGTTGATGTGCCACCTCTTCCTTGAATATACCAACCCACATGAAGTCTCTTCTGAACTTGTTCATCTTTGTTAAATAATTTAGCACTTAATTATATAGGATCATGAATTATTCTGATTCTTTTGTGCCTGTTAGTCATGTCCCTAATGATTAATCCTATTCTCAGGTTTCTATTTCTCTTAACAGATGCATCACCAAATTGTACCTTTAGTGTAATGACTGTTATGTTTAGCATAATGCTTGGTATTTGGTTTCCAAACAGGGAGATGGTTAGAAAAGTATCCAGCCTTGACCTCAGAAGATCTCAGATACAATCTGTGTTCTGTTACTTCCTAAAGAATGTGTCTGAGTGTATTTTGTTTCTCTCAGCTTTAGTTCTGGTATCCATGGTCTCTGACATTTAACATAAAACTTGAAAACAGCCTGGATTGTGGAAAGAGTTCCGAGTTTAGGGTCAGCTAATCTGGCTTTGAGTCTGGACACTATAATGGTTTTTATCTCAGATAGCATTTAGCAATGATTGACTTATGTCCCTGCATTCATGTGATTTTGGTCTGTCTATAGCTGTGACACTTGTAACCAGTACTAATGCCACCCCAACTGGCATACTTAAGTGTATGAAAGGAGTCATTATTAATGATTACATTGGATGGGGTAACAGTTATATATAAGGACTGTCTCTGGCAAACCAGAACCTACAGTAACCCCATCTAGAATAAATGCTTGAACCATAGGTCCGTCATTTGTTAGTAGCAGGAGATAGATTTATTCTTTATTCACCCTTTCTGTTCTCACCCTGCCCCTAGTGGAGATGATAGGTCCATAGTAAAACAGAATAGAGAGACAGAATATTGGTGTAACTCATCAGTCACTTGATGAAGGTCAGTCAATATTAACTGGGCTAAGTTTTGCTTATCTTGTCCTCTCTCAAAATTCTGAAGCTGATGAAGCAGAGATGTGGGGTTTATTAACAAGGGACAAATCTGACTTTGGGGTTCTTTATTAGCCTTACCTAGTATTTTTTTTTTAAAGGATTTGAAGGCACTGTCAACATTATGAATTGAGAGATTTATATAAATATTTGGATTTGTAACTTGGAAAAACTGAGGACATCTATTAAAACTGAACCTTGGTTATCACTTGTCAAAGGTCAAGTGGGACTGAAAATTCAGTGTCTCCTCTCTAACTCTCTATCTCATCACATTTTTCCTGAAGTTGAAGTTTAGTTCTATTTACCATTCCCTTTGGGATATTGTGGACTGCCTGCTTAACTCATCCACTTTTTCCTACTGAGACCCTAAATGCTTTTTAGACATTCTGAGCTTCAGGTGAACCTTGTTCCAGCAACTTGCAACCAACTCTTTCAGAGTGGTTTTGGGAGCAAAAAAAAACAAAAACAAAAACAAAAACAAAACAAAACACAAAGAGCTAGAAAAACTCAGGTTTTGGGAGAGAAAAGAATAGGACTAAAAAGGAGTGGACTCTAGCCATTTTTATGGACTGACTATAATGAAATTAGAAATAATATAAAATACAGTTTTTTTACAGACTGATAACTAGATGGACTGCTTATCATCTGAACACCACAGGCGGGAATGATCATCACAGCTTCCCCCCCCTTTTTTTTTCTTTTTGTTTTTAATAACATACTTATAAATCTGCCTAGAATTTATAAAAGGGATACAAAGATTACATATAAAATAAAAAAGTAATACTTATTTAACTTATAAAATTATTGGGATTTAAACCAGTAATAAGGGAATATGACTTATAAATAGCTTTACAGTGTTAAATAGCTTGACGGTGATGACAATCAATTATGATGGGTCTGTATTTATAAAGCATGATTTTTGGTTTGGGAGGTTTTTAGAATACCCAAACAAAGTGTTTATTTTTTGCTTCTTATTATATTCATTAAACACCTTTTGTTAAAAATGGAGAAAAAAAATCATTAGAATGTTACCAATAGGACTTGAATCAATTTATCACTTATTTAACGTCTTTCTTGTGTTCCCTGATTCCTGAATCCTAGAATCCTAAAGCAAGGAAGAGCCAAAATCTTTGAGGTGGGATTGCAGCAAGGCCATTGGAAGGTGGAGACATTAACACAGAGAAGTAGAAAAAAACAAAAAGAAAGAGGGAAAGATCGTCAACCTACCATTCTCACGTATCATACTAAGGGGTCACCTCATTTTGCTAGATGGTATTTCTGAAAATCCATTTTTGGCAACCATTTTTGGCAACAGGAATTTTGTATGCTGCCTCACTTACAAAAATAGTAGATAATAAGTAGAATAAAATAATAGATGATAAGTAGAATAACAATATAGCAGACTAATGAGAACAATAAGTAGAATAATAGATAATAAGTAGAATAACAACAACTAACTGAATGGGAGCTTAATATGACAAGCACTTATCTTAATCCTCATACTAGCCTCTTGAGGTCAGTACTATTATCTCAAATTTATTAATGAGGAAATTGAAGAACAGGGGAATTAAGGAATATACTCAAAATCCTGCAGTTAGGGAAATGCATAACCAAGACTTGAAAAACAAAAAAAGTAATAGTGACTCTAAGGCTCATGTGGTTGACTGCCATGCTCTGTTCATGTCCCATCTTCTAAGAAGGGACAAATGACCTGCTAGAGAGCTACTTCCATTTCAAGGCATCACTCAAATACTCCTCTGTTGATTAGCCCTTTCAGAATTTGCTGTGTTGAAATTAAACTTTTGACTGAGGACCCACAAATTGTTTTTCTATCTCTTTATGGACAGGCAGATGTTGCTTTTTTTTTTTTTTAAGATTTTATTTATTTATTTGACAGAGAGAGAAATCACAAGTAGACGGAGAGGCAGGCAGAGAGAGAGAGAGAGAGGGAAGCAGGCTCCCTGCTGAGCAGAGAGCCCGATGCGGGACTCGATCCCAGGACCCTGAGATCATGACCTGAGCCAAAGGCAGCGGCTTAACCCACTGAGCCACCCAGGTGCCCCCAGATGTTGCTTTTTATTATTAACATTTATATATCCTTCTCCTGTTGAATTATTTATGTTCAGAAGAGATCCCTTGGGGGCGCCTGGGTGGCTCAGTGGGTTAAGCCTCTGCCTTCAGCTCAGGTCATGATTCAAGGTCCAGGGATCGAGCCCCGCATTGGGCTCTCTGCTCAGTAGGGTGCCTGCTTCCCCCTGCCCCCGCCCCGGGCCTGCCTCTCTGCCTACTTGTGATCTGTCAAATAAACAAAATATTAAAAAAAAAAAAAAAGAAGAGCTCCCTTGCCTTCATGTTCTCTTTCTCTAAATCTCTTTATTATATACTTCCTTTTTATTATATTATGAAATAACATGGTTTTTTATTTTATGTAAAAACATACCTTTTTATTATAACAATAATGAGAAAGCTTATATTTCTATCACATTTTACAAATGATTTTACAACTCAATAATTCTTTCAGTACTCACACAAAAATCTAAATTTGTGAAATGTGTATTATCACCTTCATTTTCTTTATTAAAAATATGACTACTTGCCAAGGTCACACTGCTATTATATGCCCCAGTCTGATCTGGTTTTCTAATTCTGAACTTAATGTTCTTTTTCATTTACTTCATGTACTTTCTCACCAGTATCTGTTGCAAAGGAGATCCACTACAATGTTGTGATGGATGAATGAATGAGCACACGACCTATTAAAGGAAGGTCATTCCACTGCCTTTACATATACATTTACATATATGTATATGTGTGTATATATATATATATATATATATTTATTTATTTTAAAGAACTGCTAGCTTTCTTTTTTTTATTTGCAGAATAGAAAGGGTTGGTCTTTCCCAGGATGTTATTTAGGAATAAAATGGTAAAAAGGAGCAACAATTTCTGGTTTGTAACAATGAAGATTACATTCTCCAACAATAATTTCAAATTAATTTGAGACAGAATTTCCTAAGAAAATGAAATTAAACTATATTCCTTTGAAATTTCATCATGTACCATGTCCAGGAGAATAAGAGTTGTATGCAGAGAGAAACTTTTTTAATACATTAAGGGGAACATCTGGACCTTTATGCCAAAAGAATCATGTGACTCTCCCCACAGTTACTCACCTGGCTTTAAGAGAGGATGAATATCAGCCTTTAGTATGGGAGGCAATTAGTGCTCTGCTTCATACTAGGGAATCATGCATATATATACATATATATGCATATATATGCATATATATACACATACACACAAACACATACACTGTAGTCATGGACTTGGTTAATGGTTTCTTCAGAACACATATAACAAAAGCAGGAACCTGCTACCTAAGAATCTCAGATTAATGCTACAATTTACGTCAGAGAAAGTAATAGAGTACTACACAAACTTCTATTAGTACCACTTTTTAAGGACAGATTATTGTGTAGTTAATTTTATCAACAATATTTTTGAAAATCTACCATTTAATCAGGCACTGTTCTAGGCACTGAGGGTATTGATCAAAACAGAAAAACAAAGCAAAATTTTTTCTCCCACGTATGTACACTCTGAAAATAACAAAAGATAGCATGTCAGATATGTCCTGTGAAGAAAAAAAAAGAGCTCTGGGGTGGGACAGAGGCAAGTAATGTTAAGTTTGATGGCCAGTGAAGGCCCACTCAGCATCCCACTGAAGAAGTGATGTTTGCACAAAGTCCTGAAGGAGGGATGGCAGTAAGCCATGGGCACATCTGGGGCAATAGTGTACCAGACAGAAGCCACAACAGTACAAGCACCTCGAGGTGGGAGGGACCACAGGGAGGTCTTGTGCTCTGTGAGATCATCAGTAGGAGCTGAAATGAGGGGTGGTAACTGGGAGTGTCAACATTTTAAGTAAGGTCTGTATGAGATAAAAGCCTTTGGAGGTTTTTGAGCAGAGCTGTGGTATTATCTGATTTTTGAATTGATTATTGTAAAATAATTACAGCTGCTCTGTCAAGAAGAGAATAGGTGAGGGGTGGGAAGAGGGAGGAAAGATTATAGTGAACACTAGTTAGAAGGTTTCAATTTTCTGGGGAGGGGTGAGCTGACAATCTTTTAGACCAGAGTAGTAACACTGAAGGCGATAAGAAGCAGTTGGGTTATGCATAGATTTTGAAGAGAGAGTCATAGGTAAGTTAACTAATCGATATGCAGAGTAAGAACTGTCAAGGAGGGTCTAAGGAGTTTGTCTGAGTAACTGGAACAACAGAATTGCAACAAAGTCTCTTGATCCAAACAAATGCAACATAAAATCAACCTTGTAAACAAAATTTTAAGTGCATAATACTGTGCTGCTAACTATACCATAACTCTATCTCCAGAACTCAGTCAACTTGCAACTGAAGTTTTGTACCCTTTTGACCAACACCTTTTCATTTTCCCCTCCCCCCAGTTGGTGGTCACAACCATTCCACTGGCCATGAAAGAGAAAAAAAAAAAAAAAAGGAGGTGGTGGATGAGTTTATGGCATTGATTGTGGTGATGGCTTCACGGGTGTATACATATCTCCAAATTCATCAAGTTGTATACATTAAGTGCAGCTTTTTATATGCCAATCATAACATAATAATGTAGTTTGAAACAAAACAAGCTTAATGCAACAAAACATGGTTCTCATTCCCAAGAAAAAACAAATTAGTTAATACCCTGACTTGACACTAAGGAATATGTAAAAATGGATACAATGTACAGAGGATTGTTTCCATGGGGCTTCAGAAAGAGGCAAGAGGTCTTCTCTGACAGGCCTGGTTTGTGGTCACCTGGTTCTGGAGCTGGTAGACCTTGGAAGCCTAGGCTTTGCTAACAAGGTAACAGGTTAGCCCCAGGATGTCCATTTCTTGATTAGAAATGGGAACTCTTAGGGGGCCTGCGTGGCTTAGTCGGTTAAGCATCTGCCTTCAGCTCAGACCATGGTCTCAGGGTCCTGGGCTCCCTGCTTAATAGAGAATCATCTTCTCCTTCTCCCTCTACCCCTCCCCCATCTTGTGTGCTCTGTCTCTCAAATAAATAAAATCTTAAAATATGGAAACTATAAAATTTGCATATTCTAGGAAGAAAGGACATACGATTTAATACTACAGGTGAATCTAAATATGACAAATTACTCACTTGTGATAAAAATAAGAACTTGGAATTGTGGAATTCTTTTTAAAAATCCACTTAGAGTTGCCTAGTAAATTGTCCTTCTCCTCGTTAGTCATTTATTTATCTACACATAGGATTTTGGTGACTTATCAACTAAAAATACTATTTCTTATACAGGTCTGAAGACAGACTAACAATTTTCCTTTTCTAATACCACTTCTAGTTCTGATTTCCACAGTTGGAGATTTTGTGTGCCCTAATTTTTAGGATTGCACCAATGTCTGTAAATGGTCCAGGGATCTTTTTAGGAGACAGGTTTGGTTCAAGTCCTAGTTTAGGCCCCTGTTAGGGAAGAAGTGGCCAGACCACAGACAAGTTACTTTCCATGTCTGATCCTCATTCATTTAACCTGTATTTGATAGTAACCCTGGCCTCATACTGTTGCTAGGAAGAGTCAACTCACTTAGAGTCTAACACAGTCCTTGACACATGGAAAAACTTGATAAATATCAGTTCCTGCTAATATTATAATGGTCATTTAATTTTATCCCAAAGCCTGTTTTTTGTCATGTGTTTCTTCATTGACTCATCATTTATCCTTGCTAGTTTCCATTCCACCCTCTTCTGGGTCTGCAAAAACTTCTGGTAATTTCCTACCCATATTATTTAGTACAAGAAAGCTGTTTAGAGGCAAAATAGTGAATGATGTTAAGTACTACAGAAAGAATAGCAAACTTTATACCAGAAGAAGGCTGGCTTACTGATTTCTGAGAGGAATCTTAAGGTAACAGATTGATTTTTAGTTATAATCTCAGAAATCTGACTTTGACAGAAGGAAGCAGAACCTTTTTCAAAGGTGGAGTCATGGCAACCAAGTTCTCAGGATATATTAATAATAATACAGCCCTGGGAAAACTGAATAACCACATACAGGTTAGGGAAATTAGACCCCTTCCTTCCACCATGTATAAGAATTATCCACTTTAATTAACTTAAAGTGGATTAAAGATGTAAATGGAAGACTCACAAGCATAAAACTACTAGAAGAAAACATAGGGAAAATGTTCCTTGACTTTGGTCTTGACGACAATTTTTTGGATATGACAAAAAAGTCACAAAGAGTGCCAGCAACAATAGTAAAAATAAACAAGGAGGACTAAATTAAACTAAAAAGCTTCTCAAGAGCCAAGAAACAATCAGCAAAAGAAAGGAAACTTACAGAATGGAAGAAAATGTTTCCAAACAATCTGTAAGGGGTTAATATTCAAAATATATAAGGAACTCCCACAAACTCAATAGCAAAAAACCTTATGATTAAAAACCAGATAAAGGACTTGAATAGACTTTTTCTTTTCCTTTTATTTTTTTTTTAAGATTTTATTTATTTATTTGACAGAGATCACAAGTAGGCAGAGATGCAGGCAGAAAGAAAGGGGAAAGCAGGCTCCCCGCGGAGCAGAGAGCCCGATACGGGGCTCGATCCCTGGACTCTGAGATCATGACCTGAGCCGAAGGCAGAGGCTTAACCCACTGAGCCACCCAGGCACCCCTGAATAGACATTTTCTAAAGATGACATACAAATGGCTGAGTGCATGCTCAACATCACTAATTATTAGGGACATGCAAGTTGAAACCACAATGAGATATCACCTCATACCTGTTAAAAAGGCTATTATCAAAAAGACAAGAACTAATAAATGTTGGTTGTAGAGGAAGAGGAACCCTTGTGATCTGCTGGTGGGAATGTAAATGAGCATAGCCACTATGAAATAATATGGAGGTTCCTGGGGACCTAATGTGTAGCATGGTGCTTATACTTAACAACACTGTATTATATTTTTGAAAGTTAAGAGAGTAGATCTTAAAAATTATCACAACACACAAAAAGAAGTAATTATATAAAGGGTGGGAGGTGTTAACTAATCTGATTGTGGTAATCATTTCACAGTGTACACATGTCTTAAATCATTATACCTTAATACATAAATTGCATAATTACATAAATTATATGTCAATATCTCAATAAGCCTGGAATAAGTGATACCAATACAATACTAATAAAATTATTCTTAAGCCATGAAAATAATACTGCTTTGGGTACTGACAGTTACGGCATACATTCAGCGTATACATTTCCCAAAATACACACACTGGAAATTGGATTCTAATGCAAAGGTTTCTATCAAGCCTAGAATCAAGGCAAAGTAAGTGGGTTATACAGTTTGAAAGGTTAGTAGCACTGAGTGTGAGAGCTCAATGTACCCATCGACATATGCTGCAGGGGGATATCTTGAGCCAGAATAAATTCTTCCATTAAGAGTTCTCTAATAAGCATTGCCAATGTTTGCCTCTCTGTTTTAATGTTTGAACCATATACTTTCTGAGTGATCTATCCTCTAACCATGACAATTTAGTTAACTGTATTGCTAATACAGTTAACTAATTTTTAGATTAAAATTATTAATAATTAGATTTTAGATTAAAATCTAAATTAAATTATTTTTAGATTAAAATTATTAAAACTAATTATTAGTTAAACTAATAGCCTTGTTCTTTCTCTTTATGGCTGGATCTCAAGAAGAAGTTGATTGCTAAGTGTGGTTTGCATTTATCTTCGTTCATCTATTATGCGTCAGTTTATTGCTAACTTTTAACTTTTTAAGGTTTTGGGGCAGTTTGCTATTTTATGTTGATAGATGTTCCTACAGGTCTTCCTCAAATTATGATGATGTTATATCCCAATAAATACATTCTTTTTTAAAAAAATTTTTTATTTTTTATAAACATATAAAATATTTTTATCCCCAGGGGTACAGGTCTGTGAATCGCCAGGTTTACACACTTCACAGCACTCACCAAAGCACATACCCTCCTCAATGTCCATAACCCCACCCCCTTCTACCAACACCCCTCCCCCCAGCAACCCTCAGTTTCTTTTGTGAGATTAAGAGTCACTTATGGTTTGTCTCCCTCCCAATCCCATCTTGTTTCATTTATTCTTCTCCTACCTCCTTAAGCCCCCATATTGCATCACATATCAGGGAGATCATATGACAGTTGTCTTTCTCTGCTTGACTTATTTCGCTAAGCATGATACGCTCTAGTTCCATCCACGTTGTCGCAAATGGCAAGATTTCATTTCTTTTGATGGCTGCATAGTATTCCATTGTGTATATATACCACATCTTCTTTATCCATTCATCTGTTGATGGACATCTAGGTTCTTTCCATAGTTTGGCTATTGTGGACATTGCTGCTATAAACATTCTGTTGCATGTGCCCCTTCGCATCACTACGCTACCTAAAGCAATCTACACATTTAATGCAATTCCTATCAAAGTACCATCCATCTTTTTCAAAGAAATGGAACAAATAATCCTAAAATTTATATGGAACCAGAAAAGACCTCGAATAGCCAAAGGAATATTGAAAAAGAAAGCCAAAGTTGGTGGCATCGCAATTCCGGACTTCAAGCTCTATTACAAAGCTGTCATCATCAAGACAGTATGGTACTGGCACAAAAACAGACACATAGATCAATGGAACAGAATAGAAAGCCCAGAAATAGACCCTCACCTCTATGGTCAACTAATCTTCGACAAAGCAGGAAAGAATGTCCAATGGAAAAAAGACAGCCTCTTCAATAAATGGTGTTGGGAAAATTGGACAACCACATGCAGAAAAATGAAATTGAACCATTTCCTTACACCACACACGAAAATAGACTCAAAATGGATGAAGGACCTCAATGTGCGAAAGGAATCCAACAAAATCCTTGAAGAGAACACAGGCAGCAACCTCTTCGACCTCAGCCACAGCAACATCTTCCTAGGAACATCGCCAAAGGCAAGGGAAGCAAGGGCAAAAATGAACTATTGGGACTTTATCAAGATCAAAAGCTTTTGCACAGCAAAGGAAACAGTTAACAAAATCAAAAGACAACTGACAGAATGGGAGAAGATATTTGCAAACGACATATCAGATAAAGGACTGGTGTCCAAAATCTATAAAGAACTTAGCAAACTCAACACCCAAAGAACAAATAATCCAATCAAGAAATGGGCAGAGGACATGAACAGACATTTCTGTAAGGAAGACATCCAGATGGCCAACAGACACATGAAAAAGTGCTCCATATCACTCGGCATCAGGGAAATACAAATCAAAACCACAATGAGATATCACCTCACACCAGTCAGAATGGCTAAAATTAACAAGTCAGGAAATGACAGATGCTGGTGAGGATGCGGAGAAAGGGGAACCCTCCAATAAACACATTCTAATTTGAAAATATCATCAGTCAACAATGCATGTAGTACACCTAACCTACCAAACTTCATAGCTTAGTCTAGCTTCTTGTAAATGTGCTCAGAACACTTACAGTTGGGCAAAGTTATTTAACACAAAGCCTATTTTATAATAAAGCTTTAGTGATCTCACGTAATTTATACTCTGAATACTCTACTGAAAGTGAAAAACAGAATGATGATATAGGTGCAGGATGAGTCTAAGTATATCAATTCTTTGCCCTCATGACTGTGTGTCTGGAAGCTGTGGCTGCTGCTGCCCAGAATCATAGGCATATGTTATGCATATCACTAGCTGAGAAATGATCAAAATTCAAAGTACAGTTTCTCCTGAATGTTTATCACTTTTGCCCAATCATGAAGCAGAACAGCTGTAAGTTAAACCATCATAAGTCAGGTATTGCCTATATATATAAATTATATACAATATAGACTCTATATAATCCACATTAAATATCTTACATCAGAAGTTATAAGTAAGCATATATCAAATGGTTTGGCAGTGGCCTTGAGCTGATTAATTTATTAATACTTGCCAAGCTACTAATTTATAATGTGAACATTTTTTTTCAAATATTTATTTATTTATTTTTAGGAGAGAAAGAGAGAGAGGTGGGGGAGGTATAGATGGAGAGAATCTTCAAGCAGGCCTCCTGCTGAGTGCAGAGCAGGACAGGACTTGGAGCTTGATCTCAAGACCCATAAGATCATGACCTGAGCTGAAACCAAGAAACTGACACTTCACTGACTGAGCCGCCCAGACACATGACTCTTAAATTCATTTCTTAAGAACAAGTGGTACAAAGGTTTTTGTATGTTAGATCTTGCATAAGACATTTACAAGTAAATGTAATTTCACTAGAAGCTTGGGATAAAACTAAGTAAATTACAGATATGAATGTGCTTTGCAAACTGCATGGTAAGTTAAAGTGTCACATGAATAATTAATAACATGAATGTGATAATACGAATCAGTGTTAAATTTTCACTCCCGACAAAGACTCTGCAGTTGCTACTCCATTATACTGAAGAGCGAAGTTGGTGGGAGCACCTGAAAATCTACCCTCATAACTCACCTTTATGTTTGCCTTTGGCAGCCCACACACTCTTCTCCAGCTCACAATGAGATGAGCACAACTCTTGTAAGCCTGTAAGAGGGAACAAAAGAACAAGAAACATTTTGCTTAGAAACTCAGTAGACCAGAAGGAGAATAGGAAATTATCATGAAAAAAGAGCTTTTCATGTTGACTATTTCTGCTGTAAAACTGCTATCTGGTATAGGTCAAATTAGTTATAAAGAAGTGTGTAGGAAGATACAACTTTTTAGTAAATTGCATTAGAAACTAAGCAGGTGGGTAGGTCTATGTACTGTTATGCAAGCTGATTTAGCTGTCAATGTTGAAAAAGATTAGAATGGCTAAATTTTCCAATTACTTTTTCCCTGGGTGAGTAATACCCTCTTCTAATATTGTGCCCTCCCAAACTCAAAAGCCGTATCTTTCTCTTTGTTCACTCCCTGCTTTTCTGTGCAACCAGACTAAATCACCAGAATTCCCTGACCATAACCTCTACTTCTTTGCCTCTGGAATTTTGGTCAACCTTTTCTATGTGCCTAACATGCCTTCTCTACCCACAAGATCAATGGGAAGTCTGCTCTGCTTTTGAAAGAAGACTCAGCTCCAATGGTACTTTGACAGGCACTGCTCTCTTCTAAGTGACATGTCCATTTAGAAATAATCTCCCTTTAAATAAGCCTTCCTCCAGAAATGCTTCTAAGCCTCAAAAGACACCTACTGAATATAGTGGATAGTATATACTCAGAAATAGGAATTAATAATTACTACCTTGGAATATTGTTGTTAACTTTCACGTTTGTGTATGTACAGTAGCATTTGTAATGTTAAATTCTTAATTAATTGTAGTAATTCCTTCATCTTTATCTGTATGCCTCCCTCACTAGACAATTGATTCCTTAAAGGTAGAATTCATTTGAATTCATTTCTGTATCCCTCACCCCATTCCCAATTAACTAGTGTTTGGCACAGGCCCTTGTAATTAGCAAGCTTTTTTTTTTTTTTCAATAAAAATTGCCTAAGCTTATTCGATTAATATGTAGGAGTGATGTAATTTATAATGTAATTTTGTCCTGTTTCTGGTATAGAGCTTCTAAAACCCTTGGAGTTTCCTAAGTGATGAGAGCATAGAAATATCTTTTGTTATGTTAATGAGATGACTTTTGGAAAGCACATAAGGAGGGGCTGCTAGCCAGGACAGCCGACCAGGTGATTAGACTTGGAACTTCCAGTCCTACCCCCTGACCTCTGGGGAGGAGAGAGGCTACAGACAGAATTCAACCACTAATGGCCAGTGATTTCATCAATCTTGCCTATGTAACGAAGCCGCCATAAAATCCCAAAATGATGGAGATCAGAGCACTTCAGGGTTGGAGAATACTTGGAGATTTGGTGAGAGCAGCCCACCTGAGAGAACATGGAAGCTTTGTTCTCCTTTTCACATCCCTTGCCCTATGCACCTCTTCCATCTGTCTGTTCCTGAGATAACTTTTTTTTTTAAATAGAAGCTTTTTATTCTTTTTTTTTTTAAGAAGCAGTCATTATTTTATTTGTAGATTTTATCATTACTAAAAATTCCAAGACAGTATATTGAAGTACAACATAGTTAATGAAAGAGATTTATATAATGGATGGAAAAATAATACACTATGAAAATCTATATCATTTCTACACACACAAAATAAATGAAATGATCATGTAAAGGATGACTTAATATCAGAAATTTCAAATTCCAAACTTCACACCCTTGAGCTCAGAGAATAGAATAAAATTATTAGTTGCTATAAGAAAAAAAGAACACAGTTTCATAAGGGATTTGAAAGTGAGAGAAAGAAAAAGAAGAGGCATGATAGAAAAGAGAGGAAAAACTTGATAAAAAAGACACATTTCAGGGCACTTGGGCACTCTGTTAAGTATCTGCCTTCTGCTCAGGTCATGATCCCAGGGTCCCGAAATTGATCCCTGCATCAGGCTCCCCGCTCAGTGAGAAGTCTACCTCTCCATCTCCCTCTGCCTCCTCTCTCCCACTCATGCCTGCTCTTTCTCCCAAATATATAAGTAAACTCTTAAAATTAAAAAAAAAAAGAGGCATTTCAGTCAACTGTTGAACTGGGCCCCCTACCTCCTGTCACCACGACCAAAAATAAATAAATAAATAAATAATAAAAGTACAAATAATCAATTTCTTTGCAAATCTGGTAAAGGTCTTTAAATGATTCTAAAATGAGGTTTGTCTTTTTTTTTAATTTTTTATTTTTTATAAACATATAGTATATTTTTATCCCCAGGAGTACAGGTCTGTGAGTCACCAGGTTTACACACTTCACAGCACTCACCAAAGCACATACCCTCCCCAATGTCCATAACCCCACCCCCCTACTACCAACGCCCCCTCCCCCCAGCAACCCTCAGTTTCTTTTGTGAGATTAAGAGTTACTTATGGTTTGTCTCCCTCCCAATCCCATCTTGTTTCATTTATTCTTCTCCTACCTCCTTAAGCCCCCATGTTGCAGCACCACTTCCTCATATCGGGGAGATCATATGTAGTTGTCTTTCTCTGCTTGACTTATTTCGCTAAGCATGATACGCTCTAATTCCATCCACATTGTTGCAATGGCAAGATTTCATTTCTTTTGATGGCTGCATAGCATTCCATTGTGTATATATGCCACATCTTCTTTATCCATTCATCTGTTGATGGACATCTAGGTTCTTTCCATAGTTTGGCTATTGTGGACATTGCTGCTATAAACATTCGGGTGCACGTGCCCCTTCGGATCACTACGTTTGTATCTTTAGGGTAAATACCCAGTAGTGCAATTGCTGGGTCATAGGGCAGTTCTATTTTCAACATTTTGAGGAACAGGTTTGTCTTTTTTTTAATCAACTGGTGAACCCAAGGAAGAAAGGGATTATGGGAATCTGTGATTTATAGGCGGTTGGTAAGAAGTACAGGTAACAACCAAGTAACAACTTGCTACTAGTGTCTGAGGTTCAAGGAGGGGTTTGCTGGAAGGTCAAATTTGCAGCTAGTCCATCAGAATCACAGGGGATAACCTGGACTTATGACTGGTAGGTGGAGTGGGATGGGGCTGGGATGGGAGTCATACTGGACCAAGCCCATAACCTGTGGAATCCAAGGCTCTCTCCAGATAGAGTTACAAATGAGTTGAAGTTTAAAACTCTCAGATGGTATCCCAAGAGTTGCTTGTTGGTATGGGGATGGGGATTCCCCCTCACACTAGAACTGGTATCAGAACCTGTTTAGTATCATGTCACTTTAGTAGCATGTCAACTAAATAAAATTGGTTTCATATAGTAACAAAAAATTATGTTGATTCTGAAGTTTGAATATTCTTATAAGGGCATGGGCTTGAGAAACTTAATGATCACCAGATAAACATGTAATAGAGGCTATTTTATAATGATAGAGTTTGTTTTATAATAGTAAAGTATATTTGACACTATGTTGACAAAATGCCTTTAAATATCAGTTTATGGATCATAAACTGAAAGGGACTTGAGAACTATTTACTCTAACCCTACCTATTTCACAGATGAGGCAATTGAGACCTCGTATGGTATTATGGGCTTGGTATGTGGGCTTGGAGGAGATATTCCAAGAAACATTTGGAAATCACAGAGCTGAGTCTTATGCTCAGGTTTCTTACCTAGCACTTATGCAGAAGGCTATTTAGGTTTTTCCAGTTGTGCTATGAATATGACAAATGTGCTATTAATATGATAAAACAGGGGCACCTGGGTGGCTCAGTGGATTAAGCCTCTGCTTTCAGCTCAGGTCATGATCTCAGGGTCCTGGGATCGAGCCCCACATGGGGCTCTCTGCTCAGCAGGGAGCCTGTTTCCCACTCTCTCTCTGCCTGCTGCTCTGCCTACTTGTGCTCTCTGTCTGTCAAAAATAAATAAACTCTCTTTAAAAAAATGATAAAACAGATAAAATAATTTTGTTTTTGTTTTTTTTTTAAGTTAAAAATTCCTTATTTTTTTTATTTCTGGCACCACTACCACAATTCACAAGGCAATATATCTGATGTAATGAAAAGAAAAAGAAAAAGAAAAAGCTACAACAGATAAAAGACCTCTGAAATGTACATCTAATTGACACTACATTGCATTAATCAATAGCTGTACTTTCTGCAAACTGTGGTTATGACAGTCCTGAACAAGAAGTGTTTCCTGTTTAAGCTGCAGTAACTCTTCTGACTATGGATCATTGTTCCTTCTGTGGCAGATTTTTATAGTTTTTCTAATGCATTTGGGACAACTGTCTCAAAGTAACCTGCTGCTTTCCTGTTAAGTCCATACTCTCTCTCCTGCAAAGAACTATAGCCCCTTTCCCCTGAAAATTTTTTAGAACCTTCTGCTACCATTTCTACCACCTCCCCACCAGATCCATAACTACCACTATAGGAATTGCCCAAGCTTTTTCCACCAAAACTGCCCCCCTTCATGGTTCCATAATTTGATTGTCGTTGTCCACTGTAATTTCCACAATCATAGTTCCCACCACCACCATTACGGTTAGCTCCAAAATTTCCTCCTTCATTGTGACCATCATATCCTCTACCACCACCACCACCACCATATCTTCCTCCATGGTCTCCATATCCTGGTCCACCACCACCATAACCTCCTCTACTACTATAAGCAGGGCCACCACCATTGTTGCCACCATTACCTCCAAATCCATTATATCCTCTATCACCTCCTCCTTAACTACCTCTGCTGCTACATCCTCCACCATCATAGCCTCCTCCTCCACCAAAGTTTCCACCATGGCCAAAGTTACCACCACTTCCAAAGTTTCCTCCCTGACCCATGAAGTTGCCAGATCCACTTCCATGACCTCTTTGTGATCCAGGAGACTGCATTTCTTGTTTAGAAAGGGCCTTTTTTACTTCACAATTTGGCCCATTAATAGTGTGGTATTTCTGAATAACAATTTTATCAACTCTATCATGATCATCAAAAGTTACAAAAGCAAATCCTCTCTTTTTTTCACTCTGCCTGTCTTCCATAATTTCTATGGTTTCAACCTTGCCATACTTTTCAAAGTAGTCTCTCTTCTGTGTCTTTAATACCACCAACAAGAAATTTCTTCACTATTAGATGGGCACCAGTCTTTACAGAATCCTCTCTAGAAACACCTCTCTTTGGTTCCACTACATACCCACCAACATTGTGTGGTCAGGCACACATTTGCTGCACCAACCTCTTCAACACAAGAGTAAGTCACAAAACCAAAAGCCTTGGAATGTTTCTCATCACCACACTATCTGTACGTGAACCCCATTTTTCAAAATATTCTCTTAAACTATCATTTGTAGCTTCAAAGCTCAAACCACCAGTAAACAGTTTCCTCAAGTGCTCTGGTTTCTTTGGATCATGGCTCCCTCCTCCCAGCAGTAGTGGCAATGGCGGAGTCAGACGGGGGGTGACGGGGAGGTGGTTTTACCTCTATTTTAAGACTGGACTCACCTCTTCCAACTTGAGTTCAATATGGGCCAGATAAAATGATTTTGGAGAGACAAAGACTAGATATTTTTTTCTTTTTTCAGAAGGCTACAATAATTTTAAACTAAATATCTTCAGTTAAACCTTCAGGATTTAACTTGAATTTTTAAATTTAAAGAATTTGGATAGACCAAGATTACAAAGTTAATTCAAGTGTGAGAAATAATGAGTCAAAGTATGGAACTAGAATAGCAAAGGCTTTCTTAGAGACCTGTTTGTGGAACTCAGACAACAAATGCAGAGAATGACATAAGGAAGCCAAGAAATACGTAATCCAACTCAATCATGCAGTAGTTAACAAAACTGAAACATCTTATCTTTTTCACTAAATCATTAACTGCATCTGAAGGATAGTGAAGAGAAGCCCTAATTATTGAAAGTAAGTTTAGGAAGACATATCTGGCAATTGTGTGTAGAAGATTATGTGTAGATCCCCAAAGATCATCTGGGAATTCTTAAAGGGCTGAAACTCCAATCAATACTGTAGCAGTAGAAACTCAAATCATGAGTAAACATTGCAAAAGAAACACCAGGAAATCATAATTGCCTGGAGAATTGGGTAAAAAAGAGAGACAGAAATAAAATAATAGCTCAAGTTAATATTTTAAGTTCCAGAGACTTGACATATGTTTTCTATTGATGAAACAGGGAGCGGGGTCAGGTAGGTACGAGATAGGGTAGGCCTAGTTTCAGACAGACTAACTTTGGGTTGACTCTGGGATAATTCAGTACGTCAGTTCCCAAGCCTGAGGGAGAGATAGGAACAGGAGACTTAGACTGAGATGCTATGCATCTCATATAGGCTGAACCTATATAAGAAATAAACTCTTGAGAAAGAAAGATAGAGAGAAAACAGCACAGGGGGCCAAGACAGACCCCTGGCCAATGATCACAGCTGGTTTCAGAGGAAAGGAAACTGATGAGGGAGGGTCTGAAAAAAAAAAACCAAAAACAAAACAAAGAGCTGAAAATATTATAATATTGATCTTGGAAGAACTCTTCATTTCAAAGATAGTTGGAAAGTGTGTCCACTATGTCTATGTCTATCAACTTCAAAAGACTAGTTTCTGTGTCAGTATTTGGCCAAACAGTTCCAGTCTTTTGTGAAAAATTATAGAAAATTCAGTGAAGAATGTTGAAAGAAGAAAAACCACATTAGACTAATTCATCCTCAGAAACACAAAACATATTAAAATATTTCATTAAAATTTTGGTTTTTAAGTATGTTCAGACTACTTGTAAATATTAGAAATCAAACTTTTTATTGCTGTGAAAACCCTCTATTTTGAAGATTTGTGACTAAGGCAAAAATTCAGTCTGTAGTCTGACTCAGTGGAAAAGCCTACACTAATCTGGTTAAATAGTCTAAATACAGTGACAAATCTGGATACCGACGTCATCAGAGGAGCTACATATAATCTTAAAAAGGGAGGGCCGCCAATGTCAGAAGTTGTTGAAATGCAAAAGTTGAGACTCATCAGTGTTGCTTTCAAACCATTCACTGATTCAACGAATACTGATCTCTAAATCAGAATGTATTACACACTATAAATTCTGAGCCAACTTAACCTACAATTAGTTTTCTTGATTAGGATCAAAGTTGTTAATGTGAATTATTTTTTTCTTTTCAGAGAAATAATGCTCATTTGTCCATTAGTTCAGAATGAAGTGAGTCATGACCGACTAAGTGGATAATCTTGGGACGTTCACTTTTAATTTCTGTCTTTGTAAAATGAGCAGATGATAGTGGATGATCTGAAGTCCCTATTGTCTTATAAAAAGGTAGTTTCTAAATTATTGACCGGGGGTGATAACATGTTCTTATCAAATCTTCTGCAACCTGACTTTTCACATAGTTGTTATCTAGATATGGATGTAGGCATGGGAAATGTAACATGATCTAGGTAAAGCATTGAATTCAATCATTAGACTAAAGCAAAATTGATAACATGGTGCATCACCAGGCTTCTAGGAAGAGACAGCCATAAGATTTATGTTTTGTGGAACCAATAAGTGTATTTCTGAGCACATCCTCTGACTTCCATTCAATAAAATTAGAAATTAATTATAAAAGTACTTAGAAATCAAATATTAACAATCTAATGAAAGAGGAAATCAAGACACAATTTAAACTGCAAACATTCCTTAACATATATAAGGAGATTACTCTTGAAGAATGTGAAAACTTAGGAACAGTAAAGGAATATAAATTAAAACAAAATGCCATCAGATTACCAATATTTCTAAAAGAAATATTAGAAGAGCCAGGGTTGGCAACTGTAGAGAAATGGGTGCTGCCACATACAGTTGATAGGACTTTAACATGGCAAGTCCCATTTAGGGGAGCAGTTTGGCAGTAAGTTAAAAACTGAAAATACACATACACTTCAATGGAGCCATTCTACTTCTGAGAATCTCGCTTCCTGAAACAACACATACTAAGCCCAAATACAGATACACAGTGATGATTATTGCCATATTGGATATAAAGTTGGGGGAAAAAAAACCAACATAAAATACAACCGTATGTCAAAATTTTACAGTTCTATGAAAAAGCCATCAAAATGAACGAGGTGAGGGATCCTGGCTGGTTCAATTGGTAAAGCATGTTACTCTTGATCTTGGGATTGTGAGTTCAAGCCCTATGTTGGGTTGTAGAAATTACTTAAAAATAAAATCTTAAAAAAAAAAAAAAAGGAATGAGGTGGATCTACATGTGCTGATATGGAAAGATATTATTCTTTAGTGAAAAATGATTTAAAGCCTATTATACTATGACCTCCCTAGGTGTAACCCACCTTTATAATATGTACTTACCTGTACTATAGAAATTAGCAAACTCATAGAGTATTGTATACATTAAGATGTAATAGTAGTTACCTGTGGCGAGTGGCTTTGGGAGGTAAAGGAGGAACCTACATTTCATTATTATAAAATTTTGTAGTAGTCCGAAATTGAGAAAATTAATTTCAAATAATAGAATAGCTTAACATGAATTTAATGAGTAAAAAGTTAATGCTTCATTATTATTACTCTTTGGTGACTTTTATATTACATATGAATTCTTCACGCTAAAGCATTATATAGACATTGCTCTACATTGGCTATTGCTGCATGTACTTAAGCATACTATTTAAAAATAATTTAATAGCTCAGGGCGCCTGGCTAGCTCAGTCAGTGGAGCATGAGACTCTTAAACTCAGGGTCCTGAGTTCATGCCCCACATTCAGGGTGAAGCCTACTTAAAATACAATACAATACAATACAATTAAATAATTAAAATAGGGCGCCTGGGTGGCTCAGTGGGTTAAGCTGCTGCCTTCGGCTCAGGTCACGATCTCAGGGTCCTGGGATCGAGTCCCGCATCGGGCTCTCTGCTTGGCGGGGAGCCTGCTTCCCTCTCTCTCTCTCTGCCTGCCTCTCTCTCCATCTACTTGTGGTCTCTCTCTGTCAAATAAATAAATAAAATCTTTAAAAAAAAAATAATTAAAATAAATTAAATAAAATAATTAAAATGAAATTCAAAAAAAAAAAAATTAAAAGTGATAAATTTAAGTCATTTTAAAAAATCCTAAATGGAAAGCTTGCTCTATTCTAAAAGCAAACTTAAAATATAAAAAAAACTAAAAATTATGTAAATACTAAAGGATATTAATCCTCAGAAGTAATCAAAGAATCAAAGAATCAAAGAGATCAAGAATATGGCATTGTACTATCGAAACTAAAATGGGTAACAGTTCATATTTGTGAGAGTTTGATCACAAAGCACTTTTATATATTGCTGATGGTAACAATTTTTCTTATGGTGTTATTATATCATTTATACACACACACACACACACACACACACACACAGAGCTACATAAAAGCTGAAAGTAAATATTTTAGAGTATTAAGAGAAAATCTCCAAATAATATTTTAGATTTGTTATTCCCCTCTGAACTTTAAATACATTCCAGCAGTTGGAATTCATTATCTACATTACTTCTGTAGTGAGATAAATATAAAAGGATGTTGAAAGTAGTATTTAAAGACCTTAGCGTATTCATTAGAATTATCAGAGGTATTCTGACTTCTATCATTTAGTGAACTCTTATACATTAGCCACTTTTGTATGAAGGGGCCTTTCTCTCACTTCTCTAAAGGATGCAGTGACCTTCAGTTTATGTCTAAGGAATTAGGAGATGATACCACATGATGACTGGTGTTTTGGCTGAATCTTGGCAGGGGCTTCCATAGCCTCTGCCCAGTACTGAGCTTAGCAGAACGGAATCACCAGTCTCTTCTCCACTTGGAAATTTTTGATATTAATCATTCTCCATCACCTTTAACCATACAAATTCTTATAACAAATGCAGGTTTATTTCTGTCATAGGGCTTAAAAATGAGATGAAAAGGCAAAAATGTCTGTCTCAATCTCACTTCATTTCCTTTGAGACTACATCACTGGGGAAAAAATAAAACAGTCTACGATCTGTGGTATTAAGGGTTTAAGGTTCTGCGCAACTCTGCATGCATAAGCATCTTTGGCCTAAATCCTTCACGTCTTTCTGTCATGCACGTGCATGCGTTGCGTGCATGTGCACACACATACACACACCCCTCTAGCGTGGAATCATGGGCTGATACAATGACAGAGCCAAAAGAGATTATTAGATCCTGTCATCCAGCAGTTTTAGGATCATGATCCTTGGAGCATTTGGGCTCTGTGTAGCGTCTCAAGGAAACCTAGGAAAGCAGGAGGATGTTCAGAGAGTATACAACTAGGCCACTGTAGCTCTGGTTAAAATAAAAATTTTACTTCACTTTCATTTCTCATAAAGCCCAGGTGCAGCCACCTAAAAATGATCTCAACCACTGATGAAGTCCATTTTACTCATTTAGTACGTTAGGAAACCAGTGTCCCAGAAAGTTCAGTTACTTCACCAAGGTTATAAGCCTAGGGCGGAGATAGGATAAGAGATCTGGATTTTTAATTCCAGATGGAAATTGGAAAGCTAGTGACAGTGGCAATTCTCTGTAATTCTGAATTTTCCATGAGTTGCTATAGCTTATGAAACTCACATTATGAAGAAGCAATTAAGAAAATGGAGAGGTAACCAGGCAACAATAGTGCCATTTTCTTAACAGTGTGAGTGACATTACGCAGGCATAGGTTACTTCTGCTTCAACTGAGCTGGTGCGTATATGGGAGAAGACAGGTTGAGCATCTGCTGGGAAATAGGACAGACCTTTTTCTACACACCTGTTCTGCAGAAGAATATCTATAATGAAAGCTCCAGCAGCTTGCTCCTATGTGACTGCCAAAATCTGAACAAGTAATATCCCCTGGACATATCATAACATAAGGCAAAGCTGGATCTGTGCTATGGTTCTAAAAAAAAAAAAAAAAGAAGAAGAAGAAGAAGAAGAAAAAGTAGATGAAAAGAAAAAGGTAAGGTTTAGTTGGAAAATCACATGAGTAGAATTATATAGAATCCTGTGTACCATTCTCTGTCCCCTGGGCTTGAGTTTTCCTAATCTGTAATGAGGGGAATGAGATTGATCTCTAAAATAATTTTCAATGCTTACATACTCAGTTATGTTAGTTGGGATGTGGTACTTTTTGTTTGCTTTTAAAATCAGGTTCAATGTCAAGAGGGAAAAAGCCAAAAGGAAGAAAAATATGAGCAACTACCTTAGAGACACATTATCAAACATTTGTATTATTTTTAAAAAATACTATCTCAGACAAGCTATAACATGACCATGGATATTGTTTAAAATGACACTTTTGAATAGAATAGGAAATACACAAAACAATTTACTTTTAGATATGAGATGGGTGTGTGTACATAATATATCGATTGCACGTGTACACCTAGAAAGTTCAACCACAATTAAAGAAAAAAAAGCATGCCAACATGTAGACTTATCTCCCTCAAATTCATCACAATAACCTCAAGTGAGTCCTTAATGTTGATAGCAGTCAGTGTATTTCCCTGGTCATCTTATTTTTCTACTCACCCAGAAGACTACTTCATATTTTATTCTCTCACTTCAAATTCTGTCTTCTAACACCCACCTCCTCCCCACTCTTCACTCTCAGCTGATACTTCTGCTTCCTATTTCTCTGAGATTGAAGCAATCTGCAGAAAACTTCCACAGCTCCCACCCACATACTGGCATCCCAAACCCATATATTCTGACTTCCTGTCTGATACTCTACTAAACTAACTGCACTCCCAGCTAAGCCCATCTCCTCTGCTTAGACACCAATTTCCATTCCTTCCACCTACTACAGCCTGATAATTCTCCCATCTCTCCTTACAGAATCAAGTCCAGCCTCCCATCACCATGCAAGCATTAACTACTAAAAAACTGGAAAGAAGAAAGAAAGAAAAAAAAAAAAGCAACCTCTTTTGGATCCAGTTCTCCTGATGTTTTTTCTCCTCAATTTTTTGTTCCCTTTTGCTCCAAAATTCCACAAAAGTACAGTCAATAGTAACATTTCTAATTCCTCTTCTTAAATCTTCCATAATTTTTGTGGTTTCGTTTTTGTTCCATACCTCCACAAAGTCTTGTACTAAAATTATCCATGTTCTCTTTACTGCCAACATCAACAGTGGATTCTTAGTTTTCATCTTACTTGCTACATTAGGGACATTTGACATAATTGCTTGTGATCTTCTCCTAGATACACTATCTTCACTTGGTTTCCAGGGCGGTAGAGGTTGATTATTCAACCTTACTAGATGCTCCTTCTTAATCTCTGTTATGTCTTCCTCTCATGTCTTGAACTTTTAACTTTGGAAAGCTCTGTGACTCAATCTTTGGGCCCTTATCTTCTTTACTTTTTCTTCTTCATCGTCATCTTCTCTTCTTTGTCTTTATTCCTTACCCCTGGTGATCTCACCCATTTCATGGTTTTAAATAGTATCGATACACTCATACCTCCTAAATGCATATCTCTCATCCAGATATCTGTCCATAACTCCAAGCATTTATATCACAACTGTCTTCTTTTTTAAATTATTTTATTTTTTATTTTTTTATTTTTATTTTTTTAAAATATTTAATTTATTTATTTGACAGACAGAGATCACAAGTAGGCAAAGAGGCAGGCAGAGAGAGAGGGGGAAGCAGGCTCCCCCCTGAGCAGAGATCCCGACGTGGGGCTCGATCCCAGGACCCTGAGATTATGACCAGAGCTGAAGGCAGAGGCCCAACCCACTGAGCCACACAGGCACCCCACATCTGTCTTCTTTACATTTCTACTTGGTCTGAAAGAATCATGTCCAAACTCAACATTCTTAAATGAACCTTCCAATATTTGTTCCCAGACCTAACCCAACCATATAGTCTTCCCATATCATCCGATGGGGAAAACATTACAGGTCAAAATCTGAATATCTGTCTTTCATAACCCCACTTCAATCCACTTTCAAAGTTTATCCAGAACCTATCCATAGCTTCTCACCCTCTCCCCTGCTGTGAGTCTCTTAAGTGGCCTCTCTACTGACCAGTGTGAAGGTAGGTTTGAGGTTCACAGTGAGTAGACACGAGGCAGAAGAATTTAAAATGAAATCCAGCTAATACGAATCTCCTGCTTAAAGCCCTTCATTTGGTAAACTCGCATTTCACTAAGAGTAAAACCCCAAGTCCTTACAACTATATGACAACAAGCCCAAAAAGGTATGAAATAACCTTGCTTGCCATTGCAGATATAAAAACACATCTATTTCAGGGAATAGCTTTTCCACATCCTTCTTTAAATGCATCTTTAAGAACTCAAAAAATTAGAGGAGTCCATCACTGCACAAATGCTTATAGGATAAACACCTCATTATCCTTGTAAGAAAACTATAGGGCATATGTAATTTGATTATGAGTTTGTGCCACATCTCTCAGTACCCTGTACTCTTTAAAATGTTGCTTTCATTTCACTTTTTTTCCAGTACTAATGCTTCTTTTATTCCCCCCTCTGTGTTCATTTACTTTCCTTCCTAATTTATTTGCATACCTAATTCTATAAATGTTTTATAAACATATTACCTCTCTTTGGGTAATAAAATATGATAGTCTTTAAAGGATTTTTATATCGTTGTCAATAATAAATGTCAGCTGTTTAAAGAAAAAAACTCCTAGATTAGTGTCAGGAAGGAGCCAAATTCTCCTTTTCATTTGTTCTCCATTTTTGTTAATAGTCTGTATTATAAGATGGCATATTAAGAAAAATAGTCCCATGTGGAGCGACTATAGACTTCAGTGGGGACGTCAGTGTAGTAGACTGCACTCCTGGCCTTTCTTCCTTTGGGGGGGGAATATTAGCTTATCAGGATTATGTGGTTCGCAAATTTGGAAAAATTTTCTTCTTTCTTCTCCATTTCAATCTGTTCCCCTTTATTCTGCTAATAATAAGGGGTCTGACACTATGGGGAATCAGATTTCCAGCTAAGTCACTTAGTTGATGGATAGGCCTCAGATTTATAAGGAGAGGGAATTCAGAAGTTCATTTGGCCACACATCAAAGTCCCATTTTCCCAGCTTTCATCAATTATAGAGCTGACCTTTTGATATCCATCTGTCAGTCTGCAGAGCTCTACTTCTCCACTGGTTTGGAATTCAGGCAGTGGGAGAAAGGTGTTACCTACAGGGTCCATCAAAATCCCAACATGTTTGTAATGATTCGTATACTAGTTTCTAAGCATCCCATTTTTGCATGTATAGTCTGAGGGGAGGAGGGTGTCCTGGAAAGAATGGGACTCTGGTATTAGACAATCTTGGCTTCTAATGTCAGATGTATCCCTGTGTATCCTGAGTCAAGTTATTTAACATATCTCAGACTATTTTCCCTGATCTATACAGTAGCATGAATAAGGACTTCATTGCATTGTTGTGGAGTTAAAAGAAATAGTATATGCGGAGTGCTTAAAAGGAAACCTGGTACAAATGGATATTCAGAATTACTATCTTCCCTTTATATCAATAATCCATTAAATAACTGAAATCAAATCAGAAATAATGATATTTATCAGAAGTCAGCAGAAATTTATTTACAGACTATGAAGTTGAGTGGTAGGAAGAGCATTTTGGGGGAAAAAAAAATGGCCAGTCTTTTATTTTGGACGGAAAGCAAAATATATTTTCTTCTTGCAAAACTGAAGTAGACTAGCAAAGAAAAAAAAGGCACCAGTAAATCTGTCCAAAATTTCTATAGTAGCTGATGTGGGTGGAACAAGAGGACCCTTGATTCATCCAGCCCACTGCCTGTGTTCTGCATAATTACAAGTTTTTATGGTTTCTGCAAGGGTGTTGTTGATCATTATAGGACAACAAAACCCACAAGTATTGGTGTGTGTTAGAACAGTGACACTCACTGGTTATTTCTGATATTGACAGAAGTACTTACTACCAAAAAACATCCCTTTTTAAAGCAAAATTTAAAATGATCCTCATAGACGTCAACAAGGTAAGCCAACAAGGAGATAGTCAGGGGTATCTACAGGTATCAAAAGGGAATACTGAAATCATTAAAAATACTGAATATGACAAAGGAATTCACATATACGTGCATACAGAATAGTCAAGTGAACTGGGGATATTTGGCCAGAAAAAGAGAGGGCACAAGCAGCCAGTGATTGCTATCTTTAAATGATAGGAAATGATATCCTAAATTAACTCTGTAAGTGTAACTTGTAAATATTTGGACCAACATGATTGTAAGAGCTGTCCAATATGGACTGAGCCTCCTTGGTTGTGATTCCCTGCCTCTAGATATACCCAACCATATTTGAACAGTTTTTTTTTTTTTAAGATTTTATTTATTTATTTGACAGATAGAGCTCATAAGTAGGCAGAGAGGCAGGCAGAGAGAGAGGGGGAAGCAGGCTCCCTGCTGAGCAGAGAGCCGCATGCGGGGCTCAATCCCAGGACCCTGGGTCCATGACCTGGGCTGAAGGCAGAGGCTTAACCCACTGAGCCACCCAGGCGCCCCCCATATTTGAACAGTTTTAACTGTGGTAGCCCTAGAGAGGATGCATGAATAACAGGAATTCTTGATGATCTTTAAAAGCATTTCAGCTTCCAGGTCCTGTTACTCAGTGCAAACCCACATTTAAATGACTTGTAAGCTAATAATATTTCTTGTAGTAAAATCTGGCTGCTTTGCTCATATGTAAATTATGAAAGCCTGTTTTAATCATGAAGGCCCTACTGGTTTCAGAAATTGGAGGGCATGCAAATCAGTGCCTTTGCTATTTTTCATCAGCGATAATTATGTACTGCAATGAAATATAATAGAAGCATCTATGACTTTTTATAATTTTGCTTGTTTATTTATTTATTTAGTAATCTCCTCACCCAATCTCTTTATTTATTTATTTAGTAATTCTTTGTGGGGCTCAAACTCATAATCCCAAGATGAAGAGTCCCATGTTCTTCCGCCTGAACCAACCAGGCTTCCTGCATCTATAACTTCTTATTTATGGGATGATGTCCCGTCACCGAACACAGAAACTGTAAAGAATGACTGATCCTTTTTCTTCTCTTACCTCCTAATCCTGGTAAATATTTCCCAGTCTCATGACACATTAATCTCAGGCTTACAGAGGAACGCAATCTCTGTGAGTACTGGTAGGACTCTACCCTGAGAGCATATTACAATTTTCTCTCCCTTTTAGAGTAGCTAAAAACAAACAAACAACAACAGCAACAACAGAAAAAAACACGATTTGAATTTCAGTGATTTAAATATGTTGCTTAATATTAGTCACTCCCGGGACGCCTGGGTGGCTCAGTTGGTTAAGCAGCTGCCTTCGGCTCAGGTCATGATCCCAGTGTCCTGGGATCGGGTCACACATTGGGCTCCTTGCTCCGCAGGGAGCCTGCTTCTCCCTCTGCCTCTGCCTTCCACTCTGTCTGCCTGTGCTCGCTCTCGCTCGCGCTCTCTCTCTCTGACAAATAAATAAATAAAATCTTTAAAATATATATATATATATATATAAAATATAGTCACTCCCCAAAGCATTAAAAGCAAGGGTCAATTAATCTAGGGCCAGAACCAGCCCTGGCATCTCATGGAGATATTTTCTCATTTCTTATTTTAGAGATGTTTACATTCAGGGACTCATAAAGAAACTGCTTACTTGCCTAAGGCAGGAGAATTCTAATAAACTCATTCGTGTAATAAGAGCTTATTTTCCCTAGGTACCAAGAACATTTTTACATATAAATCAGTGCACAGAAGACCAGTTACCAACACAAGAAAAAAAACAAAAAACAAAAACCTTGCTATCTACCATCACTTTATTACAGAGAATATTAAACTGATTTATTTTCTTTTCTTCATTAAACACACACACATAGTTAGGCAAGACACAGCATCAGAAGCACGTATAAGTAGCTGCTTTTATCATCCGCTTTCCATTTAACATTGGAGTGTGCTTATCACACGAGAATTTCTAAGCTAATAAATAAAAAGAGAATCATCTAGAGAAAGTCAGCTCTGTAGACTGAGAGGAGGAGAAACAATCCCAAGAACACTGAGGGTAGAAGTAACTTAAAGGTGGGAAAAGGGAAGAGTTTGGCTCAAAGTATCCACTGGGCACCATTTTCTCAGACTCATTTCCAAACAATTAACACCTGCAAGAACAAAACCCAGAGATATAGTAAAGCTAGCTTTGAAAATTTCAACTGGATCTGATATCTAATGGAAATAGGAGTTGATGATCTATTTCACATCTATACCTTTATATCTTTTAAATATCTTTTAAATGACTTTTTAAAGAACTACGGTAACTTTTTTTTCTTTTTTGCTGTATGACTTCATGTGTGATAAAATACATTTAAAGCCTTTGACTGGTCTTACTATTCTCCCGTAATTTCTTGGCTTAAATGAGTTTTATTATTGCTAAGGGAAAAACAAAGGCTTTATCACAAGGGGGTTATAAAAAATGTGTTGGAGAAATGACAGAAGTGGCAGGCTATCAGTGGGTGAGATCTACACCCCTTGCCTCAAACATATTTCTGTCTCTTAAAGATATAGGAAAAAAAAGGCATGAATTATTTTTCAGTTTTTAAAAGTTTCAAAGGAGAATTAGGAATCAAACTGTAAGTCATAGTCATTCTTTTTCAGGAAGGGGCAAAGGTATTGTGTAGGTGGTGAAAGTAGAGAATTAGGTAGATTTCAGTTCTGTCAGTTTTATTGTGTGACCCTGGGACAGCTGCTTACACTACTGTGCCTTCTGTTTCCCCACTTGGCAAGAAATGATGATCATTAAAATAACAACAATATTAACAATGAGAACAGTGCTTTTTCGAGGATTCAGTGTGGCCATGTTATATAAAGCACTGACACAGTAGCTGTTGCAGATGAATCCTGAAAATGTAGATGGTTTGGAGCAGAAGAGCTCATGGCTCTCCACGAGTTTTATATATTCCCTGTGGAAACTGTGATCAGAGTAATGACCATACTTTCAGCATGGGTCAGCTTCTGACCCCCAAGATGACCCTCAAAATGTTATAAACCATATTTTCTAAAACAGTAGATAACAGTACTTTAAAAACATTTTATTTCCACAGAGCCCAATTTCTATGCCTAGTCTTTCAATTTCTTTCTACTTTTTCTTGGGGGGGGGCAGTGGGCAGGGAGCAAAGAAAGAGGATGTGAAAGGTGAAAGAATCCAGGGTTCTGCGTGTGGTGCTACATGGAGCTCAATCCCATGACACTGAGACATGACCCGAGCTGAAATCAAGAGTCAGCCGCTGAACCGACTGAGCCACCCAAGTAACCCTCAATTTCCACTCCTTCCTCCAACTCTCCAAAATACGCCATCTTCCTAGGGCCTTCCCCAACAACCACACAGAGACTCTCCTGTTGGAATGCAGTCACAAATGTTGGCAACATATGGTAGCAAGAATATTTAGGTAGGAAAAAAAAAAAAGATATTTAGGTGAATAATGAGAAAAATGCCAGCTCTCTTACTTGAGTGGGTTATTTAAGAATCTTTAAATTCTATCTGAATACATTTCCATAACATAACCTCTAAGCCCCGACCCCAGATTTCTTCTATGATGAAGTAAAAGAGTGAAAAACAAGAACGACAGAAACAACAACAACAAAAATAAATGGAATCCTTGGACTTGCTCTACACTGAAGCTGGTTCTACCAAAACAACCACCTCCTCCCAGAAAAACAAACAAACAAACAAACAAACAAACAACAAAAACAAAATCAGAAACTACAGAGCACAGATGTTATAGTTTTCTAGCAATATAAAACCTGGATCCATTTACAGGGAAAAACGACTGCGTCAGGAAGTAGGGGAAAAAATAAAAAAAAAAAAAAAGACATTTCAATGATAGAATGACAGAATGAGTTTCAGAGCAGTCACTTTTATTTTTCTATTTAAAGGGTAGGTTTTATCATGAATTCATGTCCAGGGTTCTGGGACAGAGCCCCACTTCCCCTGAGCTCTTTGCCTCATCCTATTTTGAGAGCAAGTACAAAAGAGAGGATGCTCTTGCATGGGTAGCTAATAGTTTCTGCCTTATCTAACTACTTGTCATTTCTGCCCTAACCAATGAACTTGAACCACAGGAGGCATTTATTTAAAAACTGCTTGCAAATGCATTTTTTTTTTTGTTTTTTTTGTTTTTTTTTTTTTAACTTTTATTTTTTTTAATTTATTTTTTTTATTTTTTATTTCCAGCATAACAGTATTCATTATTTTTGCATCACGCCCCGTGCTCCATAAAGGGTATAATAATCTACTGTGTAACATTTGATGGAATAAATTCCTCTCTGGTGAAGACCCATTTTGATAAAATTTGGAAGAGACTTTAACTTGCTTTGTCATCCTTATATAAAGGAAGATATATACTACCAAATTTATAGTCATTGCAACATTTAAGAAACATTTTAAACTGAATATCTGGTGAAAAGTCATGCAGTAATTCAAAAGCAACTCACTCCTGGAACCTAAAGCCCCATTTCATAATATGGGTTACTGGGGATGAGTTTGCTTATTGACATGAGTAAGAAATGTTGTGTGATGATATAAGGGCTGTAAATATGATTGACTTCATTCTTACTTGAGATAAGTCTTTTTTTTTTTTTTCTTTCTCACAAATGTTGGTGCCAAAGGCTGTGGAATTTAATAAATAAAACATAGCTCACACTTCCAAGGTAAACCATATTAAGCCCCACAATAAATTTTAAAGCAGGATTTATTTTAACTTAAAGTCCATGATTAGGCTCTGGGGATTTTCTTAATCATTTAAATTATATTTAGGACTTTTGTGTATGAGTATATATACATTTGTTTCTGGGAGTTGACCCATAATTTTCATCGGTTTTCCAAAAGGGCTGGGGATTCCTAATGATTACAAGCTACTGTTTTAAATTGCTTATCAACAAAATGTTGATGGACATATTTCCTCTGATCACTATAAAATAAATCATAGCTGCACCAAAATGATCTTAAAAATATCTCTATGTATTTATATATAGTTTTGATGTCTATGTATTATATAGTTACCTATACAATAATTATTTAGCACAACAAGCTTTGAGAAGCACTGAGTAGCATCAAGGCAAAGACAATATATAAAGATGCTTTGATTTCCAAACATTTTTTTGCACATAAAATAAGTATTATTTCCTAGTAATGAATGAATTGGAGGGAGCACATTTACATTCTTGAGTTTTAAAATCAGGTGTACTGTAGCTTCTCAGGCATTTGCAGTTTAGTATAACTTCCAGAATCTCCATGTCACTTCAATAAGGGGATGCAGAAAGTTCTAAATACACTGCATACCATTCACAAACCACAGGATTTTCTGACTACTTCCTGAGGTCTATCTATCTGTCCACCTTCTTTTCATCCCTATATTGTATATGTCAGCACACAATCAAAGCACAGAATTTCCTAGAGGTCCCTAGAATCCTCAGTCAATTCTTATGTTTGTGCACCAAGAGCACAAACATTCTCAGACTCTCCAAACTTAATAGATATTTACATTAACCTCCTACTCAGGTTCCTGTCAGAGAAGAAGACAGTTTGAATCCTAGTATCACACACCTTGTCTGGCGCATTCCTCTTTTTTCTTTTTCACACTTCACAATAGTGCAGAGTGTACATTTTTCTCTTTTTCTTAGTATTTGCCCAGGGACTTCCCTTAGATAGACAGCATTTAAGATCTATCTATCCTTTACATTTCTGCATGCTAGTCATGAAGCAAGTAGGAACTAGAAAGTACCAAGAACAAAAATGTCAATAGATATGTTTACTTATGTGATTGAATAAGAGCATGCTCTAGGGTGTTGCATCTTAGTGCAATGGGTATTCAGTTTTCAAGGTAACATACACACATGGTAGAGAACACTGTGGTAATTATTCCTTCAAACAGCTACAGAAACTGTGTAACAACTCCTGACATCTTGGCAAAGGAAGACATGTCAAAGACATTAAGAGAAAATGGGATAACCCAAGGTGTTGCAAGTGTCAGAACATGGTGGAACCTATGGCAACAGAATACAGCATCAGGCTACCTGTTTCCCATGATTATGTTTGAAAACACGTATTATTCATTTCCTCATTTAATTAGCTACGATTAAGTGCCACCTTCTGTGAAGGTTCCCAGGTTGTATAAAATTGGACTTGCCCTCTCAAAGCTCATAACCATCCTCATCATTATGTAGATCCTTTCTGTCAGGCACTATACTCATACTAATCTTAAAAATGGGTATGAGAATTACCACTATTAAAAAAAAAGAAAGAGAGATGACTGAGGTACAGTCAGGTTTAACACTTCACAAACACACAACATGTTAGTGATAGAATAAGAAAAAAAAGAAAAAACTTGTCATGCTTTATACTCTAAAATTCATGCTTTTAAGTAACTTGCTGCGTGTCTATGTATGAACATCATTATAATGGAAAGAAGTAATAACGACCTAAAGAGAAGTACAGATAAAGCATTTTGATGAAATTTCAGAGAACATTATTTTTTAGAGGGGTAGGATGAGCAAATACTTTGTGAAGAAGATGTTTTGATTCATATATACAAGATAAAAAGTTCTCAATTATAAAAATAATCGAGGTATCCCCCAAAGTAAAGAAGACTATATGAGCAAGTTCTTTGGGGAAGGAGGTGGGTAGGAAGGCATGGAAGCCAACATAAAATTTCATTTGGCTGGCGTATAAGTCTCATCAAAGGAAAGAGAATGGAAATAACATTCTTGAGTGTGTTCCTCTGTGCTAGTCACCGTGCTGTGTATTTCACACAATGTACCTCATTTTATTTCATCTTTACAATAACTCGGTGAAGTAGATATATTAGAGGTTTTTTTTAAAGATTTTTATTTATTTATTTGACAGAGAGAGATCACAAGTAGACAGAGAGGCAGGCAGAGAGAGAGAAGGGAAGCAGGCTCCCTGCTGAGCAGAGAGCCTGATGTGGGACTCGATCCCAGGACCCTGAGATCATGACCCAAGCCAAAGGCAGCAGCTTAACCCACTGAGCCACCCAGGAGCCCAGTATATTAGAGTTTTAACAAAAATAAATAATTGACAAGATGACAGAGAAAATATATTATGGTGAGAATTTGAAATCAAATTTAATTATAATCTGTGTTCTTTCAGAAATATCAAATATTATATCATAAAAAAATCCTATGGACAAATTTAAAAATGGAAATTGGAACCATATTGGGTAGGGCCTTGGATTCCAAGATGAAAAATATATTGGAGTTAGCTTTGAAGATAATCATGAGTCATTGCAGGCATTTCATAGCTATACCTTAGCTTTCTCTATATGTCAGAAACACATGTTAGTCATTAACTGATTAAATTTGTCTATCATCAAGAACCAAGGTCAATAAATTCTAAACTACATTAATTGAAAATTTGTTCTTTCAGCTAAACTTAAAGTTCCTGAGTCATAACTCCCATGCAATAGTGAACAAATAAAAAAAATCAAAATACTTAGTGGGTATACATTCATGATGAAAAAACTTGTCATCAAATTACTCATAAAGAGAGTAAGATAAAATGGGCAGTAGGGTGGATTTATGGTATGAAGCTTTAATGTACTATTTATATAAATAAGACTAGATCTTTGCTTTGGTGAAGGAGGCAGCCACCTTCTTGTCAATAGCCAAACTCTACCACTGAAATGTCACTCCTTATTTATATCCTTTCAGTTCTTTTCCTAAGAAAGGATCCTTTGGAATTAATCCAATCAAAGCAGTAATTAGGAGCACAAGTCACGTAATTGTGGGAAAAAAAAAAAAAAAACATAAAACAGCAATGTGAGTATATACTCTAAAATATTAATGGTGATTCTGGAGGTGTCTGACTTAGGGTTACTTTTGATTGCTTTTTCATGATATATTTTTGCATTTAGAAAATTTTGTACAATGAGCACATACTATGTTTATGTTGAGGAAAAAAAAAAAAAAAAAGACATACAAAATGGAAGGAGTGAGACAGAGACCGAACTGAGAGTCCAGGGAAGATAGATTCCTCCTCTTCTCACCCTCTGTCCTTCTACCTTTGGTCCCTCTGTGTATAAAACTTGGCACATGATACACCTTAAATGTAGATCGGGACAGAAGATCCACTCCAATCTCTTGCTACAAAATGTCAAACCATAGAAACTAAACCTAATTTGGGTGTTTGGAAGCAATTTGACCTAGCAGGTCATCAGTTTATCCTCAAGCTGTAATTAGCATGATTTAATATAGGACATATTATATTTCGGCCTGAAGAAAGGAAAAATTCATTAGAGTTGTCAAGTGAGGACTGGAATGTGACTCCATGTTTTAGTAATTTTTCACAGCTTATTTCTTATTCTCAAGACCAAGGATCCATGACTCTACCTCATGTTTTATGTCAGCAAAACACTTTGGATCTTTACAGTATCAATGATATATACCTTAAACTTTAAACTCAGAAATGTTACCTGGTAATTTTTGATTTGTGTAGATGTGTATGTAAAAAAGACCCCAAATTTCAAATTTTGAAGATCACATCAAAATTTAACTATATATTTAATGATCACTTTAATGGGGAAAAGTGCATTCTTAAGAAAATTAGATTTTGGGGGGTGTGGTGCCTGGTTGGCTCAGTCAATTACACATCTGCCTTTGGCTCAGGTCATGATTCTGGGCTCGTGGGATTGAGTCCCATATCTGGCTCCCTGCTCAGTGGGGAGACTGCTTCTCCTTCTCCTTCTGCTGCTCCCCCCAACTTGTGCTCTCTCTCTCTTTCTCTCTTTCTGTCAAATAAATAAATAAAAATCTTAAAAAAAAAAGAAAACTAGGTATTTTGTTTTTTTATATATCAAACACTTACCACTCAAATATATTGGCCAATATTAATGCACAACTGAATATTTTTCTGTAAGAAGTACTTTGACAACTAAAATTTTATTTCACTATATTTTTCTTGATCATCTTATTCAACTTTCCATCCCTGAGTCTGTTGTTCAAAAATCTGAATAATGGGGGCACCTGGGTGGTTGATTGGGTTAAAGTCTCTGCCTTTGGCTCAGGTCATGATCCTTGTCCTGGGCTTTCTGCTCAGCAGGGAGCCTGCTCCCCCACACCCCCCGCCTGCCTCTCTGCCTACTTGTGATCTCTGTCAAATAAATACATAAATAAAATCTTTAAAAAAATGTGAATAATGACTAACGTTTGTTATTCTGCAGGCAAAGCAAATACTTATCTTTTTTCAATTTGTATTTCTTTTAGCACTTCACTTCATAGCACAAGTGAAAGCCCTAGATAAATCATTTAAACAATAAACTTGTTTTGGGAGAACCTTTACCTTCAATAAAGAAAGCAGTTGATCTGTAACAAAGATTATACATACATTTGACAGAAGGTAAAATATAGTCATTTAATAAGAATATGGAAAATTATCACAACACAGTTTTAATAAGCAGAACGTAGCCCAGCTGAATGAGAAAAATCTGAGTCTTTAGGAGGGTTTTCCAGTGAAGATGAAGAGGGAGAAGGCATTTCTGATACAGATGGAAACCATCAAGTACAAATACTTCAGCAGTAACTTGAGTATCATAAATATGTATCATTTATATGCATAAGTGCATGCAAAATGTACAGGGTTATAAATCTAGTGGAAAGCACATGACAGAAGCACAGACCTTTTTCTCTAACCATATGCAATTAATTGCTCCTCTGGATTCTGTGCTGCTCCATGGTGCGTTGTTTCCTTGTTCTATTTTCAGCGACTATCACCAAGCCAGCAAGCCAGCAAGAGTTGATGTTAATGCCTTAACATGAAAATGTGCCTTTTTCATAGTTTTAGAAGCAAACAATTTCACTTGAGTATTAGACATGTTTGCAAATAATGTTCTAATAGCTGCTTTTGACATTCCTAGAACATATAACCTCTCAAGACTGCTGTAGCAGTGCCCAGCCTTTGCTATTTTAGTGCATGTCTCTGAATTTTGCTGCCAGCATCTGTGTCTCTCTGCCTGAAGGGTTTCTCTCACCATCTGTGCCTATTCCGTTGGTGTGAAAGGCAAGCTAGGGGTTCTAGGGAATTAGCATCCATGGGAACATCTTTCAACTAATGATTAATGGGTTTTTAGTAGGTAAATACCCCAGGTTCTTCTCTCTTTGGGTGACCTTGGGGTGGGTGAGGCACGTGTGCTATGTCATTCCTAAATCACCTGGGATTCAGAGCAGGACTAAGCTACAGAAACCCACAACAGTGACTTTATTACTTCATTTGATTTTTCTCTTTCCTGTCTTACTTTTCTATTTCCCTACCCTCACTTCCTGGAATCACCTCACTAAAGAATTGCAATAATTGTATTTAATTCTTTGTCCAGAGTCTGATAAGTACTCATCAGAGACTCACGAAACATCAGGGCTACTCATTCTAAGCTTGACTAGTAATCACTTAATCTGTTGACACATTGATACATTATGTCCAAAGTCAAAGTCCTGGATTAGGCACTTAAACCAGCTCCTACTGATTCCTTATACCCAATGTCTCTATAGCCCAGTCAATACAGTCTTCCATAAATCAGTGACTCTTTCTTTTTTGTCTTCCATATCCAATTAACAGCCAAATTTTGTCAATGGTATTTCCAGTATGTGCCTAGGATGTTACTTCCTTTCCATTATCTAACACATCAGAGACTTAATCTGTACAGAATTTACTGTTTGATGTAATGAGGTAATTTATTCCCTGAGAAGAGCTCATACTTAAATAACTTTCTATAACTATTAATGATTCAATCAGTAATCTACAAGACTTAGTAAATTCTTCTCTATCACCCATGCTTGTAGCATTTCAAAAAAAAAAGGCTACAAATTCTTTGGCCCTTTTCCCATTGAGAAATGTAAATCCACATTTTGTTCTCTTGGTTTCTCTGTGACCAATCTGATGAAGTACAGATGTAATAATCTATTGGCCTAAGCAGTGAGAGACTGGCAGATACAGACACTTCCTTCATCTGGTAATAGTCATTCATGGAAGCCACCTGTCATGTAAACAGTGTGATTTGGGGCATCTGGGTGGCTCAGTTGGTTGAGCGACTGTCTTTGGCTCAGGTCATGATCCTGGAATCCTGAGATCGAGTCCCACATTGGGCTGCCTGCTTGGCAAGCAGTCTGCTTCTCCCTCTGACCACCCCCCACCCAACCCATGCTCATGCTCATGCTCTCTCTCTCTCTCTCTCTCTCTCTCTCATGCCCCCTTCAAAAAAAAAATGAAATCTTAAAAAATTTTAAAAAATGAAAAGATGTGATTTCCATGGAGCCACCACACTGTGAGAAGCATGAACCATGCAGAGAGGCTCAAAAGGATGAGGCATTTTGTACAAAGAAGAGGTACAAAAGTCATTCTGGACCTTCTAGCATCAGTCATCTCAACTGGGGCCACATGGATCAGACACAAATTGTCCATCTAAAGCCTTTCCTAAATTCCTGACCCACAAAACCTGCTGGTTTCACTTTAGGGTCATTTTTGTACAGAAAGAGATAATAGGTGCAGTCTCCATTTCCAATCCAATGAGTCCTGTTAGCTCTGCCTCCAAAATATATCTTGATTCTGCCCATCTTTCATCTCCTTCTTTGCTCTTCTAGTTCCAAACAGAATCACATTTCATCTAGACTAACACAAAAGACTTTTAATTATTCTTTCTGCTTTTACCTTACCATTTATTCCCTGCTCAGAAGCTATACAATAATTTAGAGTTAAATCAGATAACACTGCTTAAATTCTCTACTAACTTCTCACTGCAATTAGAATAAAACTGCTTATGATGGATTATAAAGACTGACAATAATGACTCACACTTACTGCTCTGATCTCTCTTTCTTAGTTACTGTGCTATCCATGTGCTCCCCCTTTTTAAAAAATTTATATATTTATTTGAAAGAGAGAGAGAGAGAGACAGCAAGCATGTGAGTGGGGGGAGGGGCAAAGGGAGAGAGAGAATCTCAAGCGGACTCCACAATGAGCATGGAGTCCAATGTGGGGCTCAACTCTAAGATCATGACCTGAGCCAGAATCAAGAGTGGGATGCTTAACTGACTGGGCCATCTGGGCACACCCCTCCCCCATATGCCATTTTTTATATATCTGGAATGTTGTAAACTCATACATATCCCAGGGTCACTGGGTTATGGTTGTCTCTTTTACCTGGAATAGTCTTCTCCAGTTCCTGACTGATTTGCTTTTTCTCATGATGCAGTTGTCTTCTCAACTTCCTCCCCTTACGGAGAGGACTTCCCTGACCACTAGATCAAATTTCCTCTTCCTAGTTTATATGATCTATGCCTTTAGCCTGTTTTGTTTTTTGTACCTTTATTATTATCTAGAATTGTTTATATGTTTACTTACTTATTGTTTATTTCTTCCTTATTGAAATGCAGTGTCTATAAAAAAGAGACCTGAACCATCTAGTTTGCCACCATATTCTTAAGTCTTGACATATTGCCTGATAGATACTGGAAACTCCACAGTCGCTGAATGATTGTGATGTGAAATAGGGTAATATAATCTCCTGATTTAGAATCTATTTCCTAGGACCATTTTATTAAACTTTGACTATCAGAAAAATATCAATATATTGATATCAATATTTGATATCAACATTTGATATCAAATATCAATCTATCAGAAAAAAAAGCCCAGATTGTGTTAATTTATAATCCACTTGATACGGCTTCCCAGGAGGTAATTTTCAGGGAAATATATATTCCATAGTAGATCCATTGCACCATTTAATTAAACAATCTTCAATTTAGAAACACCCATGTTGACTAATTTAGTGTATCCAGTTGGAAAGACTGCATTTTCCTCTCCTCCTACCCTGATGCTTTCCAGACATGCTACAGATTAAAGAGGACAATGCTGGTCTGCTTTAGATGTTTTCTTTCCTTATTGCTCTAGGCACACAATGGCCAGTGAAACTTATCTGAAATTTAGAAGGAAGACAGAGGCCAGGGAAAGTCTACCCATCCATCCACTCTAGTTTGTACTCATTATTATCCAAGCTAGAATGACAGTCACTTCTGGATCTGTTAGAAAAATTAAAGAAAGCAAGCAAGCAAATTAGGGAATTGTTTTGTATCCACTCACAAAAAGATGACAATTTAAGAGTCTAAATTTATGTTTTCTCCTGTAGGCCCTTTCTTAGAACATTTTTTTTTAAAAAAAACAATGAAAAATTCTACTTTCCTGCCTGCTGACATAAGGTCCATTTGTGCCTTTCTGAACAACCACTCCAAATGTCAGCAGTAGTGGAATATCTGTGAAGTAAACTCTACTTCTTTATCTTAAAAGCAAATTAGGAAAAAGGCAGGCTGATGGTTTCCCCTCAGGACGGTTTCCCCTGCCCTATGACAGGTAGAGTATAGCCAGTGCCCCTTTCTTGGGCCTCCTCTGCCTTCATTCCCTTTCCCTCCTGGGCTTTTAGCCTCCTGGCCCAAGACATAAATATTCTCAGCAAGAAAGAGGGCTACACTCCGCATTCCACAATCATCCGATTAATTTTATGAAAGCATCAGTCTGTGGTGTAAACAGGCCAAAATACATATGGAGAAGAAAATGGAAGGGAAATTGAATCCACAGAGCGTTCACATGACTCTTCAGAAACCAGCATATTCTATTTGACAAACTTCTCCCTTGGTTTCAGTAGCCAAGTACAGAACAACTTGGACTTCTTCCTTATGATTGAAAGACAATAAATCTGAGTCTCAACCCATGCCTGACTATTGATCCCTTTTTGACATTTGAGTAAGTCTCTTATATTTTCAGGGTTCTAATTTGCTTATCTATTAACTGGTTCCTAACTATTGGGTTTATTGCAAAGCTGTATAAAATAGTAGTTGGGAGCAAAAGCTTAGAAACATCTACTGCCTGGGTTTAAATCCTGATTTCGCCAATTATTAACTTTGTGACTTTGGATAAGTTGCTTAACTTCTCTGGGCCTCTATTTTTGAATTGGTGGGAAAGCATCTCAAATACCCACAGACCTGATTTTACCTACTATGTTAATGACAATCAGGTGAGTAATAAAAAAGCAAATGCATTGTGTTTTCATTCATTTATGTACAGTTCATTTGTTATAAACTCCTTTCGGCTAAAAATCTACATGTCTCTTTTTTCAGGTTTTCCCAGAGGAAAATAATCTAAGCTGAAAGTCTTAGCAGATTCTGGAAGAAAGCTAAAGACTCTTGGAAGATAAGCTGAGAGTATGTCAACAATCCAAGAGCTTCTACATGATCAAGCAATAATAAATATCACCAAATGAGCAGAAAGAGTTCTGGCATCTTAGGAGCTATTTATCAAGACAGAGAAGCCTGCCTACACTGTTTGGTATCCTTACTCTGCAGAATGGTGTGTTCACAACAATATCACTATCTTCTGGGAACTCAGGCTTTACACAGAGACACTGAATCATATTCTATCTTTTAACAAAATCCCAAGGTGATACCTTGAACATAAAGGTTTGGGAAACATCAGTGATTTCCAGTATTGGCTGTACTTGGAAAACTTATAAAATGACTTATGTCTGGATTTCAAGCCTTGCAATTCTCATTTAATTGGTATGAACTGTGGCCCGAGCATCTGAGCTTATTAAGAAATTATTTTCCCAAATGATTTCAGTGTAGAGCCAGAATTCAGAAGCCCAAGCTAAATCTTGAGATGTCCCAGGCCTTTATATTAAATATAATTTCTTTCATGTGTTCTGAATACAAAAATGTTAAGATACATCAAATGCACATCTTTCATGGTTAAGAAAGGTTGATTTCCCAGATTTTATTGGCACTTGCTGGATTCAGAGCTCCCTGGGCTATTTCTTCCATGGTAATTTCAGGATGTAGAGAGCTGATTTGCTTATTTTCAGAAAGACAACAAAAGGTTGACTCCCCTGCAGGCTAATCTAATGGCCATCTGTTAGGATGAAGCAGTATGGATTCAAAAGGTGGTATTCGCCACTGTATCTGGTATCTGGAGGCAACACGTGAAATCCAAGCCTTTCAGAACTCACAACACCTTCTGTGTCAGATTCCTGAGAGAAAGGCAATCCCAAATTAGAAACACATGCTTCATTGGACAGGCACTCATCTACAAGCACCTTGGAGTGTCCACTCTGAAGGAGGCCTTTATCATTCATATCATTCCATGCACTACTGCTATGCTGCTGCCAAAGGCCTCATACAACATTTCATAACTGAGCGCATGACAAAGGAAAGGGACACACCAGGGTTGTCCTGTCTTGCCCTGTATCTGAAACCAACCCTTTCGATCTGATGAAACTGACACCCAAATGGTTACCATTATTATTATTATTATTATTATTATTATTATTATTATGTTTGTGCTTATTTTGTGTTGTTCATTTCATTGGAAAGGTTGATCCAAGCGCTCCAAAAATTGCTATAGCACAAAGATTTTATATTTGGTAAGGCACGACATTACAGGAAAAACAGTTTTGGGGGCCATGCTAGAAGTAAACTTTAATTATTCATAAATATGTATTATATATTCACCTAAAATTAAAAATAAAGATAGCACAGTGACTAAGAAAGAACCCATATAATTTTGTACATGTGAAGGTAATAATGATGGTATCTATTAAATTCTATATAACTTTACATGTCTTTTTTTAACTAAAATATTTTTAGAATTTTCTTTACCAAGTTTATATTTTTAAAGATTTATTTATTTATTTATTTATTTAAGAGAGTGAGAGTCCGTTGTGAGCAGGGGTAGGGGCAGAGGGAGAGAATCTCAAGCCGACTCCCTGCTAAACTGAACAGGAAGCCCAAAACTGGGCTCAATCCCAGGACCCTGAAACCATGGCCTGAACCAAAACCAAGAGTCAGGTGCTTAACTGAGTAAGTCACCCAGGCGCCCCTCCTCCACCACCAGTTTAAATCAGATGTTTTGTTGCAGATAATGTAAATAAGAGTTTCTTTTTTCCCCATTTCCTAAATTTTCCTTAATCTCCTACATTTTCTCCTTCTAAACAGCTTTTGATGAAAACTTTAGGATCTTATGCAAACTATGCATATGGATTTCCAAAAGATAACAAAATGAACTTTATTAAGTTTAAAGTGACTTTATTAAGTCTGTGGGTGACCAAGAGGTACTAAGTTTACCACGATTATCAAAAACAATGTACAGCCAGGAGAAAAACAAAACACATTGTGCTGGCTCCCTCTAGTGGAAATTCTGAAGACACACGGATTCTAACAGAGTAGTTCTGAATTCACAGGTTTGAATACATAGCCTCTTGAATACAAACCTTATTTACAGACCGACTAGGCCCCAAATCCAAAAATTTAGTGGGAGGAAGGAAGACCAGCATTCAAAATGTGCATCTCTTAAGGCTATAAATATGGGAAGAAACTGATTTATATTCTTCTACTTCTGAATTCAAGGCTAGGAGGGAAGTTAAAGCTCTCTTACCATCCATTTTCTTTTTTCTTTTTTTTTTTTTTTAAAGATTTTATTTATTTATTTGACAGACAGAGATCACAAGTAGGGAGAGAGGCAGGCAGAGACTGCTGACTCTCTGCTGAGCAGAGAGCCCGATGCGGGGCTCGATTCCCGGACCCTGGGATCATGACCTGAGCCGAAGGCAGAGGCTTTAACCCACTGAGCCACCCAGGCGCCCCATCCACTTTCATATACATATAGTGGGTATGAAAACAGTCACCTCACAGAGTTGTTTTAAGGAAGGATTAAATGAGATCTGTTTCTCCTCAGTCTTTCTCCACATCTGTAAAAATATATGACCCCAGAGAATCAAATTTGAATCCTCTTTCTCTTGTACTTTGCCTCATTATAGTCATGCAGCGATGACCACGGATTTAAGTCATCCCCCTCCATCTGCAATCTATTCCTAGTACAAAACACCATCCCTCTGGCCTCTACCGCTGGAACAGCTTCCTGAGTACCCTCCCCACTTCCCTCCCATCATATGCTCCATGATGCACACGGTAGACTGAACAGACATGGTGTCTTGTGGACCTGAGAGCCAGCCCCACATTGTTCACCACTGCACTTGGAACCCTCCCTACCTGGCCTCCAAGACTGCAGTGAGCTGGGACCTAAGCCACCCACATCACATCACAATGGCCACCCACCCACTAATGCAGCACCGAGCTTTTCTCTACACTGCCCCCCAAACTGGCCATGGCATTCTCAGTCTCAGGGTCTTTGCACAAACTGATCCCACCTACTGACAGCATTTTTCTCATTTTTCTTGTGTCTGGTTCCATCCCATCTTGCAGGTCTCAGAATAAATACTGCTTTGGAAATTTTCAGTGTCTAAATGTGGTCTCCCATCTTCCAATTGTCTTTCTCATAGCACTCTGTTTCCTTTGGAAAAACACTTATGACAATCCGTAGTTATTTAATTGTTCATTATCTGTCTTCCCCATTAAAATTTAAGATACCAGGTCTTCTCCTGTTGCCAATTACATTCCTAGTATGCTGAAGAATTGGTGCTCTTAAGTATTTATTGAATAGTTTTGTAGATGAATTCAGTTTTTATAGAATTACTCAGCATAGGTTGGACTAATTAGGCCTTCACTAAATTCTAATTCTTTTCTCTTTCCAAGGAGTCATTGGGCTCTATTAGTTTTCATTTCTAGGAACAATTGTGAGCTGCTTTTTTTTTTTTTTTTTAGATTGAAAATTGTTAAATGTTTTAAGTAGTTGACTAAAGAAATTGTTCTTCTGTACTTGCTTACAGGACAGATTTATAGTAAAGCTAATAAATCTTAAGTGCCCAAATCCCTCATTTTCCTTGGAACTTTTAAAAATTAAATTAATTTTTTTTCCTGTTAGAGAGAGAAAGAGCAAGAGAGCAAGCACAGTGGGAAGGGAGAATTTAAGCAGACTTCGTACCCAGTATGTAGTCTGTTGTGAAGCTTGATCTCACCTTCTTGGAATCAAGACCCCCTTGGAACCACGACCTGAGCCAAAATCAAGAGTTGGATGCCCAACCAACTGAGCTACTCAGGGGCCCCTCCTTAGAAGTTTTAAGACCAAGAAAGGGACCCCAGATTTATGTTTGCATTGTCATAAGTATGTATTTTATTTCTTAAAGATAAAATTATACCAACAGATTAGTGCATGAGTAATAACATTTTCTACACAAGAAAATGTGAAATGCAATGATATCACACTGCTCATATATGAAGGGAATTTGAAAGAGAACATCACATAGTTGATAAAAATCCTAAAGATTTGCACTACAATATTAATAACAAGTTGTGAAACAAACAAATTTTAAGAAAATGATTAAAAATATTTGGTCAACTTCATGGAGAAAGCAATGATTGTCTTTCAAATTTTTTTCTAGAAAATGTTATAAAATTTTAGAAAGTTATAAAAGTTATAGAAATGTTATAAAATGCATTAAAATATTCAAAAAGTGTGTAGTCAAAATATACGAAAAGTAATTACAGAGCTGTGATAGGCAGTTACTTAGGATATATGTTATTTTTTGTTTTTTGTGATGTTTGTAGATTTTGTGACCTTTTAAAAAGTTATAATCTGCTTTTGATTTATTTTCTCATTTACTTTATAGTTCTATATTTATAACTTTGTATTCTTTTTGAAAAGTCTCCCCAAATTAAAGACCACAGGGCTTCATGAAATCCAGACTTTCCCTTGATGCTTGGTTGAAGTGATACGTAAGTATTGTTTTTAACTGGATAGATTGGAGAGATATTCTTCTGTTTTTAATTTTATTGAATCATGTTAATTAACTTCTTTTTTAATGCCACAAAGTGACCTACCTACATAACGCTAGGAATAACATATTAAACTTCTTAATTTAAAAAGAGTAATCTTTTTTATGGGGTGCCTGGGTGGTTTAGTCGGTTAAGCGTCTGCCTTTGGCTCAGGCCGTGATCCCAGGGTCCTGGGATTGAGCCCCACATCGGGCTCCCTGCTCAGTGGGAAGCCTGTTTCTCTCTCTCCCTCTCCCACTGCTTGTGTTCCCTCTCTGGCTGTGTCTTTCTCTGTCAAATAAATAAAATATTAAAAAAAAAAAAAGTCTTTTTTAAAGAAACCAATGAATACACATGATAAGATTTTAAAAGTAGAGAAGAAATAGAATAAGAGCAAAGTATTATTGGGAAAAGATGAATTCAAAAGTGCCTGAGTGGGTCAGTTGGCTTAGGCTCAGCTCCTGATCCCAGAGCTCTGGAAGAGAGCCCAGGGTTGGGGCTTCCTGCTCAGTGGGGAGTCTGCCTCTCTCTCTGCCCCACCCCCCAGCTTATTGGCTCTCTCTCTCTCTCTCTCAAATAAATAAATAAAATCTTTTTTTTTTAAATGAAATTAATATGCAGAATGTGGGCTACGGAGTCCTCTAATTTTATTAGAAGTTGGCAACACATTTGTCCTTGAGGTTCCTAACAATCAACAAAAAGATCCTCATAATCAGAGAATCTACTCAAGAAAAGAGAACAAAAAACCAGAAACCTGTTTGCTAAGGAAAAGCCCAATTCGGACTGATTCCTGGATCTCATTCCATGATCACACGACCAGCATCATCAGCTCTATTTTCAACTGAGCACAAGGAGTTTCAGAAATTTTTGTTTGGGCTGATCATATCACAGCCAAGTCAAATTGGGTGGGGGGAGGGGAAGAGTTCCATTGACAAAATGACATTGGCCCAAACCCTGCTTCACAGTTCCCTGCTGCTAATAGGCATTCTGAAAGAGAACAGACACGTGTAAGGTGAAGAGAAAGGGCTTTCATGTTTTCTCTTTGCCATAGGATACGAATTATGGCTCATCTGGGTGGTACTACCATTGTGTTTTGTGATGCACATGAGCTGTGCTGGGTCACATATCTCCCAAAAGAGAGGACGATCTTAAGGAAGACCTTCCCCGACTGCAAAGCCTACCAGGCTTTAGTTGTAACAGGAGTCAGAGGGACACGGGGCAGGGCTCTGTCCTTTCAAATAGTATTTTCAGGAACCTACCAGCACATAACCAAGTTCTTGGGCTTTATACTTCTGCACCATCTTTGGATAAACTAAAATGTTTCATGCTCTCCTGACAACACATTTTGATGAAATCCCTTATAAACATTTTTGCTGGCCCTTATTTGCTTCCCCGAGTGGAATAAGAGATTTCCATACATAATTACTCCAGATTGGAACATATTTGCCAAATTTCAGTTTCTGAAACTAAAGTTTTCCATAATCTTTTAAAGGTAAGTGCAGACAAATATCTCTTTCAAGTCATCTGAGATGGATGTTGGATGGTCTTCAGCTAATGACAATTTGGGAGAAAGGCCTCTCTTCATCATTTCAATCTCTTAATTTTCTTATTCTCACCAGGAGTTTGGATGGATTAGAAGTGCTATTCGGAAGGTGAATGTGGGGGAGAAAATAAGTATTTCCTACTCAGTCATTCATTTCTTTAACAGAAACTAATGGAATGCCTACTACAACATTATATATACCATATAAATTCTGAAGCCATTATCTTTGTTATTTATAAGGCTATATGAGTTTGGACAAGTTACTTGGCCTTTTATATCTTCATTTCTTCATCTGTAAAATAGAAACTATAATTTTACTATTTCATAGGATTACAATAAGATTTAAGTGAGTTCCTATACGAAGAGTATTCAATATTTGATATATAGTGAAGTATTATTACTACTATGTACCAAGTGCTAGGGATAAAACAACGACTGATGTTCTGAGTGATTTTGGCAGCCAGGAAAACGAGCCATTCTGCTTCCAGAGAGCATGGTTGACTAGCTTCCCAGTTGCCACACCCTAAAATCTATTATTGTTTTTGTGAAGAGGTCTGTTGGCTGCTCCCTGACAATAACTGAGTGAAGCAGAGAAACACTATTCCTGGGGAATGGATACCTCTTCCAACAGGTGGTTCCAGAACAGAATAATGGTTAACAGGGTTTAAAAATGGTGGAAGATCCGGGTTTGGGGTGGATGTAAACATAAAGAGGGAGCACAAGAGAAGCCTCTGTGATGATATAAAAGTTCTATATCTTGGTCTCCATAGTGGTCATACAACTTTACACATAAGACAGTATGACACAGGACTATACATACATACTGTACCAATGTAAGTTTCCAGATTTTGATAGTATACTATATATACAGTTCTAGAAGGGATGGAATATACAGTTCTATAAGTTAGGGATGGAGTAAGGACTCCCCCTCTCCCCCCAAAAAAATCCCTCCTTCCTAAAAGCAATAAGAAAACTGGACAACATTGTTAGAATTCCCTTTTACAGAATTGTGGAAATGAACCAAATGAGCCAATGGCAGCTCCCTACCCATATTAAATTGAAATCTGCCATTCATATCCTGAGAGAGGGAGGGAGAGACAGAGAGGCTTAGTCGTAGTTTGGGTTCCCCAAGAAAAAGACTCCAAGACAAAATTTCAAATGCAAGTAGTTTGCTTGGTAGGTGCACAGAACATTAACAGAGAAGTGAGGAATGGTACAGGGAAAAAGTAGATAATAAAGGGCAGAATAACCAGAAAATTACTACTTAGGGTCACTGGAGTTTAAAGCACTGGGGACTTTGAAACACAGGTGCAAAGCCCAATATGTAAGAGTTAGTTTCCCAGAGGTCCAAACCAACAATGGTATTTTTATGCTAAATATTGAGAACTATCTACTAATAGGATGCTTGTTTTCTTGCTGCTTGAGTCCAGCTAAGTAAGACTAAGTAGGCTGAGTAAGAATAAATAGTAAAATATATATGATCAGTTAGGACTCTTTAGGCTCCATAAAGAGAGAAAACTCAATTTTAAGTGGATCACCTTCCAAAATACGCTTTATTGAGTCATGAAAATTTATATTCTTAACCATATCACCAACACCCCAGTTTCTGTCTCTGCACTCTATTACCATAAGGTTGGCTTCGTATGGTAGGAAGATAGTGAAGACATTTCACAGTTAGTGGGAAGGTACGAGTTTCTTTTCCAGGACAATTAACAAAGATCTCAGTGTTGTCTGTCTTTGAATCAATCACCAAGGCCAGAAGAATGTGTTGCTTTTATTAGTCAGATCTAAACCATGTGCTCATGAACAGAAGCAGAACTGGATGGAGTCACATCACTGGAAGGTCAGAGGAGTGCATGGAAGGAAGCAGAGAATGAGTCTAAGAGTTGTTACTACAGTGATGGGACTGGGAGTCCTAACTAAAATAATGGGGAATCGACGCTAAGCTGCAAAAAGACACCACCAACAATGTCTTAGAAGGAAAGCCATAGGTAGAATTAAGTTCAGAGTATATAGACCAGTTTCTAATTAGAAACACAATGGAATTTATTTATATGTTAAATCGATTTTTTATTTATAAGAGTGTTTTACCTGAGTTATATTTTAGATCACAGGCACACTTCCAGGCTTTAAGCAGATCCTTAAAAACTCAGTTCACTACATTCAGTGATGATGTGGTAGAATGTTTAAGGCACAAATGGGGAAAAGGAAAAATCAGGAAACTTTTACAAAGATGATATTTAAGTCAAGCTTTAGACAAGTCTCTGGAGGATAGAAGGAAGAAGGGAAGAAAGGCATTTCAAGTAGAAGGAACAACATGGGTAAAAGGATAGAAGTCTGAATAGATATAATTTGTCTTCATACACGTAGTTTGATTTGGCTAGAATCTCCGATTTGAAATGAAGGAATAGCAAAAAAAGATTAAAAAGATTGTTTTGACCCAAATAGTGAAAGCCTTGTTTATGTTGTTCTAAGGAGTCTATATTTTCACTTATTGGCAATAAGGATCCAATGAAGGGTTTTTAACAGTGGGGGAGATGATGGGAATTCAGACATCCTCGGAATCAAAATTTATTCCTTAATATCAACAATAATAAGATATTTTATGATAGATATTTATGCTAAAGCTTAGACATAGTATTGGCAGTTCTGTCTCCTTGTGAGTTGCTTGTTCCTCCCCTCATATGATGGGAAATAGCCATTTAATAAACATTTTTTTAAAGATTTTATTTATTTATTTGATAGAGAGGGAGATCACAAGTAGGCAGAGAGGCAGGCAGAGAGAAGGAAGCAGGCTCCCTGCTTAGCAGAGAGTCTGATGTGGGGCTCGATCCCAGGACGCTGAAACCATGACCTGAGCCAAAGCAACTGGCTTAACCCACTGAGCCACCCAGGTGCCCCACCCTTAATACATTCTTAAGGCGTTTCCCTAACAGCTTATTTTTCATTAAAAGGCTATTCATGTCAGTTCATCCAAAATAATACTATGAGAAAAATACTCACACTAAGGACATTATTATTTGGTGAAATGGAAAGATATTTATTCTTTGTTCGGATGAACTGATTTCTGTCTTAAATTGCTCTCCTGGCGCCCCCAACCCCATGAGTAAAGGCAGAAACAAAATCTCTGCAGTGCAATATGACTGGTGACCACTAGAGGGCATACGTACTTCGTGCTGTGACCAACTAGCACAGAGCTGCTTTAATTCAGAGCAAAATTGAGCAACAAAGGTGACCTCAGCAGAGGTTAGGAAGAACCCATCGCTGCAAAAGGATAGGTCAGTCTATCAAGTGACAGATATGAAATATCAGTTTAGTCAGATTGAAGCCACGGTGACCAATTATACCCATCAAAGCCCAACGGTAATGAAATCCAGAAAGGTGAAGAGTGTCATTTTGATGGAGATGACCTCTAGAAGAAGGAAAGGGGTGGCAAGCCGGGTTAACCAATTTTACCTTTACAGGAGAGAGGTGGGCCATTCTTCAAACACATTAAATTGGCTACTGAAAATGTGTTCTAACCTGATGTATCCCTAACAAGTAGAACAGAGTGGAAAGTGCTGTTCTAACTGAAAATAATGGTTCGTTAGTCTGTTACTAAAATATGACCCCTGAAGGGATAGCTACCTCATGCGATCTTACTCATTCGGAAGCTGATCCCTATTTGAATATAAGCATGACCACGCTAAAGCAGTCTGTACACAGCCTCATTTCTGATTAAAACCTTGGGTTATTTTTGTAAAGAGCTAAAAATTATGCAAATATCAAATTCACTTATAAAAAAGAAGCTAGAGTTTTTTCCTAGGACACCTTTCTCAGACTCACTTGGGGGAAAGTTGCTAAAATTTTCATTCCCAGGTCCCATCCCTGATCTTCCTAATCAGAATTTCTGAGGTGCGTCCAGGTGACTGCAGGGTTGGCAAAAGCCTCAGACAATTCTTTTCACTTGCAATATTTGAGGACAAAGAAATGTGGCATAATTTGGGATACCCGTGTTAGGCACTTTTGTTGAGTCAGGCTCTTAAATGCAGCTAGGTGAGGGTGATCTGTTTTCTCACAAACACACACACACTTTTTATCAAGCAGGCAACACCTCCCTTGTGCAGAGCACCTGTCATTGGTCACAAACAATGCTAAGCACTGGGTGTACGTTATTGTACTTCACTCTCCCCCAAACCATTGAAGATGATATTTTGCTCCCACTTACAACTCACAGAGAACACAGTTTCAGAGAGATTAAATGACTGATCCACAGTCATGCACTTAGAAAGCAAGATTTATTTCATTCTGAAGTTACAAAGCTAAGAAGGAGAGGATGAAGGAAGTGTTTAAAGGTTTATTAGTTTCCATGTATGAATTTCCTCGCTATTTCTTAATCCTCAGGTTTTGGATTAGATGTCAGAAAGCCCCCTCTCCCATATCGAATTGCAATCTGCCATTCTAGAACCTTTACCCAATCTCTGACTTCTGACCTACAATATGACTTTAGAGGAAAAACATTAACTCCTGCCTCTGTCCCGAGAGTGGAAGTAAGGAAGAGTTCCTGATGGTTTTTCCTTGAAATAAATACATTTTAAATGTATTTTTATTGGATTTCTTTGGTTTACAGATTTGTTTGTAGGACTTTGTAAATGATGGGTTTTGGCATTTAAAGTCAGAAGAAGTTCAAACATCTCATCTCTACCAAAAGTAACATGAATAAAAATCCTGAAAAAAAATAGTGTGGCTTCTTTTAGCTTCTCTAAAGGATCCTATTTCAGTCTAGTCAGAGCCTAGTCAAGAAATATTGTAGCATAAAGTTGAAATATGTCTTATTTTCTCTTCTTTTTAGTCGATCTGACCATTCCTGTTAAATAGAGAAAACATTTTTTTGGTAAATTGTATTGCATTTCAGAACCACTCGTGTAAATATGTCAGCTTGGAGAGCATATCCAGATTTTCATTTTTTTAAATATATAATCTTCGTCAGCCCCACAAAAAATGTGAATAAAGCAACACACTAAAAATTAACCCTTGGGAAGCCTGGGTGGCTCAGTCATTTGTGTCTGCCTTCTGCTCAGTTCATGATCCCAGGGTCCTGGGATAGAGCCCTGCATGGGGCCCCCTTCTCAGCAGGAAGCCTGTTTCTTCCTCTCCCACTCTGCTTGTATTCCCTTTCTTGCTGTGTCTCTCTCTACCAAATAAATAAATAAAATCTTTAAAAATTAAAAAAAAAAACCTTAAAAATCAAATGACTTAGAATAACTCCCTCTGAAATCTTTGATCATATTTACAGGGGTAAGGATAAATTATGTGTGTTCAGCTTGACTTCTTTTTTAATTTTTAAATTTTGAAATATATGTATTCCTCTTCTGATATCATAAAAAGGTATGCATAATTAATATAAACAATCTGATGAGTTTGGAGATAAGTATATATTGGTGAAATTTATCTATCCTAATATTTTTACAAATAATAAATTAATAAATATTTGTACGAAGTAAAAATTTTTCCTCCTCCCTCTGCCCCTATGTCCCTCCTTCCTAACAATGGCTCAGTTTGTTGTGTGTTAGAGTTTGGGAATATAAAACTTTCATAATACCCGCTCAGTGTCAGCTCCAACAAACTAATGCTGTGGTAACGATGAATGACTCTGAAACCCCAGGGCTTTCCAACGACAATAAAAAGGAAGCACGTGATGTAGGGAAGAGTGGTAGATGTCTGTTCCATGAATTCATCAGTCCTCCACTGTGAGACTGGACTGCTGACACAGCCACTCTCTGGGACACTGCCTGTATCACCGCAGAAGTAAGAAAAAACAGAGAACGCTGTTTTTGTCAAAAGTGGGAGGGCTCTCTTCTCACATTTCCATGCCCTACTTACGTCCTTTGATTAAGCGTGGCATCAGTGGGTCTAGGATTTGTGAGGAGGGTGAACAAATATTTTTAACAATATATAAATTATAATATACATGCTTAATAGTAATACTATCTGCTACTTCTAATACTTTTCAATGACTTCATATATGTCAGATGAATGCATCATAATTTGTCATTTATTCTGATTTTTCAATAATACAAATAATGATGGACAGAACATACTTTGACATAAATCTTCATGCACATATTACTTTTGGAATAGTTTAATAAATACAGATGATATAGAATTGTTTTAGATATGAAAATCATATAATTCTCGATATGCCTGCATTTTCCTCACACGGGTTTTTCTTTTACAAAATAACACAAATCATTCTTGCCTGGTTAAACAGCCTCTCCTTACATCAAGTACTAATAGTAGGAACTGATTTAAACTATGCATTTCTGTGCTAGAAATCTAGAATTTGATGTCCTTTTTATTTCTGATCATTTATTTTAAAAAGAGAGAGAGAGAGAGAGAAAGCAGTTTGGGAAGGGTGATCTGCTGTCCCGACACTATTTTAATCATATTTTTTCCCCGCCTTATAGACTTATATTACATAAACAATTAATTCTTTATGATCTCTTAGGGTACTTGCATATCATTAGTCAGATTTGGGTCAACTCTGGGGTATCTTCAATTTCTCCATTTCCATGTAACGCCCTAACACACATCTGATATTCACCCACTTGAAAGAGATCATGCCGTTCTTTTCTTTTGTTACTCAACAAACAGAATCAGTGGGTCATTTTTTGTTTGTTTGTTTCAAATCAATGAACAGTTACACTTGGTGTCACATATTATTTAAAGCCATAGTCTTGTTTGTAGTTTTGACAGACATTTATGGTAATTTATGACACATAAATTTGTTAATTACAATGTTTCTGAGCAACTGAAAAAACTGCATGCATAATTTTATAAATTTATTCATCAATCAGATATTCTGAAGATATTTCCTGAGAACTAAGTATGTGAAAGACTCCATGATAGGTGCTGGAGTTATGGGAGAGACAAAACAACATGGTCTTGTTACCACACTCTTCTGATTATTACCTGGCAGACTGTGACCTGAAACTGTGAGACTGATCTTTCAACAAAGCCTATGATTTTAGCTACCCTACATTATGGCATTTAGAAATGTGTGAATACTATATTATCAGCAAATATTTTACGAGTCAAAAATAGCCTTGCCAATTCTGCTTGGTTGACAAACTGAAAACATAAAAGCAGTGAAAATGAACTTGTCTTCCATAACCACTATCAATAATAAAAGAGTACAAAGAAATAAAAAAGTTTTTTTGTTTTTTCTTTATTCATAATCTATTCAACAAATATTTATAAAAACCCCACAGACATTGTACTGTGTGCTATAAATTTGGTGATGACCAAGAAATCCAGGAAAATATAATTAAACAACAAAGAGAGAGCTACCTTAAAAGGAAGAACAACACAGGAAAGCCACAGAGAATGAGCAAATAAAATAGAAAAATGATTACAGAGAAAAGTATACAAATAAAAAATAAATCATCCCAATGATCCATAATGGCATTCTTGACAGAAGCTAGAAAAGTATAGACAAAAATGGAAAAGTTTTATGAGAAAGGAAATTTGTTTTGGTGGGAGATGGAAACTGGAGAAAACAAAACCTGAACTATGTAGTTTTAAAAGGAAATGGTGTCCCAAGAAAACTTACAAGAAATGATGAACCATGAGGCATACAGATAAAGTTGCTGTATTTTAAGGAGAAGGATTCTTATGAGTGGACCAAAATTTAAAAAAAAAAAAAAAAGATAATCATACTCACAAACTTTGAAATAAACTGACTTAGACTTTTCCAGAAAAATATAAATATAGAAGGAAGTATGAAAAAATTGTTCACTAACTTTTGTTTATAGAAAGAAAGAGAGTGCATGCACACAGGTTGGGGGAGTGGGAGAGGGAGAGAGAATCCTAAGCGGACTACCCACCAAACTAGAGCTTGATTGCAGGACCCTGAGATTATGATCTGGGCTGAAATCAAGAGTCGGACACTTAACTGACAGAGCGACTCAGGTGCCCTGCCACTAATTTTTAAAAAATATTTTATTTATTTGTTTATTTATTTGAGAGAGAGAAAGAGCCCAACTTGGGGAGGGAGAGGGACAAGCAGACTCCATGCCGAGTGCACAGCCCTATGTCACTAACATTTTTATACCAAGATAACATACAGCAAGAATAAAAGTAGGAGTTCCAGGGAAGATGGGGAGTAGAAGGACTCTAAGCTCACCTCCTCCCAAGGACACAACTAAATAATACCATATCAGTATAAATAACCCAGAAAATGACCCAAAGACTGTTAGAGCACTTTCCAGAGCTAAATGTAGAGACAAGGCCTCTTCTGAAAGAGTAGGATGGTGATACAGAAGCTAAAAGGACACAGGGGCTCTACGGGTGCAGAAACGAGAGAGAAAAAAAGACCCTCATCTAGTCACTCCAGGCTTGGGGAAAATGAATTCTCAGAATATTTGGCTTTGAAAACTAGAGGGGCATAATTTCACAATTCTTTGATCAATGGGGCATAATACCTGGAACGTTAAAAATCAGCTGGCTGGGGCACCTGGATGGCTCAGTGGGTTAAGCCTCTGCCTTCGGCTCAGGTCATGATTTCAGAGTCCTGGGATCCAGCCCCGCATGGGGTTCTCTGCTCAGGGAGGAGCCTGCTTCCCCCACCCCTCTCTGCCTGCCTCTCTGCCTGCTTGTGATCTCTTTCTTTCTGTCGAATAAATAAATAAAATCTTAAAAAAAAAAAAATCAGCTGGCTGGGTTTTAAAGTAAGAGGAAACCAAATCCCCACCCTTAAAGAGACAGCACAATGAACAGTTGTGTGGAGTTATAGCATTGAAGCAGACATTTCAAAAATGCCAGGGGCATATCGGTGGGAGATTTGTTTACTAATCTCAGAGCTTGTGCTGGAGGGGCAGAGATCATTGGGAGACTTCCCCAAAAACAGAGGAGCTGGAGGGGGCCATTTCCCTCTGTCACCTCTCCAACCTAGATACGTGCACACATCTGCAGGAACTGGCCCAGCACCAACACTTCCCCCCTTACCCTCCAGTGTGTGCCCCACCCCTGAGCACTTCTGCACATCCACTCCTTTTACCAGGCCTGCCTTGGCAGGAGCTTTTCTTCTGTGGGCCCAACCCTTTAACCCTGAGGCAGGAGTTTTCTAAAGTGGCCTTAGGTCCCCTCTCAGAATTGACCCACACAAAGCTTGCTAACACCATGTGCCCAGCCCCTGTACTTTCCAGCCAACCTGTACCCTGCAATATGCCCTTTGCCAGAGCCTGTCCAAAGCAGTGTGTTAAGCCCCATCTGCCCTGACAGATGTTAGCCCAATTCTGAAACAACTCTTGCTACAAGGAGAAGGGAAAATACTCACATACGTGATTTTTTTTAAAGATTTTACTTATTTCTGTTTAGAGAGAGATTTTTTAAAGTTTTATTTATTTATTTTTAGAGAGAGAGAGAAAGCACAAGCAAGGGGAGCACAAGAGAGGGGGAGGGAAAAGAAGGGGAAAAGAATCCCAGGCAGACTCCAGGGCTGACTCTAGACTCATTAGGCTGAGTGGGGAGCCTAATGCAGGGCTTGATCTCAGGACCCTGAGATCATGACCTGAACTGAAACCAAAAGTCAGATAGATGCTCAACCAACTGAGCCACCCAGGTGCCCCTTACCATTCTAAGTGAAGCCCCAGCAGTGAGCTGGGGGCAGGCATCTGCTCTAACTGCAGACCCTACCCACCAACAAAAGCTTCTTAAGGGACAACACACGGAAAGCATCCTCCACTTCTGTGCTATTGCATCTCTGGCAAATGCCTGGTCTGACTCAGCTCAATCCCAAGGTGGTCCTAGACTGGCCCACCAAGAACACAGGGACCAAATTCTGTCCACAACAGGCAAAGAGAGACATTGCAAATGATGGAACTAAAGATGAAAGTGGCTCAGCCATAACAGTAGGGGACACGCAGCACACAACGGACACCTTGAATCACCAGTCACCATAGGACTGGTTATTGCACTACAGATAACCATAGGACCTCTGCTTCATGAAGCAAATACTTTCAAGAGCAGGAGACTTAGCTAACTTTCCTAACACAAAGACACAGAAACAGAGAATTAGACAATATGTGGAGCCAGAGGAATATGTCCCAAATGAAACAACAGGTCAAATATCACAGCAAGCAAGCTAAATGACATGGAAACAGGTAGCATGCCTGATAATTTAAAGTACTGGTCATAAAGATAATTACTGGACTAGAGAAAAGGGTGGAGGACTTCAGTGAGACCTTTAACACAGAAATAGAAAATATTAAACAAATTAGAAAGGAAGAACTCAACTGAAATTAAAAATACACTAGATGGAATAAACGGTAGACTAGAGGAAGCAAAAGAATAGATCAGCAACCTGGAGGACAGGGTAATAGAATGCAATCAAACTGAACAGGAGAGAGAAAAAAAATTATAATAAAAATGAAAATAGAATTAGGGAGCTCAGTGACACCATCAAGCATAATAGCATTCATATTTAGGGATCCCAAAAGGAGAAGACAGAGAAAAGGCGGAAGAAATATTTGAAGAAATAATAGCTGAAAAATTCCTAAATTTGAGGAACGAAACAGAAATCCAGACTCAGGAGGCACAGAGATTCCCCCACTCAACCCAAGGAGGACTCAACCCAAGGAGGTCCATACCAAGGTATGTAGTAATTAAAAACCTCAAACACACAGAACAGATCAATGAAAAAAGGAGCTAGTTCTTTGCAAAGATCAAGAAAGTTGAGTTTTTCCAGCTAAAGCCAGACTCATTAAAAAAGGAAAAAAAAAAAAAGAGAGAGAGAGAGGTAGGACTCAAATAAGTGAAATCAAAAATGAAAGGGGAGAAATAATGATGAACACCACAGAAATACAAAGGATTATAAGTGGATATTATGAAAAATTATACCAACCAGTTGGACAACTTAGAATAAATGGATATTTCTTAGAAACATATAACCTCCTAAAACTGAATCAAGAAGAAATAAAAAATGTGAACAGTCCAGTTACCAGCAATAAAACTGAGTAATAACAAATAAACTCCCCACAAAGAAAAGCCCAGGACAAGATGGCTTCACAGATGAATTCTACCAACATTTAAAGAAGAGTCAATACTTATATCAATTGGATTTTATTCCCATAAATACATTTGCCAATTACTATTTACCTACATTTACTAATTAACATTTTGTCTCTTGTTTTGCCATTTGTAACATGGTGAATCTGAAAATAATATTATCAGTGGTTATTTATGAAGCTCATCATCATGAATTGGTAGAATCTACATAGAATATGATTTTTCTTCCCCTCCTCAGCGTCCTACAACCTTCTGGATTCAGTCCAGAGCCATTTCAAAGGCAAAAATATTTAATTAAAACTTGGAAAGGATTTTATGAATGTAGTTGTAATTCATTCAGGTAGAAACTAGTCCATTATAAAGCTTTTCATCCTTGGCTCTCCAACCATCATTCTTCAGTTAGCCTAAGTTTAAGGGAAATAGCATGAAATTTGTCAATAGAAATGCTTGAGGTAACACTCAAGTTTTGTAACATAAAACAATGAGGTAAGGGTCAAATACTTAATATCTTTAATGGTCAGTTTCTTCATTCATAAAATGTAGTTAATCCCTGCCATTAAGTGTTTCATGAGACTTAATGAAAAAAAGCTATAAATACTCAGAACACAGTATAGGCTTAGTACTTAATATTGTCGTTCACCCTTTCTTAATTTATCCAGAGTCTTGAAAACATCCATGTTCATCCAGAAATTGTCATACATAAAAACTACTGTTTTGGGGTGAAAAAATAATTGCCCTAAATATTTTAGAAGGAGAGAAAATATATACAAATATAAACAAAAGTATAGCAAAATCTCAAAATAGAATTTTAGTTTATAGCATTCATAAAGATCTTCTACATTTCTTTCTTCAAATGGTAATGCCATACCTTTAAATTATTAATTAAACATGATCAAGGAAAGAATGACAAACAATGAAGGATAAAAAAATCAGTAGACAGAGCATGGGGGAGGGGGAAGAATACTAAAGCACTGCAGTTATTTGTCCTGGATAATATTCACCAACTCAGTTTCTCAAGAGTAATTGAAATTCTTCAATCTTTATGAATATCCTTTTGGTTGTGATTTTTTCCCCCAGTAGAGGGTTTTTAGACATGAAAACAATATGTCTTACATCAAGACTATCTGAAATTCTCAGCCATTTGCAAGCAGGTGCAGATATATTGCTCATAACATGTTTTTGTGTCTGACCAGAGAGGAAGTAAGGGAAAAGCCACATGTTGGCCTCAGGCTGGCTTAGGTGGCTTCTATGTTTCCAAACATGTCTCTTGCACATCCAGGGTTTTCTCTTGTTCCTTTCTCCCTCCTGTCTCCTATTGTTCTCTTTACACACTCCAGTTGTGACGATTACAAGGATTTCCCTGAACATGTCTGTCTTTTCCAGAATCTCTTCTCTTTTTCCTTCTAGCTTATGTTTCCAGACTTTTCATGATTGAGCTCAAATGTTCCCTCCTCCTAAAAGTCAGCTCTGCCCTTCTTCTATTTGCATATATCCCTCTCTCAGTACAAAGCATCCTTTTCAGATATCGCACAAGATATTTAGCAGTGGGGAGTGTGGTTGCTTCTAATCTTCCAGATTATGAATTCCTGGAGGACAGACAGGTCTATATTTTTCTCGTTTCCTATATCCAAATCTAGCTCAATTCTTATCAAATAGAGAATTCCCAATAATTGCTTAATGAGTGAGTTTAGGATGTATCTCTAAATAACCTCATTTCCTAAATCCTATTCCTTGCGTGCTTGAGACTGCTAGGAGTGAAGAAGCTAAAAACATGCTTCTCAATTAAGCTCTAAATAAGAAGGCTTAAGAATAGGGAGAAAAGAAAAAGAGGGAAGATTTCAAACACAGAATAATAGCATGTGCAAAGACAAAATGCTAAAATATCACAGGTGCTGGGAAAAGAGAGTCTATCAACTATAACTGAAATGGGAAACTGGGGCTGGCTAATAGATGATATGATGGGAAAAATAAAATGGGGCCATTTTAGCAGATTGTTTTTAGATCATACCAATAAATTTAAATATGTCCCAAGGACTTTTAGGAATTGTTAATCTATTTGACATAGGTAAGTGATATGATCAAGATGAATCTTCCAGTATATGCAGAACGTTGGGTGAGAGGTCTTAAAATAGAGAGGCTAATCATGGAAGAAATGAAGGCCATATATTTCAAGCTAAAAACAAAGTAAAATAAAAGCTGGTATTTCTTGAGTATTTATAATACTCTTTACTTGATTTTCTTATATTTTTTAATGGTGTCATGAATCAATTATTAATTTATTCCCAATCTACATAAGAGAAAATTTCCAAGAAAAGTAGCATGATCACTGTTATATTAAGTTTCTGGAGCAGCCATAACAGAATACCACAGAATGGGTGGCTTATGCAATAGAAATGTTTTTCTCACAGTTCTGGAGTCCCCAAGGTCAAGATAAGATTTGACAGGGTTGGTTTCTTCTGAGCATTTCTCTTCTTGGCTTGCAGATGGTCATTTTCTCCCTGTGTTGTCACATGGTCTTCTGTGTGTGTGTCCTAATTTCCTTTTCTTATTAGGACAATAATCATATTGGATTAGGGTCCAGTCTAATGACCTTATTTTAACTTACATACCACTTTAAAGTCTATATCCTCTAATATGGGCACATTCTGAAGTACTGGGGGTTAGGACTTCAACATATGAATTGGGCAGGGGGCGAGGGACACAACTCAGCCTATAACAACTGTCAAACACTAAAAAGTAGCAGAGTATAAATTTGAATCCAGTCTTGTCTGACTCCAGATTCTGTGACTTTTCTGGACAATGCCTCATGCTTCCATGCAGCATGGAAATGAGTAATGACTGCCAGGAGCTAGAGATGAGCTGAAGAGAGCTGAACTGTCAGACGCTGGAGTAGCCAATTAAGTCAGCCCGCCAGAATGAAAGTATTGGTCAAGGCTTCAATCACTTACTGCAATAGTATACGCTGTACTGGAGGAAGCACTGGCTCCCCACTGTTTCATTTTTTCCCATGGAAGAGTGCCGGTCTAGGGTCAGCTGGATCAGCACAGATGTGAGGGTTGATGCACTGTGGAGAGAGCCCCTAGAGACAGGGAGGAGGGAAAAGGGTGAGGAGTGGACAGCTACTGAGTACTGGGCCAGAGTGGATGAAAAGTGTCCAAAATGTCCCTCTCCTGCTCCCCAGTAATGCGACCTCGGCAGAAGTGCCTGAGGAAGATCTCTGACAAAAGTCCCTAACAGGAGCATCTGGGTGGCTCAGTTAGTTAACTAACTGGAAATCAGGATGGAAGCAGTCTGATGCTTAGCATCAGACTCCTGATTTCTGCCCAGGTCATGATCTCAGGGTCCTGACACTGAGCCCCACGTTAGGCTCTGCACTGGGCATGGAGCCTACTTACAATTCTCTTTCTCGCCTCCTTCTGCCTCTTCCCCAACCCCACTCTCTCTCAAATTAAAGGAAAAAAAAAAAGGAGGCCACCAATGGCCAATGGAGTGTGTTTTAGGGATACAGATTACATGTAAGAGCTTGGCCACCTTAGGGGCTGAGGGAAGGCTGAGTGTTTTCTGAAACTCTTCTACGACTGCAATGTATTGATGTGCGCCAAATCCCTGTGCACAAATGACAGTTTCCCTCAATAAGCCTTGCCAGGTACAGCCTTTGTAATCACCGACGGTTGGGCCTGAAAGATCACACAGAGGTTCATGGTTAGTGTCCAAACTACTTACTGTTCATGAGTTAGGGAAATGTCCTATTTATGCATGTGAAGTAATTTTTCTTTTGAGATGTTTTGACCAGTCATTTTCATTTCAGTGGTACCCACATCACATTCTCGCAGTGACTGATATTTACTCCCTTCCAGGTCCATTCTACTGTGGTGGGTAGGACTACAGAGAGAATCATGTTGTCAGTGAAAGCATTTAGGAAAGGAATCTGCTCAACTTAAAGCAGCTCAGTGTTGGCGGTTGTACTGATCTAGAACTAGGAGATGTGTCACTTCTTTGGCAGTCAACAGGGACAGCCAACATGATCCTCAGATTATTAGTTCTAGCCATCTCCTCTTAATCTAGATGATATTTTAAAAAGCCAATAGACCAGTTTGATGTAAATATGTCAAAGTTGACCCTTTCGGTTTAACAGTCCAGTAGAAACAATTTTCTAGGTAAAAGGGGCCTTTGCTATCCTCATCTGTAGCTTTTCTGCCTTTGCTTAAGAAGAACCTGTTAAGACAGTGGCCTCGAGGGAAGGACTGTGTGAGTGATTATTTGGGTTATATGCTTGGCTCCATTCTTGCAGGTTTCGGTACTTTATTTCATATATTCTTGATAACAATCACACAGGAGATAATGTCACCTCTACTTTGCAGACTTTGAAATTACCAGAGTCTGAACATTGATACTATCAAAACTATTAGAACAGAAATCAAAATCAAACAAACAAACTTACACTTTCTTTGGGCTCAGTCTACTTGGTTTCTGTCTTAGCTCTATGATTTTCCCATTGTTCTATAATTTTGAACCTAATATTTGAAATTTTCAACTCCTTATTTATTTATACTTTTACATTTGGTGGTGCTTAGGGCAATGTGCTGCACACAGTAAATATTCCGTAAATGTTGATTTTCTCATATTCTTTTCCAGACCAGTATATTTACCACAGAATCTAGGTCTCTCCTTTGCTTTCCTTTTTATGCTGTTAGTGCTGTGTTGCTTAATTTTGCTCTTAGGTATTCACCTATTTTTTTTTTTTTTTTTTTTTTTAGTTACAAATAGTTTCTTTACCAGTTTTTCACCTTAGTATACTATTCAATGTTTATATGTCAAGAAAACAAAGAGAAAGAACAAAGTGAGGCAAAAGAAAGTTACAAAATTGTGTAGATTGAATTAGAATAAGCAGAAACTTTTAAAGTCAGAATTTTTGCTCAGTAGACCCAGCAGAAGGAAAGCGTGTAAAGCAGACCAATAAGATTATTTTGCAGACCATAAAGAAAGGCAAGAAAATCTGCAAATTTAACTGGTGTCTATCTGCACAATTCAGCAAACCTATCTACTGCTGAATTTGAAAAGAGATTCCTTGTCTTTACTTTCAGAAGAAGAGGAAAACATTATGGAAATGAATGCAATTGTACCCAGTCAATGTTTTATACTCTCTTTGCTGATGGTAATGTTTTTAAAGTCATTTACAAAAACATGAACAAAAGAATTTCTGAAAATTCACCTGCTGAACCAAGAATGAAATAAAGAGCACTGAGAAACCAGACATAGAGTATTTTAAGATAGGTGTCCTTAATATTCATATAAAAACAAAGGTATATCTGAATATGGATTCTCTTTAGAATGAAATACTTGCCATGTAAAAAATTACTAGTGATGTATTTCTAGCATAATATTTTAGGTAATGTTATGCATTTGGGATTTTAGGGCATCATCTCAACTATTCATACATGGTCTCAAAGAAAGTTTTGGTGGCTTTGTAGAGTCTAAGGAGAATTCCAGGTAAATTTATTTTGAACCATTAAAACATTTGTTAAGTAAGTGAGAAGGTCGTTCTGATACATGCTAAACTTGGACTTCATACATGAAAGTCTTTTAAAAGTACTTTCCCCTGAATTCTCTGTACTTAGAAATATTTACATTTGTTATTTGTTGTTTTTTTTTTTAAGATTTTATTTATTTATTTGACAGACAGAGATCACAAGTAGGCAGAGAGGCAGGCAGAGAGTGAGAGAGAGGAGGAAGCAGGCTCCCCGCGGAGCAGAGAGCCCGACGCGGGGCTCGATCCCAGGACCCTGGGATCATGACCTGAGCCGAAGGCAGAGGCTTTAACCCACTGAGCCACCCAGGTGCCCCTACATTTGTTATTTGAATTAACTATTAGTTGCTTGAATTTAGGCTTTATAAGAGCAGGAGTTACATGCATTATCCGGCATGTGATTGTTGCCCAAATGTGTTAAAATTAGTTAATGAATAAATTCTAATTAATAAATCTTTAAAACCTGAACCACAGGGAAAGAAGAAGTGATGAATAAAAGAAGTGAGTCATTGCTGAGCAACTGAGTTCTGGGTATGAGCAAGTTTGAAAGTACTTTATTTATAAAGTTCAGCAACTTTGCAAAAGGAGACTAAAAAAAATTCCTCCCAGATAATTCATAGAGGGATTTGATGAATCCCACTGTAAACATCTAGTTATAAAATTGTATTGAATCATGAATTTCATCCTAGAGAAGAGAGGCAGAAAATGTCTTCTTCAAAATACCTCCCTTATTCCCCAGAAGGCTTTTAGTAAAGATGGGCTGACACTGACGGTTTTCCCCTTCCACTGTGCAGCTTGTGAAGTAGGCCACTCAGCGGGAATTAAATATTACCTCGACATTTATTCCATTCATCCTTGCTGTCTTTTGAATTCTAACCATTCACCTCTAAGTTTTCCAATTTATAATTCTTCATGAATCTTACTCAGGATAAAAATTACCCTATATGAACTTTGGCTTCCTACCCAAGCTTTGAGAAATGACTCTGCATTTTATAGTATTTGACTCACTACACAATTCAAGTCTTGTGGTACTACTACTTGTTCAAGAAAAGACTACCCAAAATGGAAGAAAATTCCTGCCCAGAGACTATAATGTTTCTCGAAAAATTCCACTTGTCTAGACTAGTCTACTTGTCTAGTAAGAGAAAGTATAAAGGATATTTTTGGAGTGATGATGGACAGTGGTGATGCTAATGGTGGGGGTGTATGCAGTATGCATTACTCATCAGATTTTTTTCATTAAACTTCATCTGATTTTTCTCATTATTATATCCTCTATGTCTGCCACAGAGAGGATGCTGATCTACTGGATCAAGAAATTATGTTTAAGTAGAACCTACTAAGTGCCAAGACAAGCACTGAGATGAAAGAGCTAGTCTTTGTTCCTCACGAAGCTCTTTGTTTATTGGAAGGAATAGATGTATATAATTACCATACAAGATAATGACCCTACCGGTGCGGATAAACATCCTGGTGCTAAATGCTGAAGTGTCACAAAGGAAGACCACTGAGTTCAATCAATAAAAGTGGGAGGGATCAAGTGTCCTATAGGGAATGGTGCAAAAGCTAATTCTTGAAGGATGTCTAAGTAATAGCCATGTAAGAAACGGAGAAATGATTACCAAAGACAGACAATGTATACAAATGGGGAAAGGATGTCACATTGGTACATGTTTGAGTGTGGCAGAGTGAGAAGCAATTCTTTTTCATTTTATCCTCTTCTTCTTCTTCTTCTTCTTCTTTTTTTTTTTTTTTAAGAATGTCTCCTATCCCCTTCTCTGCTTTATTTCCTCCTTAATACCAAACCCACCAAGTCCAATATGTATTATCTCTAAAAGAGATGTTCAATCACTGTATGTTTTCCAGGCTGAAATGTGTGTCCTTTGAAATTCATATGGTGAATTCCTTAGCTTCAGTATCTCAGAGGGGCTAAGCCCTTTAAAGAGGTAATTACGTTAAAATGAGATAATTAGTGTGCGCTCTAATCCTACATGACTATTGTCCTTATGAGGAGAGAAATTCAGGCCCAGGCACAGAGGGAAGACCACGTGAAGTCAGCCATCCACACCCCAATGAGAGAAATACTCAGAAGACACCAACCATGCTGACACATTAACCTCTAGAATTGTGGAAAATAAGTTATTTAAGCCACCCAGTCTGTGTTAACTTTGTTATGGTAGCCCCAGTAGACTAATATAATGAACAATAGTACAAATATCCCTCTTCTACTGGTATAAAGGTAAAGATTCTCACATAAAAAGTATCCAAGATCTTTTCATTTTGTACTGTATAAACAGAACTAGAGCATTTAGTGCCTTAACTTCTTCTGGGTCTTGGTATCTTTGCTGTAATATTTGTGTGTATTCCTGGACTTCTTTCAAAGATTATACAGTGCCAAATTTTTAACTAGGCCCATGGTTTGAGAGTATTACTGCTAACTTTGCCATGCAAGGATAGCTGATAAAGCTTCATAGTAATTTGATTCATTTAATTAAAATTACTGGGTAAATTGGGCTGGTTAAATAAGAGCCAAATGTTCTAGCTGTATTTCTAGAAATATTATAAGATTTAATGGACTGCATTTTTTTTTCATTGAGTTACTTTCAGAATCTTCCAGGAAATACATTTTTACCACTTCAGCTTACATGACCTCCTCACTATGTAACTGAAAGAAATATATTATCCAACACTTCAAAGGAAGAACCAAAACTTTTATTTTCAATCTTTTTAATGAAGGTGATTAATTTTACATAGGACTAAATGTGATTCATTCCGTTTTAGTGCAATAAGTCTGAAATTCATGAAGTAATACTTTGTTCTGGCTGAATTTAGGTCTTTGACCAAATAAGAAGCAGTATTAGCCATTGTCCATATCAAATGATAATCACGGGGCCATTTGTTACATTCATTTGCATTTCCTATTTTTTTCAGTTTCTACAGAGCTTCCGTAATCACTGAAGTATATCATTGGTGTGTGTGTGTACACACACACACACACACACACATTTTTTTTTCCCAAGAAAAAAATCAGCCACTCTCTGCCAATTGATCAGTCAAGATCCAAACAGGAAAACAGAAACTATTTTAAGTACTGCAAATAATAACAATACAGGAATTTAAGTCCCTGAATTAAATAATCAGGCTACGGGAAACCAAAGAGGCAAAACAAGAGATTGTGAAGTTACCCAGAAATAAATGACATTAGGAAGGGGCCAGGACTCTTGGAGTAGAGTGACAACAGGAAGAGACAGGATTACTAGCACTCAAGGCATGGGATATCCTGGTAGAACCCGAACGTATGACAGGTTTGGTAGGTGGGAACTGGAGCTGAAGAAAGGTTGCAGCCCATGCAGAGAAAGATGGGGCAAATGCCCTGATTTCTTCCCTTGTGCTCTCTGGTGTGAGGCCAGTGCCTATGGAAGCCTGAGGGCCAGACAGTTTGTTTAACCTGACTCAGAACGGAATGAAGATGGATTTGAATGTAACTGCAAATACAACAGTATTTTAAAAAGTTAAATTTCAGATAATTTTTATGTGTACAAATTTACATTTTGGATATTGGAGAGTAAATGCAAGGATGGGAGATGACAAGGGAACAATGGAGGAAGCTGGGGGTTAGGAAGGACTGGCTGAGAGAAAGCTTGGTGTTGAATGAGGAACATGGGCAACAAGATAGAAGAGAATCACATTGCAGATGTGATAAATAAAGACAGAGTTCACAAACCTCATTCATCCCATCACTTACTTATGAAGTAGACAATCATTAAGTGCCTATTATAGTTTAAGTACCATGTCATTCTAGAAAAGCAAATATAATACCATATCAACCCCTGTGGCCCCATAGTGCTCAGCTTAATAGAAGCTGAATATACAGCATCAATTTTAATGCACATTTCTAAAGGCTGATAAAGATAAGCACATGGATCATTGAGCCTCCGAAGAACAGCTCGCTAGGAATAGAAGTCAAATGTACCACTTGATTTTTGATAATGAGATTTAACTGGCTAAAGAAGGTTGTTGAAAGAGTGGGAAAGTGCTTCAATCAAAGCAAAGCGTACATGCATAAATAGGAGTGGGAGGAAAAAAAAATAGGAATGGGAGGAAACATGGCATTTTCACACATTTGTAAGAAGTTTGGAATTAATAAAGAAAAATATCCTTGTAGTTTTAGGTGATGTTATGAAGGTCGGTGTGGACCATGCCATCAAGGTTCTTATGGGCTAAATTTCATCTATTCTTATATTTCAGGCAAATATAAGCCATGAATACTTATCTTGCTTACTAGAGAACTCTAAAGATTTGTAGCTATGGACAATGATGCTGGTCCTGAGACATGAACATCTGGTTCAAAGCTACATAACCTCAAAGACCTCATACTGACCATTCCTTTACTGCCCGTGCTTGTGGTCAGCCTTGAAAGAAAGTACATACTGCATACGTAATTCCAAAATCTATAAACACTATTGAGTCCTAATCTAAACATTTCAGAATACAGCTATACATAAAATTTACTTGATAAAACACTCTCAGCTCCTTTTATGGAGCTAAAGCATCATTCTTAATTTTTCCAGAAATAAATCCACTCTTCTTCCTTCAGTACACCGAGGTTTCTATTGAGTTTCTGATGAAGTAAAGCTTTAGGACCTCCAAAAGGGGACATTTTGTCTTGACAGTGCCCTGGCAGCTATCGGTTGTGGAATGAAGTTGAGTTGCTTAGGGTCAGTGCGGTCAGCCGTAAGTTAAGTAAACAGAGGAAGCTCCCGCCACTGGTGGGTAGTGCAAGGTGGGAGAGAAAAACAATCAGAAGGAAATCTACATAAATCAAAGGAGCAAGAACAGGAAAGGAAATGGGGTGCTGGTCAAAGGGGTAAGATGCTGATTTTGAAACCGAGTCAAAGTATTTTGGAGTCTCTCCCAGTATGCTTCTTATCATGCTCAGAAACTTTTTCAGGGTGTGGTTGATTTTACAACTGTAAGGTACATAAACTAAGCACATCCTGACAGAGAAAACAAAACAGAATGGCAAAGGAATCAAGGTTGTTCTTTAGATACCCGTTTTTTTCTGAGGCACCTAGCTAGCTCAGTCAGTTAAGCTCTGCCTTTAGCTCAGGTCATGATCCCAGGTCTGGGGGCCTTGGGAAGGATCCAGCCCCATGTACTGCTCTCTGCTCAGCAGGGAGCCTGATTCTCCCTCTCCCTCTGCCTTCCACTCAAATAAAATCTTTAAAAAAATATTTTTTTTCTTGCAAGGAAAATGTAAAAAGCCGTTCCAAAGTGATAAAAAAATAAAACTGATAGTTTGTTTGACATGTTCTTTAAAGGGTATTTCAGGCCCCTTAGGATAGCCACAAAGTTAAATTCTCTTATTTTGTTCATGTTTGTTCTCTATGGAATGTTCTCTTTTGGCATGGAGAGAATCTTAGAGAGGTATTGATAAATGATATCTAGAATTAGCTATTGTGTTGACACATATTATTCTATTTAGAGCTAATTTTCTGGAAAGGCACAACCTCTTCTTCTGTTTCTGTGCCTTAGTTATTTCCTCCTGAGCCACTTCAGAGAGACCTCCTAACATCATAAATCTACACACCACAGGGAGGCTCTACGAAGAGGCTAAAGACTTAATAAAAGTAAAAATCACCAAGGGAAAGTGTGGATTATGTACATGGCAGTGATCTGAAGCCATGAAATAAAAATGGCCCATAATGGGCCTGTGGATTAATTTTGGGTAGCGTCTGATCCATACTTACTTGGAATTGAGAATATTTATCTTGGCTTTAAGGAAGGCAATGCCTGAGTCATTAAAGAAAGGGACTCCGGAATCAGGTAGATCTTGGTTCAGCTCCAGGATCTCTTCTCTCCCTCTGGTTTCTGGTTGTTTTTATTGTTCCCCATCTAAACTGTCATTCAACTTCCTGATAATCTCATACTCCTCCCAGAAGTGTTGTACGCTGGGTCTCTCTTTCTGGAGTTTCTGTTCACTCGTCGTCTGTTCTAATATACTACCTCCTGGCAGGCATTATGCAAGTGATCTACTTGTGGCAAAGGTTAATCCCCAAATCTCTTTGGGGTCTCAATGTCTTCATTTGTAAAATAGAATAACAAGTATCCTTATGTTTTATGGTTTGTAAACTGCAGAGGTAGAATAGAAAATATTTTGATTTTGGTACTCTTTCATTAATGACTAAACATTATTGAGTAGAATCTATTGCTCTCTCCATTCATCTCCCTTTCTGACTGTGTATATTTATTTGCATGCATATGAAAGAGACGAACACACACAACTAAGAATCTATCTCTGTGTTCAATGAGAGAAGATAGTATGCTTATCCCCCAAGGGCCAGAGAAAATTCTTGAACTTTGCATAGACTGTACTATCCCAGCACCAAGTCCTGTGGACAGAGGAATACCACATATTGACCTGCGTTACTTGGATCTTTATTGTGACAAGAATAGAAAATCAAGATCCAATTTTTGCTCAGACAAGGTTCACTTTATTTTTTTTTTTAAGATTTTATTTATTTGAGAGAGAGAGAGAGAGGGAGAGCATGTGAGGACAAGCACAAGCAGGGGAAGGAAAAGGGACAAGAAGACTCCCCATTGAGTGCAGAGCCATAACTGGAGCTGGATCTCACAATCAGAGATGGTGACCTGAGGTGAAATCAAGAGTTGGAAGCTTAACCAACTGAGCCATCCAGGTGCCCCTCAAAGTTCACTTTAAAGTGAGTGCAACTCAAGCTGCATTTAGGTCTCACTGTGGACGAGCAAACAGATGTATGCTGGCAAGAGAGCTATAATGTCCATAGTTGGTATTCGCTGAAGGAATGTCTTTGTATGTTTATATTTAATTTATTAACACCATTTCTCATTCTATAAAGAATTTGAGCCATTTTAGAAGGAGGATTTTGAAGTTTTTGTTGATCTTCCTTTGGACATTGATTTTATAAATGTACCTGGTTATAGGTTGATGGTTATAGATTTAATTTGAATCCAGTGTTTAATCTTAATACTACTATTCAGATTCAGAATTGACAGTAATGGAGATCAGAAATGAGGATGAGTATGGAGTATAAGTAAAACACATGAAGCTGGGGCACCTGGGTGGCTCAGTGGGTTAAAGCCTCTGCCTTCGGTTCAGGTCATGATCCCAGGGTCCTGGGATTGAGCCCCGAATTAGGCTCTCTGCTCAGTGGGGAGCCTGCATCCTCCTCTCTCTGCCTGCTTCTCTGCTTACTTGTGATCTCTGTCTGTCAAATAAATAAATAAAATCTTAAAAAAACACACACATGAATCCAACAACGAATAAATACTATGAAAAAAGTTAAAGAGAAAAGAAGCAATTATGACTAAGTAGGTAACTCAAATATGAGGACTGTAAAGACCTAGAGTCTTCCAGCTTCAGCTTTGGCTCTGAGCTTCCTGGAAGAAATCTAAAAGGCAGTTACTTCAATTTCATTTCAATTTCAGTTAAATCAGTCATTTCAATTATTTATTATTTCAATTTCATTTTCAGAAAGTGAAGTTTTTAATTTCCAAGTATCCTTGCACATGGCTACACAGTGATCAGCACAGAGTAGGTATTTCATAAATATGTGCTGGATGGTTGACTGATGTAACTGCTTAGCAAACGACTAGTGAATACCATTGTGTTACATTTCTTATCAACAAGAATGTTAGGTGTAACATCTCTTTGAAAGCTAACTGTTCTGATCCACACAAGGCAATCAAAGACTATGATACCATTAAGACATTAGTCAAAAGAATTAAAAAAAAACTCATAAAACTTTACTTAATATATCATATACTTTTGTAAAAACCAGGATAAATCTATTTTTACTCTGTAAAATGTATCATTAATAAGGAAATTCTATTTGAATACATCGTGATATTAACATAGTCTTAAATTTTCACAGAAATGACTAAAAAACACACGACACATTTGTCTCCCTTATAGTCTCAGTATTTGTTGATATTTCTTGGCTTTATTTTTCACGGAAAATTTTTTTTAAAAAGGCTGTGTGAAAGGTAATCCAACTTTTTCTCTAATATCAACTATTTTAGTTCAATCATGCTTAATCCAACCAGTAAATAAAACAGATTAGACTCTGGAGGAAACTGGAGTTTTATAGGTATTTCTTGGTCCCTCTACTTTTTGTAGATTTGTCAGAAATATCCCTTATCCAAACAGGAGTTAGGTTGCAATGGGACAGAATTTTTATTTTCATTCATCTCTCTTTCTATAGGAGCTACTACTGATAGAATATTGTTTCAGTCACATAAAACTGAAATTCCCAAGTATTCTCAGTGATGAGATGGATATGTTAATCAGGAGGCATAGCAGCTTGCATTTTATGGTACTTTGAGATTTTAAAATACTTTCATTGATTTCCTAACTTTGGTGCTCACATTGATTCCATAGCATGGATGGGAATGTAAATTTGTTCTTTTTTTTTTTTTTAACAGAATAGAAACTGTAACTCAAGAAAAGTAAATTCTTAGTCAAAAGACTCAAATCATTACATAGCAAGGCTAGAATTTAACCACGGGAACATGGAATCGTTTAGAAAGTTAAAGCATAGCTTTTGGAGACAGAAACACCTGGGTTAAATTTAAGTCTCCGTCCGTAATAAATTGTGTGTACTTGGGTCAGATTATATTATTATTGCCAAATTTCCTATAAAAATGGGCATAAAAAAAGAAGCTTCCATTAAATAATGTAAACCAAAATGAAATAATGACAGTAAAAACAATATATATGCAATATATATACATACACATATATGTATACACACATATATAATTATACATATACACTAAGCATAAAGTTGCCAATATATACTATTGATATTAGTTATGATTTTGATTTTGATGATTCTCTCAATACCAAACTTGTTTTAAATAAAATGTGCATCTAATCAGACATTTTTTGATTTGTACTGCTGGCATTTTGAGTGGATAATTCTTTGTTGGAGGAAGTTGTCCTGTGCATTGTGGTTGTTTTGCAGTATCTCTGGCCTCTACCTATTAGACACCAGTAGCATCAACCTCTCCTGTTGTAACCACCAAACATAATTGTAGACCTTTTTAAATGTCCACAGGAGGTTAAAAAGGAGTCTCCCCAGTTGAGATCACTTATTTAGCTGGCACGAGATGAAAACAGAAAACTCACACCTATTTTAGCTGTACCCTGCAAAACTGTGGTAGCTGAGAAAAGGAAGAGGAAAAAGTAAAGAAAAGCCTAAGTGCCTAAGGAGCAGTGGTGTAATCAACATACATTATCTCCTTTGACTCTTTCAACAACTATAGATGTTTTTATCATCTTCATTTTATAAAGAGATTCACAGAAGTAATAAGTATATAGTTTATTTGATAAGTAAGAAGGCTTATTAGAGTAAGGTAACCTGATCAAACTTGTACACATAGTAAGTGGTGAAATCAAAGATTGCATCTAAAATGAGCAAAAATTTGAAGTTTTTCTTCACCATTCTGTGATACGTCTGGAAGCCGAATAAGATCACAAATGTAAGCTAAGATATAATCTTTATAACTGTTTTTATAATTTTAACCTTATAATTTATCATCTTTATACTCTTAGAAGAATTCTAAAAGCTAAAGAAAGGCAATATACAAGGCACCTGAATGGATCTCTTGTAAACTATGGTGTTTTATTGATCCATTCACAACTAAGAGTAGGAAATTTCAAGTTTAGTCCAAAATCCATCCAGACGTTTTTGAGACTAAGTGTCACTACATGATACAGTTTTATATGGTATTATTCTAAAACAGTAAAACATTTACTAAAAATTATCTAGTAACTTGGATTCAAAGAGGTTAGTGTTTTTTCCCTATTAATTTACAGAGTGCAGAGAATGGTGCCTACTCATTTGTCTCAGGTGTAATGGATTCTTCCTGTGTTTACCTTACTCTGTGATAGTCTCAATCACTTCTCCCTCCATTAGGTACCTTTCTAATTCTCCTCTTCTAATTTACCATCCACTCACATAAAGATCACTCCAGAAGCCTAGTGTCAGATTACTGAAGTCTATCATCAGTGACCAGTCTTCTCTATTCAAGTCTCTGAGGTACTGAACAGGGTTCTGAGAGTGCAGGGATCTCCCCTAGCATCTGATGTGACTTTGTTGAGAATTGAGAGCAATTTTGTTCTTATAACTTAGAAACAACTGTAGAGTACCTACGTCATCATGACTTAGTTATTTGTACCAGTAAACCTTATCCTGGGTAACCTAAATTGCAAAATAATAAATAACTTCACTGTTGGCTCAAAGAATTTCCTATCAACAATTTATCTGAGTCACTAGTTTGCTCACTTGGGCAAGCAGTTTGATTATCAACAGTTCAGTGATCACAACTTACTTCATGGCCCTTGCTTTGCTGTGTCCACCAATCCTCAACTTATATCAGTCTTCAACTGATATTTTCCCATTCCCAATCTGTACCCTCCTTTAAAAAAAAAAAAAAAAAGTCTTAAACCACTTGAGTTTGGACCACAAAGCCCTGTAAATATCCTATATCTGGAGCACTGAGGTAGCTCTGTCGGTTAAGTGTCTGCCTTCAGCTCAGGTCATGATCTCAGGGTCCTGAAATAGAGTCCCACATTGGGCTCCCTGCTCAGTAGGGAGGCTGCTTCTCTCTCTCCCTCTGCCACCCCCCTGCTTCTGCTTGCTCTCTCAAATAAAGAAAGAAAATCTTAAAAAAATGTCCTACTTCTGACTCATCTACCCATCAAGGTGGTAGTCTTTACTACTGCATAACTTCATCTCACAGGTAACTTGGCTAATATTTTGAGGTTTACCACCATGAATGGAACTGGATTTGAAACTCCTGAGGTTTCTGGTTCATGGGCAAATCTAAGTTAAAAAAACAAAACAAAAACTTTCTTAGTTTGTGCCAGTTAGGAGACACCTCTGACTGCTCATTTCCTAGCAATGCCACCAAGGAAGTGTTACTCCATCAGCTAAACATGGCTGGTCAAATCCAAGAAATTAGAAAGATCAAACCATTCATAACATAATTTATCATCATATTCATAACATTCAGATGGTGCTTGAAAATGCAACAGAATTTTTTTAAAAATCTCAAAAAGAAAGATTTGGAAGCAGACTTATGTACTGAAGGATAAAAGTGTTCAACATCAGGATTGGAGATTGATTTTTGCAGGAGACATTTTTGTATAGTATGTTAATGTTTGAGGTACATAAGACACCAAAATCCTCTCTTATCTTTTATATTTTTGACCTCCTCTCAAATGTGTGGTCTCATTCTAATTCCTGTTAATAAGATTCTGAAGATGATAGTCTGAAAATGTATGGGAAACCTAAAGGAAGGTAAATAAATAATATATCTAATATAAAGTAATGAGTAGGCCATGATTAACAGATACCTGCAAAATTCCATTAACAGTGCACATTTAATCCTCACAATGATTCTCCCCCCGACAAAAAATCTGAGTTACAGTAGCTTATCAAATACCACTACTAAAAATGGTGGTATGGGAATTTAAGTCTATCTAAACCCATAGCCTATCCTGCAGGTAACTCCTACTGTCTTTGTAATAGTCTTAACCAGGGAATAATGTCTGACAGAGGGATATAAAATAAAATTCAAAGGACAAAATGTCTTTGTTGCCTGAGGATAAGATTAAAAATTCCTTACTCTAATTGTCCCCCGTGAACAGTTCAGCAGTTTTTCTAATTAATCTCCTTAAGATATTTGGAAGAAATGTCAAACTCTAACCTACCTGTCAGATCATTAACCTCATGGAGGTTAACAAACAACATGGCTAAACACATCATTACAGAGAAATAGATCCAAGCATTGAACAGTGTCAGCTTTCCTATGGGCTTGAATTTGAATTCTGAATCTATTACTAAATTTGGGTAACTTTTTAACTTTGATGAACTTGTTTCTTCATCTTTAAAACTGGAATACTGAAGCCAACCTCAAATGGTTGTATTGAAAGCTAAATGAGACAAAACACTTTGAGAGGGCTATGCAGGGATGACTAGAAAATAATGATATCTTACACTGAAATATATAGTAACACCTGCTGAGCTGTATGTAATTTTTCACCTCATATTATTCAATTGGATATAGAAAACTTGCTATTTACCCTGATGATTTTTTATTGTCTTCTTAATATTTACATGATATGTGTTCTTATAAAAAAAAATCATTCAAAAAACAAATCTAGTTTCAAGTTGTTATTTAAAGGTTAGAGAGACATTCAAAATAGCATAACATAATAATAGTAAACAGAATTTTGAGTGTTGTCAGCCACCAATAAAACTAATCCCAAGCCTCAGAAATAAATCAATGTTCAGAAAATGCATATTTTCTCTACATGTGCTAAGAAATAACCTCTTAAAATAATGGCAACCTTGGTAAGTTTTTCAACCTTGAAAAACTTAAGAGATTGTCATTTCATTTGTGATAAATTTTAAAGATAGGTTATTTTAAAGACAGGTTGTCCAGCCCACATAGTTTATTTCTCCAGCCTTGTTTTTATCCTTCTGTACATTCATTTGTATTTTCTCCATTTAAAGTCATTCTAGTTAGACAGGGAGTGCAGCAATATAATAGATCTTAAAATATTTAGATTCTCTGATCCAAACAAATCACTGAATTGGGGAAGCTACAACCTTTACTTTTAGTGCAAGATAAAACTTAATAATACCTTTCCAGGAAATGCTACAAGGGCTCATAAGTCCATAGCCTTGAAATAAAACACACCAGCCTTGTGAAGTTTGAAAGCCTAGCATGTTAAACTTATTTCCAAAGGCTGAATCCATAATATGAATCACAATCTGGGTGTTGGTAATCCTTATGGAATGAACTTGTGGCATGCAGGTGTCCTGGTTAGCATTTCATGTTAACGTTGAACATACTTTCTTGTATTTTCCCAAATTATCATCCTGGCTTCTATATGATCTACTCAACATCCAGTAAGAACAGATGGAACAAACAAATGAGTCATTTGTGTCAGAGCCTTGTCCATGAAGCACAGGTAAGTCAGGGAGTGGCACAGACTCATGTTTAACCACATGATTTGCCTAAAGTTGGCAAACAAAAAGTGGTGGTGGCATTGTGGATTAGCAACTGGATTATCTGGCCTCATATCCCATCTTTACTATTGATTGGCTGTGGGGTATTGTATAAGACTGTCATTACCTCTTACAGTCAGTTTCTTCATCTACAAAGAAAATTTTGACTAATTGATATATATAAAAAATATATATATATATACTTTGGTCAAGCATTGCACTGGTCCTTCCTGTATTTCCATGTCCAACAGGATGGCTGCCACCCAAGTCTCACTGGCCTGTGTGGAACTGGTTTTCAATGAACTAAATGTTAACAAGAGATGCTCTCATTTGCGTATTGCTCAAGTGTTTCTTTTAAGATCAGTGACATATGAGAGTCTTTCAGGTGGGTTATTTAAATCATTAGCAGGGCACTAACATCCTAGCATTCTACCTTAGATATGAATTTTGTTCACACCTCAGAAATAGCATGAAAAGATCAAAAGAAGTTTTATCTTTAATGGAATGTGGTTCACTGGGTGAATGATAAAAATTGTCATGGAATGTGTATAAATGCATATGCATATCTGTTGGACACATGTAAGTAGGGGTTTATGTGTGAGAAGTGTTCAAATATCTGTGTAACACCCAGAAGGCCATGTCATTCACTGGAGTGGCTCACTTTTCTAAACAAGGTGATGGAAGTAGTGTCCCATGGAAGAGTTTCAAAACTGTGTAAATAATTTAAATGTCAAAAAACCAAAAAACACAATTCCATGTTTGTCCTCAGGTTCCTCATTGGCCTTACTGAAAAAGACACTCTGAACTTTTAGTTCAGAAACCAGAGGTAAACTATCTAGAGAGTAAAAGAGGTTTCTTATAAGGATCTAGTAATTCACGGTCTTTCTAGGATGTGAGTATTTCCAGAAAAGCTTCTCATGATGCTTTTCATGTATCTTTTACCTCAGATTCAGACTGAATTTCTCACTAAGAAATATCACTTAAAATTTTTATTAAATAATGTGATTTTCTTTTTTTTTTTTTTTAAGATTTTATTTATTTATTTGACAGAGATCACAAATAGGCAGAGAGGGAGGCAGAGAGAGGGGGGGAAGCAGGCTCCCTGTTGAGCAGAGAGCCCAATGTGGAGCTTGATCCCAGAACCCTGGGATCATGACCTGAGCTGAAGGCAGAGGCTTTAACCCACTGAGCCACCCAGGCGCCCTAAATAATGTGATTTTCTGAGTTTTTTCTGAACCAGGCTAAAGTTAAATTTAGTTTTATGAAAACAAAACACCTTGTATTTTGCATAAGAGAATCCTTCTAACTGTGTATTTATATCATTGATACAGAAGTTTAGGACACGTCTGTTTCTCTAGGAAAAAAAAAAAGCATGAACCAAAAAGCACTTGTAAACATTTTATGGATTGAATTACACGGAAGTATCTCACTGACTTAAAATATGATTCTTTGTTACCTTTTATTTTAAATGTTAGGTAAATGCAGGGAAAAACTGCTTCATTGATGGATACTCAATTCAAATGTTTCCTTAGTTACAATGAATTATTAACTTAGATCTATAGAGAAAAAACAGAAACAACCTCATTCTTCCTTTTGGATTATAAATTCAGACATATTGGAAGCTGGAAAATTCCTGAAAACATCTGATTTAATAGATTTCAGAGACTTTTCTAGAATTGGATATATGGGGAAGATCTAAATTGAAGATCTAGAATTGGATAGCTGTGCCTCAGATTTTGACCCATAGTATAAGAATAGACCTGTTCTCTTCCTGTACTTCCTTGTCAGTGAAAAAATTTTTATTTTCTCATTTAGGGGTCCTAAGACAGATTTTATTATGAAGTCAAGACAAAGAAGGATGTGTTTGTGTGCACACGTGTGTATTTAAAATTTGGAAGGGACTCACATCTTCATTTAACAGATTAAGAAACTAATGCCCCGAGAAGTTAAGTGAAATCCCCAGAGAGGAAAACAACTAGCTAGTGACAGAACTAAAAAAAAAAAAAAAAAAAAAAAAAAAAAAAGATAATTTAGTTCTCCTGATTATAATTCTGTGTCTCAACCCTATCTTTCAGGTTAGGTAAACGGCTTCAGTAATGAAGGACGGCACTGATAAATCGAGCAGAAATTTTTGCATAAAGTTAGCTTGCTGACAGCCTATTAAGCTTGAGGTGGTACAAAAACTGGAAAATAGTACCTCTTGGAAGATTAACCACTTAACTATAGTCTGTATACTGGACATGAAAAGATTAAACAGGAATACATGAAGTCTTCTGATTCAGCAGTGGCTTACACATGTCACACAGAGAACGATGTGGCATCAAGATCTACACCCATCATGGGTCTCTTAACTCTGAATGCAATCAAGCCATTTGTCCTCCAGAGAGAGCAGATTCTACACTTTCTCTATTTCTCTATATATTCACAACACACATGGGTGGAACATAGAGGCAGCCAGGCAGAAAACGTGAAGTGCTCAGAACTGCAGGAGGAAGAAAACCTCAAACACATATAAACAGAAAAGGAAGCTTTCCCTAGGTTTATGAGCAAGGTTTTTCCAAAAGCAAGTGACAGAGAGAGACTCAGCAAATACTTTATTTGCTAGCCGACATTTCCCAACATTTCCCTCATACTTATATTGTAGTTAGGTTGGGGCCAAGTGAATAGTTCTGACCAGTGGGCTGTAAGTACAAGGGACAGTGACATGGCCACTTCCAGTCAGAAGGAACAACAAATGTTTGTTCTTCATGTTCCTTCTCCTTTCTCTTCCTGTGAGAGCGGAAGTCATATGTTGAGAGAACAAAGTCCTCAGATGCATAAATCTAGGACTCTGAAACAGTGCTAGGAAGAAAAGCACAGAGGACTTTGCATCAGGGGAAAAAGGGCACATCATCTGTGTTAAGCAACTAAGATTTGGGAGTTTGTCCTGAAGCAGAGTTCAGTCTATATTAGAGGGAAATTATTGTTATAAGATTTAGTTAACAAGGATTATTTAATATAAATGTGTAAAAATTCATAAACAAAACCAGCTTATACTCACTGTATTAGATGTGATATAAAAATACGTTTAAAGATACTGCAGTGCTCAAAATATTATTTCCTTTCTAATTAGCCCTTTAAAAAAAAAGGCATGAATTAGTTTAGCACAATCAACAAGAGCCACCAGAATAGGCATAGAACTGCATAGCTTAAGAAGTGACAAAAACCAGAACACACAGTTTATTCCCCATGTTAATGTTGGCAAAAGCCTTTGGTCCTTTCGTTGCACGGCAATTAAGAATTAATATCAGGGGGTGCCTGGGTGGCTCAGTCAGTTAAGCATCTCTTTGGCTCAGGTTGTGATCTTGGGGTCTTGGAATCATGCCCTATATCAGGCTCCCTGCTCAGCAGGGAGTCTACTTCCTCTCCCATTTCCCCTCCTCCATGCTTGTACTCTCTCTCTCTCTCTCTCTCAAGTAAATTAATAAAACCTTTAAAAATTTTTCAAAACTTGGGACGCCTGGGTGGCTCAGTTGGTTAAGCAGCTGCCTTCGGCTCAGGTCATGATCCCAGGGTCCTGGGATCGAGTCCCACATCGGGCTCCTTGCTCGGCAGGGAGCCTGCTTCTCTCTCTGCCTCTGCCTGCCTCTCTGTCTGCCTGTGCTCGCTCGCGCTCTCTCCCTCTGTCTCTGAAAAATAAATAAAAATCTTTAAAAAAAAATAAAAAAATTAAAAAACAAAAAATTTAAAAATTTTAAAAAAATTTTCAAAACTTAAAAAAGTTAAAGAATATCATACTATCACTATATCCTTGTCAATGACACACATATATATGTATTATCTCCTATATTAATTACATAGTAAAATGTGTTCAATTATCCTTCTATAAAATAAATTCAGTTTTTTTTTTTTTAAGTAATCCTTTGTTGTCTTGACAAAGTTCTCTGTAAACAAAACCCTGCAGGTATACAGTGTATTGAATGATGTCTGGATTAAGTGGGTCCAGCTCAAATGTGGCAGTCAGTATCCGTATGTCCCAGTGACAAAATGAGGTAATTGGTCTCCACTACAGAATATTTTGAAGCGCTAGACAAATATAAGTTAAGGTTAATACTATATCTTTGTTTAAGTGGTAGTTCTAATATAGAAAAAATACAGAAATCTAAAGGCAATATAAAAGAATGGTGCATTCCATGGAATAAAGAATGTCACAAAGAAATAAAAACCTCATAACTTAAAAAAGTTATTTCAACAAATGATAATGTCTGAGTGACTAATATATGCATACATAATCCAGTTTAGCTCCACTAATTGATTTTAAGAAACTGAAAAGACTTTCTAAAAGCCTTTCTCTTTTGCTATAATAAGTACCATTTACAGAGTTTTCATTCAGTTTCTATATCTTGCTATTATTCATTTAAGTAAATAAAAATAAAAGCCAATATCAAAGTCCATATATAATAACTTCATTTAAAAAGAAAGCTAACTTGAAAGAGAAGAGCGTAAGATGTAAATTTTAAATCCTTCCTCTTTAAAATGACAAGTTCTAAACTAAATAAAACATCTGGATTTTCAATAATACTCTCATCTCTTCAAAAGAAATAAAGAACAACAAGATGGTAATCAAATAAAGCTCTAGCATTAACTGAGTTGAAACAATAGTTTCTGCAAATGACATTCCCTTCAACTCCCAATGGCCTGTCTCTTGGTTTCAGTGATGAACAAAATCAAAAGTACTTATGATTCTGTCACTGAATAACTCACAAGTATATTCCCCTTTTGGCACTGGTACATGAATACACAACTCAGTAAAATTAAAGCAAATGTAGAAATAGAGAATGTGCATATAAAAATTTAGTGTCTGATAAAAGTGGCATGCAAATCACTGGGGAAAATGAAATATTAAAACACACAGATGAACAACTGGTTCACCACTAGGGGTGGGGAGAAGCTCGCACTACATCCCTACCTCCTACTACACATAAATATAAACCTCAATTAAATCAAAGATTTAAAAGTAAGAAAATAGAGCAATACTAAATATCAATATCACTGAGCTTTTTACCACAGTCTGAGGAAAGACTTTTTTAGCTGAGTCGAATACTCTGATATATTGGAAGAAATTATTAGTAAATTGGGCTACATAAAGAAAATAATATCAAGTAAAATAAAAGTAAAACCAAAGCAATAAAAAAAAAACTCAGAGAAAATGTTTTCAATTTATGCCATAAAAAATGGGCAGTATCTCTAGTACATTAAGAACTGTTAAAATCGGGGCGCCTGAGTGGCTCAGGCCACGGAGTGGCTCAGTGGATTAAAGCATCTGCCTTCAGCACAGGTCACAATCCCAGGGTCCTGGGATCAAGCCCCACATCCAGCTCTCTGCTCAGCAGGGAGCCTGCTTCCTCTTCCTCCTCTCTCTCTCTCTCTGCCTGCCTCTCTGCCTACTTGTGATCTCTATCTGTCAAATAAATAAATAAAATTTAAAAAAAACATATTAAAAAAAAAGAACTGTTAAAATCAGGGAAATAAATATGAAAAATTCAAAAGAAAAACAGGCAAATGACACGGACAATTTCAGAAATACACAGCTGGCCCTAAAACATGACAAAACATTCAGTTTTCACTTGTTAAAAATAAAAATTAATACTAAAACTACACTCAGATACCATTTTCATTTATCAGATTGGTGAAAATTTTTAAACATTTGACGCATTCTGTTTGTAAGTCTGTGAATTAATAGGCTCTCTTTACTCTCTTTACTCTGCTGATAGAAATTTTATATTTTCCCCTAGAGTGGAAATTGGTAGTAAGACAAAAAACAACAACAAGGCACCTGCATGGCTCAGTTGGTTAAGCATCAGATTCTTGATTTGGGCTCAGGTCATGATCCCAGATGCGGCTCCACACTGGGCATGTAGCCTCACTACCCCCCTCCCCCCCTCCTTCTTTTAATAAATAAATAAATTAACAAACAAATAAACAAAAAGCGAACTAAACTTTCCATAGCATATGCTGGTTGACCTACTATACTACTAAGAATCAATATGAAAAGTCATCTTCCAAAATACCACATACATAACCAAACACATACAAGTATTCATTTGCCATTATTTATAAAAACAAAACATTGGGAACACCCTTTTGCCTTTTGCCTTCTTATCATATATAAAGAAATCACTTGATAAATTATGACGCATTATCACAGTACTAAACAGCTATAAAAAGAAAGAGAATAGTATCCATGAAGTGATATGGAGTGATTTTCCAGAATATATTATTATTAGTTAGAAAAAGCAATATGCCCAAGAGCATATAAATTTTATAAAATAATGTAGAACTAAAAAATATATATATATATATATAATCTTATTTTTGCAAAAATTAAAACACAGTAACAATACTCCAAAATTTAATCAAAGTAGATGGCTACAGGGTGGGAATAGGGTAAAAAGAATAGCAAAGGGAGGGAATGTGACTTGGCTAAATATATTTTGAATTTTTAATCATGTTAATACTTTCTTTATGCAAAACATAAGATTTGATCAGCAAGGATAAAAGAAAATCACAAAATGGACATAAAATCATTAAATGAAATGTAATCAGGTATGGTTAATATTAAATGCTTATCAAATTGATAACATAAGCATAATGTAGTTGGGGGGGAGAAATAAATAATTGATCCAAATACCTGATTTGTACAATGTTAGTGGAATATAAAAAAGAACAACAACAAAAAGTGAAGAAATCTTGAATATTAATGGTTGGCTTGTTGTTGGTATAATAGTTGTGTATTTTGGGTTTTTTTTTTGGTATAGTAGTTCTATAGTTCTTAAAGTAGTTTTGGTGTACTGTGTAGTTTGAGTAAATACAAAAAATAGTTTTGTGTACCAAAGATTTCACTTAAGAGACAAGAGATATGTAGACTAGGCAAAAATGAAGGAAATGTGGCATTGTGTTGATATTGTAAATATCAGTGCAATTTCATTATTTATATTAAAAATATTTTCCTAGCACTGTCCACTAAAAGGCCTAAAAACATTGACTCCCAAAAGCAACACATCTAGTGCTTAGATCTTCATTTCTAAATAGCATTACTCATTATCCGGGCTCTCAGGAAAAATGGCTAATTCTAGGTCTACATCTGGGAAAGTTTAAGGCAAGCCTAAACTATCTTATGTGTTAGAAAGTAACAGAGAAATTAATCAGACTTGTTAAAGGACCCAGAAGCCTGCTTGAAGCTACTGGTGAAATTTGGGAAATTTGAGCATCAAATGGAATTATGACAGCAATGGATTATATCCCATCGAATTTTAAAAGAACAACAACAACAACAAAAAGTTATGTATGAGTTCACCAAAAGACATATAAGCTAGAATGTTTATGAGACTATTTTTATGCTGGTCTTCAAACAACCCAACCCAAATGTCCATTCATAATGGATTGGATATATAAATGTGATATATTTACATGATGCCATGCTAGAAAGTAAGGAGATGAATTATCTATTATTCTGTATAACAATATGGGTGAAACTTTAAAAAAAATTATGGTGATCCAAGTAGTCAGGCATAAAAAACAAAAACACAACACTACATATTATATAATTCTATTTATCTCAAATATAAACATAGGAAAATCTAGTAAATGTTGCTAGATTTCAGAATAGTGGTTATCCTTGACATATAACTATTGTAGGGAGCTACAATGTGCTATAATGCTCTATTCTTAACCTGGATGCTAATTACAGCAGTGTGTTCAGTTTGTGAAAGTTCACTGAGCTGCATTATTATTATCAGTATGTATATTACAGGATATATGTGTACACATATTTTAATAAAAGAAAAAAATCCATGAGTCTTAGGTGATAATAACAAAATGCAGTGTTAAGGGGGAGAGGGAAAAGCTCTACTTTATAGAAGAATGCCATTAAAGAAACAAGGATGATAAAATTAAAAAGTCTTTTGCAATCAGTATTGTAATAATTGATTAAGGAAAGAGTCACCAAAAGATGCTAAATTATTCAGTAAAGCATTTCTGTGGAAGAGAATATTCCTACAAACTTCACAAATCATCCCACAGATTACTTATTAATTACTTATTAACAAAAGGGGAAAGGTACTTTCACAAGAAAAAATCATATGAACACCACCTTCAAATGATGATTATAATTTATTCATGAAAAGTGGGACCAATGTATGGCATAATGCCTCCTGATATAATGCCCTAATAAGGACACTTTATAGCTCTTTTTGAAAATCATATTTAACTTTTTCTAATTAAGAGGAAATAATAGAACAAATTCCATTTGAGGATTTTTCTGCAAGACAAATTACTTATAATCATGTACAGCAGGAGAATCTTCTATTTTAAAGAAAACTATTAATCCATGTGTCTAGTTTTTGTGCCAGCACTATACTGTTTTGATCACTACAGCTTTGAAGTATATCTTGAAATCTAGGATTGTGATACCACTAGCTTTGGTCTTCTTTCTCAAGAGTGCTTTGGCTGTGTTGGGTCTTTTGAGGTTCTACACAAATTTTAGTATTATTTGTTCTAGTTCTGTGAAAAACATTGTTAGTATTTTGATAGGGAGGACACTGAATCTGCAGATTGCTTGTAGTAGTATGGACATTTTTACAATATTTGTTTTTCCAATCCAAGAGCATGAAATAGCTTTCCATTTGTGTCATCTTCACTTTCTTTCATTAGGGTTTTATAGTTTTTAGAGTTCAGGTCTTTAACCTCCTTGGTTAAGTTTATTTATAGCTATTTTATTATTTTTGTGCAATTGTCAACAGGATTGTTTTCTTTATTTTTTCTTCAATTTAATCAAATAAATTTTTCTAAGGAAACTCTACCCCCAACATGGGGCTCGAACTCATAACCCCAAGATCAAGAGTCCCATGCTCTGCTGACTGAACCAGCCAGGCATCTCACTGTTATTTTATTTTTGCTTTCTATTACTTTATTATCAGTAGAAATACAACCTATTTCTGTATGTTAATTTTGCATTTTGTGACTTATTGAATTCATTTATCAGTTCTAATAGTGTTTTGATGGAGTCTTTAGAGTTTTCTATATATAGTATGTCACCTACAAATAGTACAGTTTTACTTCCTTACCAACTTGGATGTCTTTAAGTCTTATCTGATTGCTGTGGTGTGGGCTTCCATTACTATGTTGAATAAAAGTGGCAAGAGTGGACATCCTTGTCTTGTTCTGATTGGAAACACTCTCAATTTTCATCATCGACTATGATGTTAGTATGATGTAAGTTTTTCATATGCGGTCTTTATTATGTCGAGGTATGTTCTCTCTAAGCCCACTTTATTAAGAGGTTTTTTTTTTTTTTAAGATTTTATTTATTTGACAGAGATCACAAGTGGGCAGAGAGGCAGGCAGAGAGAGAGGTGGGGAAGCCGACTCCCTGCTGAGCAGAGAGCCCGATGAGGGGCTCAATCCCAGGATCCTGGGATCATGACCTGAGCCGAAGGCAGGGGCCTTAACCCACCCAGGCGCCCCTTTATTAAGAGTTTATAAACAGAAAAAGATGTTGTATTTTGTCAAATACTTTTAAAAAAATCTATTGAGATGATCATATGGTGTTTATCTTGTCAATGTGATCTATCATATTGATTTGCAAATATTGAACCACCCTTGCATCCCTGGAATAAATCCTAGTAAATCATGGTGAATGATTTTTTTAATGTACTGTTGAATTTGGTTTGCTAATATTTTTTTTAGGGTATTTATTCATTGGAGATACTGGCCTATAGGTTTTTGTTTGTTTGTTTTTGCAGTCTTTGTCTGGTTTAGGTATAGGGAATACTGATTTTGTAGAATCAATCTCATCATTTTCCTTCCTCTTCTATTTCTTTGGAATATTTTAAGAAGAGTAAGCATTAAGTTTTCTTCTAAATGATTAGTATAATTCAGGAACAGATGAAGTCATCTGTTCCTTCCTGAACTTTTGTTGAGAGTTTTTTTCTGTTTTTTTTTTCTTTTTGGTTGTTGTTGTTTTTTTGTTTGTTTGATTACTGATTCCAATTTTGTTACTAGTAATTGTTCTTCTCAAATTTTCTTTCATCTTGATATAATTTTGAAGACTACATTTCTAGGACTTTCATTGATCTTCTCTATTTCATTTATTTCTTCTTTAATCTTTTTTATTTTTTTCCTTCCTTCTTCTGGCTTTGGGGTTTGTAAATAACCTTAAAACTATGTGCAATGTATGATCCTTGGTGGTGTATATGATTTTAAAAAAAAGAAGCTGTGAAAGACATTATTGGGACAGTGGGGGAAAATGAATATGAAGTATTAGATAATAATGTTAAATTTCTTGAGGGTAACATTTGTATGTAAGTCACATAGAAAAGTGATTTTGTCTATAAGGAATATAAGCTGAAATATCTAGACTTGATATGGTTAGTGAAACTTGAACTTTAATTTTCCACAAAATAAATAAGAAGAAAATATAGTAGACAATGTTAATTATCAGTGCAGCCTTGTGATATATATATATATATATACATATATATGTATATATATATGTATATATATATATATATAGTGCTACTTACTGAATATTTTTTGAGGTCTACAATTTTTAAAAGTGAAATAAAATAAAAAGAATAACAGAATGGCTTCTGGAATAGTTCTCAGGCTTCTTAGCCCCTGGGTTCCTGGTATTCTTTTCCACGTACTGGAGGAGGAAACTGGATCATTTTAGTTGGTGGGGGTTCTCAGTGTCTAATGTGCATAAAATCATCAGAAAACTTTGTTAACATTGTAGATGCTGAAGCCACCCTCAAAGATTTCTGATTCAATAGGCCAGGATAAGAATCAGGTATTTATGTTTTTAACAAGCACTTCTGGTGGATTTGAAGCTAGAAGCCACACGTTGGGATGATGGCTGTTTTAAATCTAGATGACCACAATCAAGTGGGAGACTTTTAAAAATTGCATATATTTGGGCCTCTTAAATTTTTTTTTTTAAGTCAGATTCTCTGGAATGATGCTAAGTATTAAAATCCAAAAACCCTAAAGAAGCAGAAAGAATTAAAACAAATTCATTTCCGCATGAGATCTTGATTTGAGATTCACTGATTGGTGCTCTCCTATGCCCAAGAAATATTCTGATGGCTATTCATTACAAAGTGTTCTGTTTCTGAGAATAGTTAAAATCACAATGGAGAACTCTGAATTGCATTTTCAGGAAAAAAGACAAAAAAGACAACCTTAGTTAATCAAACAAAAACGAATCTTTTATATAAGCAACAGGTTTTATCTTTAAATCATTGCTATTATATAGAATCTTCTCCTTTTTTTGATTTATTACAGCTTTCTTTTGTTCTTTATGAATCAAAGAAATATGATAGGTGAGAGTTCTTACATGTAAGCACCAAAGCCTCTATTTTTGCAAAGAATGCATAATCTGGAAAGATCATGCATAAAGAAAAGAGGTTTTTTTGTTTTTTTGTTTTTTTTCCTCTTCTAAAATGAGAGAGAAAGGAAAATGGTAAAGAGATTGATAAGAGATTGATGACATCAAGGCTGGCACTTCTGGCTAATACACATATTGTTTTTCTAGCTAAGAATTTTCATTGGCTATGTCTCTGCTTTAGCATATTTTCAAAATAGTCTCCAGATCATCTGCAGTACAGTCACTCAGGTTGCTTCTTAAAAATGGAGATTCTTGCCCCAAACCAAAACTTTGAACATCAGAGTATCTGGAAGTAAAACTATACAGAGTCTGCATCTTAACAAGCGCCTGGGGTGATGATTATATACAATAAGAATAAATGCTAAAAATTGAGAAATGCTGCTGTATTATTCAACCATGATTCTTAAATGTTTGCTCCTGGGAATATTTTGTGTATCTAAACAATAGTAACAGCCATAGCTATCACTTCATTAGTGCTCATATTGAGTTAAGCACTTTACATTTACCATTAGATTTAATCTTTACAACTATGCTCTGAGGGAAGTATTCTCTGTCCACTTCTAGGATGAGGAAATGTAACTTCAGATTGTTTCACCAACTTTATAGATGGTTTGTAAACCCAGAGCTAGTAATCCCATCTAGTTGTCTTAGACTATAAAGTCCAAGATCTTAACTGTTATTTTGCAACTTTCCTTTAAAACTTTTTGGTAGATTACTTGTAAAGATAGATGATAGCTACCTAGCTAGGATAACTATTAATGGATGAATGCAATGACACATAAATACATTAAGAGGTAAGCTGTGTGTGTGAAGTAATGAGCCACATGGAGAAGAATAGAGAAAGTAAGTGCTAAGGATGAGGATAGGAAGAGAAATGAAAAATTCTGCCCTGGAGGGAAATGTTTTATGAAGGGGAAGGCATTTCTTTTTTTTTTTTTTTTTTTTAAAGATTTTATTTATTTATTTGACAGAGAGAGATCACAAGTAGGCAGAGAGGCAGGCAGAGAGAGAGAGGAGGAAGCAGACTCCCTGCTGAGCAGAGAGCCCGATGTGGGACTCGATCCCAGGACCCTGAGATCATGACCTGAGCCGAAGGCAGCGGCTTAACCCACTGAGCCACCCAGGCACCCAGGGAAGGCATTTCTAAATGAGGCCTTGAAGGTTAAGTAAAAGATGAACAGACGGAGACATACAGAGTAGATTCATATGGATGGAATAACACTGATAGAGAAATAGAGGTAGGAAAGCATGAAAATGGAAGAAGAAACAATACATTACAAAATGTAAAATAAATAGCAAAAAACAAAAATAAAAAAAAAACAGGACTCGATATTTAGGTTGAGGGAAGATCAAATTAGCCTTTCAAGGCTAGCTTAAGTAATTTGAACATTATTCAGGAAGCAAAGAGATGTTTATAACAGTTCCAATTATCATCAATCCCTCTTTCTTTGCTTTTGCTCCTTTCCTGAAATATCTATCCTTTGATCGTCTGCTTGAAAATTATGTATCCTTCAAAACTCATTCCATATGTCATATCTTCCCTCATTTTCCTTGAAAGCTCTCTATTCTGCATCTCACCTCAAAGCTTAATTACATTTTACTTATCTTTGTCCTTGTAAAATTATAGTCAAACCTTGATTTTAGCAGAGTAATTAAAAGTTTGGGCCCGGGAGTGAAGATCCTACCTGGATTAGAATCCCAGCTCCACCACTTGCTTTCTGAATAACCTCAGTTAAGTGATTCATACCCCCTGTGCCTCAACTCTCTTATCTGTAAAATTGAGATCATTAGTACTACCTGAAATAATTATAGGAATTATTAACTTAAGTAAGCTTTATAAAGTACTATATTAGTTTCTGTAGCATAGCAAATGTTTCACAAATACTAGATATTACTTGCTACTATACTGGTGTTTACTGTATGAACTAAAGTTATTGGTCTACATGTTCCTTACTAAAGACTAATTTCTTTAAAGGCAGAAATATATGTGGTCATAAGTGAGAAAAACACTAGATGTTTATTATTAATGTGTAGAGTTAGTAAGCTATGTATTTGTTGGGTAGGTATGTTAGGAGTATTAGAGTAAGAAGGTGAGAATCCTATAGAGAAGTTTAAGACCACAAACTAAATCAAGGGCTATATTTTGAGGCAAGGAGCCTTTTTTAGGATGGATGGCACTTTGGATTATTTTTCTTTCTAAATCCAGAACTGTCAACACTCATATTTCAAAATGTCTACTATTAGGATGAAGCAGAAACTGTAACACAAGCTATCTCATGCAAGCAATTTTATTTATACATATATGTGAAAATTAAAAACAAAAACAAAAACAAAAACAAACAAACTTGATCTTTTGAGGTCTCCATACTGTTTTCCAGAGTGGCTGTACCAGTTTGCCCATCAACAGTGTAAGAGGGTTCTCCTTTCTCCTCATCCTCGCCAACACCTACTGTTTCTTGTGTTGTTGATTTTAGCTATTCTGACAGGTCTGAGGTGATATCTCACTGCGCTTTTACTTGGTATTTCCCTGATGATCACTGATGGTGAGCATCATTTCATGTGTTTGTTAGCCATTTGGATGACTTCCTTGGAAAAATATCTAATCATGTCTTTGGCCCATTTTGAGACTGGATTATTTGTATTTTGGGTGTTGAGTCTGATAAGTTCTTTATAGATTTTACATATTAATCCCTTATCAGATATGTCATTTGCAAATATCTTCTCCCATTCCAAATGTTGGCTTTTAGTTTTGTTGATTGTTTCCTTCACTGGGCAGAAGTTTTTTATCTTGATGAAGTCCCAATAGTTTATTTTTGCGTTTGTTTTCCTTGCCTCAGGAGACATATTTAGTAAAGTGTTGCTGTGGCCAGTGTCAAAAAAAAGAGGTTACCACTTGTGTCCGTTCTCCTCTAAGACTGCAACACATGGATAGAGCTAGAATGTGTTATGCTAAGTGAAATAAATCGGTCAGGGAAAAACAAATATCATAAGATTTCACTCATATGCAGAATTTAAGAAACATAACATATGAACATAGGGTGAAAAAAAGAGGCAAACCATAAAACAGACTCTTAATGATAGAGAACACACAGGGTTGTCAGAGGGAAGGTAGGTGGGGGATGGGTTAAATGGGTGATGGGTATTAAGGAGGACACTTGCGATGAGCATTGGGTATTTATTGTATGTAAGTGATGAATCACAAAATTCTACTCTTGAAACCAATATTACACTGTGTATTAGCTAACTGGAATTTAAATAAACACTTGGAAAAAAATAAAATTAAGAAGTCTTACATGATTAAAAAATATAAAATAAAATAAAATAAAAACAAAAATAAATTGAAATATTACTTGCCAAAATCACTGTTTCCCATGTTAAATATCGGGCTATCTCAGTTCTGGGAGAACACACCAATGTTTTGCAGTATTTTTTCTGCATCTTACAGTTCTCATTATGGTGTTGAATCTGGTCTTTGCATTTAAGACATGACTTAATGGTCATATTTGAAACCTGAGGAATCTCACACAGGATATTCGAGTGTAATAAGATGTCTCTTTTCACAGTATGGCAGTAGCTTAAGTGTGGTCAAGCCAATTATTGAGTTGTCATCACACATTGAGTTTAGAAGTGATGTAACACACTATTTACCCAAGTATTAGAAATAAAGAAAGGAAAGTATATTTAAAGAATGCATTTTAGCAAAGTTTAACTCCAACATTTCATGTTTCTGGGGACCAATTTCAATAAATAAACTTCTCACAAAGCAGAGGAACATGGGGACAAGGTGCTATGTTGGCACTTTGTGTAATTTCTGGCAAGTAGTTTTCAGCACTCATATATACTTAGCATCTTTGAAATAGCCCAGTGTTTTATTTTTCTATAACAGCACAGAAAAATGGGTCCCTGAAAATGGTTTTACTCTCAGGGGAAGTACTGGCATGATTAAAAATGTGAATAGTACTCAAACCTGAATTTTTATGCACAATTTTACTGCATATGTGGGGATCACACCTGTGCCTTCTTATTTTATGCAGAGGGATCATCACAAAAATGAGAAGTATAGTCACTGAATAATAATTATTGCCAATATTATCAAATGTTTACTATGTACCATGAGCTATGATAAACACTGCAGGGAGATAAACTCACTTAGTCTTTGCAATAACTGTATGAGGTAGACACTATTATTACCTTGATTTTACAAATGAAAAGGCAAAAGAGGGGTTAAGTAATTTGTTCAAGTAAGTAACTAAGCCAGAAATGGCTTGGTAATCTGGCTCCACAGCCCATGATCTTAACCACTATACTAAATGTGCCATATTACACTACCCTATAATATATTATTCTGTTAGAAATGCATTTTTTCTTTATAAAACTCTCATTTAATTTCGCACTTCATCTAGTCATGAAAAGAACTACAATGAAAATGCTAAACTAAGGAGAAAACTTAGTTGCCTTGAATATTTTAACATGAAAACTCATCATTTTTCATTCTTCACTCAACACATATTTCTTGAGCACTTGGTATGTGCTAGACACTCAGCTGAGACCAAGGTTATCGTGGAGATCAAGTCAGACAGGTGCTGGGCACTTAGAGAACTAAGGTAGGAGGGCAAGGTGACAATAAACAAGGAAACAAATCAACTTTAGTACTGAAGAAAATGAAATGGACAACATGAGAGAATGTGACCAAAGGGAAGGGCTCTTTTTTTTTTTTTTTGGAAGGGCTCTTTTAACAGCATGGGAGGAAGTCTCTTTGATAGGATGACATTTGAGTGGAGACCTCAGTTGTGATAAGGGGCACCAGGGAGCTGATCTACAGAATGAGGGCTCCAGGCAGAGGGGACAGCTCTTTTCAAAACTGAAAAGAGCTGTGAAGACAATGGACTGCTATACTTTTGCAATAAGCAGTAGAAATCTCTCAGCCACAAGTCATGACTCATTTTCAGGGGGTTAAATATAAATGAAGGTGCAAATTAGCCTTGCTTCTTGCTCAGATAAGACAGAGCTCTAATTAGCATAAATGGGAGGTCACCAACTTATTGTCACCACATGCATAACAATGTGTTTGGGGTATTATTTTTCTGATTAAAGTAGCAATGTATTATCATATAAATAGTTTAATAATGTCTTGATGCACTTATGAATATATAATACAATTTTCATTTATTAAGTAAAATATTTAATATTCAAAAACCTGAATGCAAGCCCATAAATGACTTTTAATCCAAATTATAATTAATATAAATATTGAAAAAATTCTGCACAAAAATTCACAAAATTCCATGAAATGTTTAGAAAAGTTATCTCTAATTAGTAGAACTTTGGATTTAGATATTTCCAAATCTTGGATAATATTTGAAATGATTGTCTAAAAACAGAGTAATAGATAAATAGTACCAAAACATAATAAATTTCTAGACAAGTGAAGTTTGCAATAATTTGTAATAACATAAAGACCCTCAACCTGCATTCCTCTGTTCTACATTATATTTTACAAATTCTATTTACAATATCTATTACCTTCTAAAATACTTATAATTTTCATATTCATATAGTTTATGGACTTTCTCCTGCTCTAGAATATAATCAACATCAGTGCAGAATCACTGACTGTTTTGTTCAATTATATGAAGCCTTGAACATCTCCTGGCACTCAGTAAGTATTGAATGAATGGGGATTAAGTAAATAAATTGATATGTAATTGTTTTTAATGGTTGAAACTTAAAATATTTTGAGGATGCAAATCTTAGAGACTATTAATATTACACCAGATTACTTCCTATGTCTTTCAGTTCTAATCTATGATGCTAAATTAAAAGCACTAAATTCAATACGAAGATTTGAACGTATTGGAGAAAAATGTACATCACACTAAGTAAATACAAGTTAACTAGTTTTTAGATTTACATTTAAGAGATTCCGATAGAAATTGCTCCTATAGAATTTGTGCTATCAAAATAAAAACATGTGTAAGTTTCCTTTTTGTGATTCCCACAAGCTAACAAGCTAAGTGGACAAACTAATTAAGTTTAATATGATACACATCCTGTGTTATACACAAGCATGTGCGCATACACATGCATACACATACACAATGTTAAGTACAACACACAAAGGATAGTAGTAGGGATGGAGATTGATATTGTCATAAAGAGATTCACTAAACTGTTTAAACTTCCAAACTTTGGTTTTAAAAATATTTCTACACAGTTTCAGGGTGCCTGCGTGGCTCAGTGGGTTAAAGCCTCTGCCTTTGGCTCAGGTCATGATCTAAGAAGGGTCCTGGGATTGAGCCCTGTATGGGGCTCTCTGCTCAGTGGAGAGCCTGCTTCTCCCTTTCTCTGCCTGCCTCTCTGCCTACTTGTGATCTCTGTCTGTCAAATAAATAAATAAAATCTTTAAAAAGATATATTACTACACAGTTTATCTAACACTTCCTATAAACAGTCCAGTTTTTGTCTACCACATTCATACAAGGGAAAAACTTATTTTAGAATCAGTGCAGCTCTTAAATTTCACTCTAACTTATGACATTCATAAACACTTTCATTTAGGCAGAGCAGAATGGTTAAGTAAAGATTAAAGACTGATATGAAATGTACTAAGATATAAATTACAGAAAACCTGTTAGAATGAGAAAAACTGGCATCTATACTTTGATACATGTATTTGGGCATATGTAGCTTTTGTGTTATTAATTATTTTCAGTTTACAAAGAGAATAAATGTATGTTATAGAACCTTTTATCTACACTAAAAGATATACAGAATAAAGCTCTTTATCTTCATTAAAAAAAAAACAGAAACAAACACAATTTTGTTTGTTCTTCATCTATAACTCAGGCTTTTTAGAAAAAGAAAAATGTCTTAAGATATATTTTAGAATCCTTTAAAAAAACTAATTTTTTAAAACTTATGTATTATGATTTTGTCAGTTTTGCTTTATTTCCAAAACCTTGAAGTAAAATTATCTAAAATATGGTGCAATAGGAAACAAATTTTGACAAAAGATATAAAAATAAAATATAAAACTCATTGACAAAAAGAAGGCAAGCAAAATTTCTAAAAATCAAAATTTAATCAAATCTCAATTCCCCAAAATGTTTTAGGGAAAGAAAAAAATATAATTTGAAGCTTACCCTATTCCAGATGCTGTATGTAAAGATTTCAGAGGTAATTCTCTTTAATCATAATAATATACATAATAGGAAATATAATTAGAGCCAATTACATAGAATGAAAAACCCAGATTTTTAGAAATGACAAACATTTCTAAATGTTCTAAAACTGCTAATATCACATAAATGAGAACTCTGGAATTCACACCCAGTTTTGCTAGACTTCAAAATCTTAATCATTCAATGCATGGAATTGTGATGGGGATCAGAATAAGATAAAGAATCTTTGATAATTATAATTTTGAATAATGAGTTTAGAGCAAAAATATATATATTTCCCTAATTAAAAAGAATTGAAACTGTATATATCTCTATTTCTGACTCAATAAGAATTATAGAGTAAATGAACCTAATACTTATTGGTAATTAAAAGATTGCTTAAACACTTGTTGACAAGAATGCAAATTGGAAAAATCCTTTTTGAAGGGAATTTAGCAACAATCAACAAAACTATTTGCATTTTGATCTAGCAATTCCTCCTCTGGGAATTTTATCTGTAAATATATGAAAATACATATATACAAGTTTGTTTACTGAATCATTTTTATAAATACAAAATATTGAAAGCAGTCTGAGTGCTTATATAGAAAAATAATTTAAAAACTATGATGTATTTCAAGACAGAATAATTTGTAGCTGTAAAAACAAAATGAGAGCTCTACAAACAAATACTCTGTTTACATGAAATATAATCTATAGCATTTAACGTGTGTTTACAAAAAAGAGGAAATAAGAATATATATATGTACTTGCTTGCTGTGCAAAAAGAAACACAGGAAGGACAAACTACATTGTATTGAAAATGGCTGCCTTCAGAAGGTACAAGGAGTCAGGGTGAAAAGGACAGAAGGGATGGAGGGAAGTGATATTCCCCTTAGTACACCATTGCCTTTATCTCTGGCTTCAGAACCATGGTAATGCTTGACATTTAGAAAGAAATAAGGAAATGAGTAAAAAGAATCAACAGGGCCTGTGGTTAGCTCACTTGGTTAAGCCTCTGCCTTTACCTCAGGTCATGATCCCAAGGTCCTGGAATACAGCCCCAAATCCCGCTCCCTGCCTGGCAGGAGTCGGCTTCTCCCTCTCCTTCCTCCTGCTTCTTGTGTTCTCTCTCTCTCACATACACTGCCTCATGCTCTCTCTCTCAGAGAAATAAATAAAATCTTTTAAAAAAAGAATCAACAAAGTGGTGGGGGGCATAAAATGGAATATATATACATATATAATATATGCATATACACATAAATACAGGATTTACACACATATATATCTCATATATGCATATACACACTTTTTTTTTTAAAGAGTTAATTTATTCATTTGAGAGAGAGAGACAGGAGAGAGTGAAAGAGAAGGAGCAAGGGGGAACAGAGAGGAAGAGAAGAAGCAGGCTCCCCGTGGAGCAGGGACTCCCCCCACCTTCACCCCTGCCCTGGGATCATGACCTGAGCTGAAGTCAGACACTTAACCGACTGAGCCACCCAGGGGACCCCTGAGGCACATATATCAGAAGGACTAATTGTTATGAGGCAGGCCAGGGGTGGGGGAGTTGTTCCCTCTTCAAAGCAGGTTTACTTGATAAATCCATCTTCAAATGGAAAGGAACAAATATGTGTAAAGTGTTTCACTACATACGAGTTTCTGCATCAGACATCATACAAGTTTCTGCCTTAAATAAAAATCAACTCAAAGATTTACAAGTAACCTGAATTCATGCACCTTAGAAGATGCAGAATAATACTTTAAGAACTGTTCAACTCCAAATAAGTTATAATCATATAACAATAATGATAATATATAATATTTATTGACTACTATCTGGCAAGAACTATGCCAAGTAGCTTACATTTATAGCACCAATCCATGTTAAAAAATAAGTTTATGATAAAGGGCTTACCAATCTCATTTTATTCAGGAGTAAATTGAGGCATAGAGAATTCAAGTAGCTTTTCAAAAGATATATGGGTTATGAGAAGGAGTCCCAAAGGCTTAATTCTGATTCATAACACTTTCTTACCCTTGTGCTGACAAGTATAGCTTATTGCTCTTCTATTTTGGGGCACTGATGCCACTAACTGAAGATGATCACTTCAATACTATTGTTCAGTATGTCAGGGACAAAGTTGGACAAGTCACCTTCTCAGAGATCCTTGGCTATGGTGCCTTCTGCTAAATCTCTTATAAAAACACATGTGAATAACAAATGCAGGGTGATGGTCGCTCCCGGGTATCTTGTGTGTGTTTTCTTCTTTTAAGTATGATTCTCACAGAACTTGAACAGTCTTAGCAGACTAGAAACATCCTCCAAAGGGACCTGACCCAAACCCAAAGCCCTGATCAAAGGCCACGACTCCTTAGGATAAGCCTAACCCCACAGGATCTTGTCCACGAGAGCCGTCTACTCTGAGAAATACAAAAAGAAAACTGAAAAACAATAACTAAAACAGAAAACTCTGGAGAATAACCGGGAACATTCTTGTGAAAAGATAGATCTTTACTAAGGACAACATTAAAGAATCACCTTATTTCAAAATGAAACTAAGCAATGAGGTAGGCAATCAAAAGAATCTCCATCTAAATTTGGGATAGAAACTGTCTTTAGATCCATCAGTTTTTTACTTTTCCTTCTTCTAGTCAAGGTATTTTATAGCCTGTTTGCAGAGATGCTGACTTGTCTTCATTGACAAGTACTCTCCATTGAAACCCTCTACCCTCCAGTGCTCTGATTCCTGTTATCTCCCTACTGCTTCTGACTGTTAAAACTTGCCTATCTTGTGTCCATTTCCTCCTCTGCTCTGAGCTCAGGGAGAATGGGTTACAAGTAAATTAACCTATTTTGTTGAACTATCCATTTCTATGATTCTACTCACTTAAAATATATTTGTCTAAAAAGAGTCACATTTTCAGGAGGCTGAAGTCTTTTAGCCAACTACCCTGTCTGTGCCAGTCTATTTTCATCTCAGGATGGCCTACCTTCCCCTGCATGGCATGGGTCCCAGGAGAAAGCAAGAAAGCTCTGATCCTGAAATAGAATGAGGCTAAGAATAAAGGATCAGAAAGCAGCAATGTTTTACTATAGCTAAGTAAAATTGTAAAAAAGAATTTAAAAATTTCTAATAATTGTTCTTTTATTCATGTTCTAATTATTGTTTTATTTGTATATTGATATTTCGATGTATGCAATAGAGACATAACAACTTGAATATTAGGTAGTTGTGTGTGTATACACAATGGCGTGTATATACATACATATATACACAACACGTATATATGTACATGTATACACACAAACATATATATGTACATATACACATACATATATATACACATACATATTTGTATCTATACACGCAGAATTTTAAAAAATTAACCCCTTTTGTAACCTCTTATAGATGTAGAGGGTCTTGAGCTTAAAATAACGATAAAACATATGCTGTGGACACTGAAAATATGCCCGTGAAGAAGCAATGGTCCTCATGTTATCACTTAGCATAAGGAGAGGCAAAGAGAAGAGGTTCTGTGTCAGTTTTGAGAAGAGATGAGGGTCATCCATCATTTAGACGTAGATTATAGGGAGTTTTAAGATAGAATAACAACAAAAGGACGGGATAGGTTAGCATTTTAAATACACACACACACACACACACACACACACACACACACTCTAAGAAGGAAAAGCAACTTAGGATATACACACCAAGATATAAGAGATGGGTTGCAGGTCCAGAGCTAAGAAGCTACTCGTGGCCTTTATGTCACACCTCACCTTTGGCAAAGCTCCTTTACACCCATTTTCTGATTTTATATTCACAGAGGGATGAAGTAGGTATTAACACACTGAGTTAACAAAATAGGGAATACTGAAGTAAAGGGCTTAAAGCCAAATGGCTTGTTCAAGGTCACAGAAAAAGTAACTGGCAGATCTAGGCATCACACCACACTTATGATTCAAAGCTTTATATGCTTTTGGCAATAATTATATTGGATAATTATCTTGTAAATTATGTTTTACAAACATGTAAAGGCACTATATTTTTGAATCTCCCCAACACTGAGAATTCTAGGCTGAGGGAAGTTAATGCCAGTTGGAACAACAGGTCAGGAACCTCAGAGAGATTTCTACCTGATGCTAATAAGGTGAGCTTGTATCTATGCAATAAAGAAAGGCCTCTTTATATTTAAGAGCCTTAAAAGATTGCTGTAGGCTATGGCACAGTACAAACAATCTGAGAGCCCACATGGCTTTGGCCTGGAAATGGCAGTTTTTGCCAGTTTTTGCCATCCAGAGGATGCCATTCTTGATTATTTTTGCTTGATCAAAATCTTGAAGTTATTAATTCAATTTCTGGACACACAGACTCAACCAATTTGAAAACATACTTACTGCTTTGCCACAAGATTCACCACCATATCTCCCTTCAGCTTTTAGTCCTTTTAGGATTGTTTTAGTTTCAGAGAACAACTGTTTCATCCAAAAGCATGCCCTTCCTCCTTTGGTCTGCATCCACTGACTGACGGAAGGATGGGTGTAAAGGTCCAAGCATTCTCCCTCTGCTCAATCCTATTTCCTCCACCTCCCTGCCCTGAGTATTGATCCCAAAGCCATTCTTTAAAAAAGACTTAATAAATATCTTACACCTATCTCAGTCTCAGGGATTCCCTCCTATAAGACCTAACTTGTGACAACTGATGCCAGGAATGGGATGAGAAAGCAGAAAATAATATCAGGTTTTAGTGTTAGACTACTTGCTACCCTGTGGCAGTGAGGATTATATCCTCATATTCGAAGCCACTCTAACAGCATGTGGCAGCCTGATTTTAAAGCTTTCACCAGAGGTAAACTGAGATGCATACCGGTAGGAGGGAATGTACTAGCTGGCTAGTGAAGAGGCAGGAATTTGAAAAGTATGTAGGTCACAGAGACCGCAGGGACTGAGTATTACATTTGACATCTCACCATGATGAACTAAATCAGTTTAAAATTGTACAGAAGCATAAACTTAAAAATATTTGGTCCTGTCAAGATATGAGCCACTACATCTCAAACTTATAGTCCAGTTTAAACATCTAGGAGTTCAACAGATGAGGGTACATTGTGTCTGTGTTACTGGAATGACAACTTACGTGTCCCTCAGGGAAGTTCTTACCTGTGTTGACGTCAGATAAACTATAGCATTTTATAGGTAGGCTTACAATTTTAAACTCTTGGCCAGTTTTGCTTTTTTTCCTTAGGTCTGACTAAACCAACAAAGCTGACCACAACTTTATTTGTCTAAGCAGTAGGTGAAGAAATAAAAATTCTGCTAAAAGAGCTCATTATTGTATGTGCCAAAAGCAAAAACATTGTCAACTCACTGATCACACACAGCTGGAGCTGGCGGTTTGGACTACTTTGCTGGGAAGGAGTATATGGTCTCAGAAAAAGTGGCAAGATTGAAGACCGATGTTTGCCAGAAGAAAACAAGTGGAATCATGCAAATAAAAAATCTGACTTCATCCTATAGCTCAGGATGAATAAATGAATGTTGAGAGCTTGTTTTAAAACACAACAAGAAGGAACTTCTTAACAGTGACTACAGAGATGAATCATTGATTGCTTCACCTCTGTTTTCTACAAATGGATTTAATTTCACACTATCAATCATTTCCTGAAGAGTCAGAAAGATGGAAACGTGTTGTTAATTATGACCGGCAGATGGCAGTAGTGCACTGACGACCCAGTCGTGGCTTTCGCATTATAAAGCAGTTACTCAAAGGAACGTGTTTCTGAATAGAGGCAGGTGTCTGATGAGAATCACTGGAGCCATAAAATGAAATATAGTCAATGCTGAGGCAATAGCCAAACTTTTCAGTAATATAAATTGTCACGATTTTTCCCAGAGTTTAGTGTAAATTTTTATAAATCAATATTTAAGTTCGGCAAAATAGATTTTTAAACTAAACTAAGATAAGTGATGTTATTTATCTTGCCTTTATTGAAATAAAATCTGGAGGCTCTGACTATGCAACTTAAAAAAAATTTCACCTGGTCAAGAAGTTTGATATCAAAAAAGGAAAGTATAGCAGGGTAACATTTTTTGCATCCTTTTATGAGAAAACTGGAAGAGGCTAGAAGAGGCTGGTACTTATTAGGGTGAACCCAGAAAAAACTGCTCCTCCTTGGTGCATTTGAGTTGAGAAATAAGAAGTGGTTACAGCACCTAAGAAACTGGATTTGCCACTCCTCTGTTAAAAACCAACTGATGAATCCTATTAATTTACAATTAACTTGGTATTACAAAGTCAGGGTCCCTGGAGATCTTGTCCTTGTTCACTTCTTTTGCTTCATTAACTGCTGTTGTCCCATGTGCACCCCAAGCCCTACACGTAGAGCATTATTATTGTTGTTGTTATTGTTATTATTATTGTTGTTTAATGTGGGTCTTGAACTCCCAGCTGTGAGACCTGCCTGAGTTGAGATGGAGTCATGTGCTCAACTGACTGAGCCACCTCGGGACAGAGCATTATTTTTTGTGCCTACAACCTACTGTTTTCCTCTGTGCCTCTTGCCTTATTTGTCATATATTGTGCCTTCCATTGCAACTACCTAGCCCTCTTCTCTGCAGGCTTATCCCTACTCATGTTCAAAAGTCTCCACTAAGACATCACCTTTCTTAAAATCTTTCCCAACCTCTCCACTGGATGGCTCAATTACCCCTGGCCTGTGTTTCCACGCTGTTCTGTATATGTCCGCCCTGGGTTCTTAATCACACCAGATTCTCATTGATTTTTTTACTTCTCTGATCACTTCATGGACTATGGGGTTTAGAGAGTAGTACTATTCATTCATTTGCCACTGTCACTTAACAAGCATTTCAAAGTGTCCACTGCATGCAGTCTAAGGTACCAGGGGTCCATCTGTGATCAAGCAACAGACTGTATCTTAAGAAAACTTACAGTCCAGTCCAATAGGAAAGACCAATAATCCAGACATAATTTTACTACAATATTAGAAACACAGGACATGCTAGTGCAATTTGTGGATGCGGCCTAATTAATGAGGCTGCCCTGATAAAGTGACTCTAACAAGTAAATGGAGTAATGGATGTGTGCCTAGCTAAAATGGTGGCACAGAAGAAGAGGTGGGACAAGTCTCCCAGGCCTCGTGAATAAAGTATGTAGAATGGAAAAGGGCAAAAGGCAATCAAAGGACCAAACCAAATGCCAGTCCAGTAGGTATACAATGCAGAACATGAACAGGGGAAAAACAGCAAGAAATAAGGCCAGAGAAGCAAGCAGAGAAGCAGATTCAAGATTCTAATTTCCATGGTGAGGACAATGGAAAATTTTTGAAAGGGCTGTGGGAAGGGAGGGACATAATCAGATTTGTTTTTTAAAAAGAACATTTTGACTCCCTGTGTGGAATGACTTAAACAGTAAAAGAAATGGAAACGGACCACTTGAAGGCTTAATAATAAATTGGGGGTGAAATTGTTCTAACCTGTGAAAAACAGAGTGATTTCAATGACAATAGAGAGAAATGGCCAGTATACAAGATCACTCCAAAGTAGAATTGACAGTTTGTTGATTGCATGCCATGGCCATAAACATTGTAGGTTCTTCAATTCTCTTTTCCATAGATTTTCAGAGTGGCTGGTATATACAGCAGGGCTTTAAAAGTATTTTATGGGTGAGTAGATAAATTGATAATTGAATGAATGAATGAAAATAAGTGAGTCTCTGGACTGAGAATCATTTGAGATTACATCAACCACAAATTTGTTTAAACTGAACTTTAGGATAGTTTTTCATTTACTAGGAGGATAAAAGGACCCTGAGTAGACGTTATTGTCAATATTTCAAGAAACCTGACCTCATGTGAGGTCAAGCTTATTGGGTTGATGGTGGTTTACAAATGAGAGTACATGGTGTTGCCTCTGAAAGAATAGATAAACGTTTAGAGACCTAGGAGTCACTTGAAATTTCCACGGAAGTTATCAACCCAATGTAGCAGGTTCCAGTGGGCGTGAGGACATGGCCAAGAATGACCACACAGGTTGGGACCTAATGAAATGAGATGATCAGGAGTGGGAATAAGAAAGAGCCAGAGGATAGATGTCACATTATAATCTATGTTATTTAGAAAAAGTTTTGAAGATCAGAGTGGTGAAGTCAAATCAGTTTTCAAGCCTAAGAAGTAAATGTCAGCCCAGGAGTAAACAATAAAAACAAAAGTTTAAACAGTCAGTTGGAAACTACTGATGAATAAAACCTTTGAATGGCTCAGGCAGATGGCTCAGGATTTTGCTTATAAATGGGATTGGCTCCAGAATGTGCATGGCATTAATGTGAAAGACTGGGATGAAGGCACAGAATTAGGAAATACAGAAAGTGCAGTAGTAAAGGCTGAGTTAGTAGGAAAGCTAAATAAATACTGGCTTCCAATATTGGGGAAAGTACATCTGAATGGTCTTCAAAGTCCAAGGCTAGGATTATATACGATCCACAGAGACCCCACAATACTGACAACAAGGGTTCTTCACCCCCTATTTATGGAACACTACCATTGTTCTAGATACTGTATCAAGTGCTTTATATCTAGAGTCTTATGAAATTATGTCAGGAGGCATTCTTCTTCAAGTAGAAGATGAGGGTATAGAGTATAAGAAGTGAGACATTTCTAAGGTCACACAGTGAATGTACAGCCGGGATTTAAATCCATGACTGCCAAACCCATGGCTAATAATCCTAACCCTTACAGTCCCATGCTTTATCAGGTTAAAAAAAAAAAAAGAAATCCAGGAACAAACACAATGCCCAGACTATCTCTTAAACTCTCGTGATAATGTTTATGCTTATGTTACATGCTACAAACAATTCCAAGCAAAATCAAGATGCAAAGAAGGAGCCTAAACAATGACATGGCTTGTGTGGAATGATAAATAAAATGGTGCATTTCTTCTTTTTTTTTTTTAATTAATTAAGTTATTTGACAGAGAGAGAAGTCACAAGTAAGCAGAGCAGTAGGCAGAGAGAGAGGGGAAAGCAGGCTCTCCACCGAGCAGAGAGCCCAATGTGGGGCTCGATCCCAGGACCCTGAGATCATGACCTGAGCCGAAGGCAGAGGCTTAACCCACTGAGCCACCCAGGCGCCCCTGGTGCATCATTTCTATTGAAGAGGTACCCCAGGCAGATAATGAAGTTAGTGAAATCCGAAATTCAGGGTGCCTCCCCTTTAATATTTTCCTGTGATCATCTTTTGGTAACATTTGCAAAAGTCATAATGTGTGAGAATGGCTGTCTCTGTGAACCCTGAGTTTTCTATGTCATATCTCATTTTTTATCAGATGGGGTCTTCGGGTGATCATGAATATTTCTGTGACCTCATAAGGGGAAGTTGAAGTGGGAATGCCGTTATCTTTCATTGCTGAGCTATAACTATGGGCTTATCAGCCACAGGTATTTAGAATTGAGCTATGGCTGGCAGTCCCAGTGTAAAGATGGCTTCTAGGCATATTCCTACCATCTGGTGTGAACACACCTAGCACCGTGGCACAAAGGTGTGAAGACAGTGGTTATGATAGGGAAATGGAGCTATCCTATGTTGCTTCACTCTGGAACTTGTGCTTGGGGAAGAAATAACAATACTTGGAACATACAAACATATCTGAGAAATTGTTCTAAATCTTATAGATCATAAATAAGAAACTTGAAAGAGGTATTTCCAAAGTATTTCCAAGTTTGGCATTAGTCCAAAAAGCTTACATGGCAGTACCAAAAATTATTGTGTAGCTAAAAATAAATTTTATGTGAAAATAAGGCAGTTCAACCAAGCATGATGTTGGAAATAATACATAGTTTTTTGTTCTTGCTATAGAAAAAGTTACTATAAACTCAATGTCATATGAAGAGGCTATCAAAAAGAATGAAGCCAAAAATTATATAGGAAAAAACATGGTAGAGGGTGTCAGGCAGTTAATTAATAAAAATAACATGTTATTTTTTTGTAAGTTTGTGCTTTTGTACAATTTGTCAGCACTGGAAAAAGTGTAATTGTAGTAATTTACTTTCTCACTCTAATCGTTCCCTTTCTATTTTATATATAAATTTGTATTATTATTTCTTGAAAGGGGCCCTTTAATTACATAGGCTTTAGGCTCCACAAATCCTGGACCATTGCTTATTCTCAAACCAGAAATAATTCTCATTTGAATTTTCTCTGACACTTTTTTCCTCCCACTTACTCATTCTTGAATAAAATTGCATCATTCTATTGTAGTTCAGTGCCAACAACATAAAATATTATGCAGAGTTAGGAGGTCTTTCTAAGTAAAGAATCCTTACTTGGCCTCACTTCAGTAGTAAGCATTTAATAAATGGGTGTTTTAAATTTTACTACAAAGAGGCCATGCTTTTTCATACTTACAATAAAAACACAACCCAAAAGAACATCAGTGGCTTAAGTATAAGTATAAGCAATCAAATATGGATGTTAGCACTGCAGTTTTCCTCTTGAGCTCCAAATATCTGGTTAGTTGCTTTGAATCAGGTATTATCTTTTGTTTATTTCTGGTTTAATATTCAGTTTTATTGTATCTTGAACAAAGGATTCATGAAAAAAGAAAACAAAAACTAAGAGATCCCAAGGAAGAGTTTTATTTATTTTACCATAATAAAAACAAGATATGATCCCTTTTCCACTACTATTTACTCAAGATTTCTACTCAAATAAAACAAACACCAAGTACAAAATGGAATGATTAAGCAAGGCTCAGATAACATAAAAACTTTAATATAATTCTTTGAAGTTCTGCCCAAATTTCTAACTCATATTTACTTTAAAGTTCTCCATCTCACCATATCTTTTCCCATGGGTTTAAAGATCTTCTGGAAAAGAATGTTTTAAATGTGTAGTGCTTTAGTTCTCAACTGGGGGCAATTTTGTGCACATGGGATATCTGGCAATGCCTAGAGATTTGTCTGTCACAGCTGGTGGAAGGTTCTACTAACATGTAGTGTGTCGAGGCCAGAGATGCCATTGCACAGTCTACAATGAGCAAGGCAACTACTTACCTCAAAGAATTTTCTGGCCAAGGTTGAGGAGCCTTGATCTAGCAGATTGAGCACCAGGGTTTAAATTTAAGGTGACAATTTGGAATTATGACTGAAACCATCACTTAGCAGGACACCAGCTCTCCACCTTTTCTTTCACATATAAAAATATGTCAGTGCCGTGTTCTGAGGTTATAAGTTTACATACCTTTTTATTTATAAAGTTATCTATTTTAGGGGCACTTGGGTGGCTCAGTCGCTTAAGAAGCATCTGACTTCAGCTAAGGTCATGATCTCAGGGTCTGGCGATGGAGCCCTTTGTCCAGTTCTCAGCCCAGGAGGGAGTCTGCCTCCCCTGCTCATGCTGTGGTCTCTCTCCCTCTCTCACATAAATAAATAAATACATACATACATAAATAAAATCTTCAAAAAAAATAAAAAATGAAAAGTTTTTAATAGTCTAGAGCTCTACTACTCTTTAAGAGCTTTGCACCTTAATTTACATAATAATACGGATTATTAATATTGCCCTTTCAGGGAGTTCAAATCAGTAAAGCTCTTCGACAAATATGAATTTGCAGTAAGCTGAACACTGATTTGAAGCATTGCTTGGAACACAGAATCAGCAGTTTGACTGGATAATGATAATATCTAGGAAAGAAGTGAGGAAGCAGACCAGAACCCTGGGAGAGTGAGTGTAACGAATTAAGTTGAAATGCTGTTGGTCAAATAAAAGTAGGAACTAGCATGGGAAAATACAGAAGAGAAAAATTCAAAAGATTGCACATTTAAAATAGAATGTAGAGGAAAAAAGCAATCGGCAAGGGTTTAAGATGGCTTCAGGAGAAGGTCATCTTATTATTAATACCACTAAGCACAGCTACAATGCCATGTCTCTGGTTATTCTTCTTCCCAGGGTCAGCACTCAGACCTGGTTGCAATATATAATTATGCCTACCTCACTTACTGAAAATAATGAATAAACTAAATTTCAGAAATATTAAAGTTATTGAAGAAGTTCCCTTATAGCAGGAGTATTTGAAGCAAAGAACTATGGTTTTATGGCTGTACCCAGATTCTCCTCCCACAGTTCAATAACTATAATTATCACTCTGGTCACAACGGAGATGACATTGTCCACTTAACATTCTGATCCAGGCATGAACACAGACACCCCCCCACCTAACTCCAGTCATTCAGAAAGAATATACACAACACACACACACACTAAATTTCTGTTAATTTTTAAGAATTACAATAAAAAAATTAAGAAAAAAAAACCTCAACAGTAACAAATATCTAGAGGTAATTTGAATCTAAATTTGCATATACAGGACACCTGCATGGCTCAGCCGGTTGAGCATCTGCCTTCGGCTCAGGTCATGATCCCAGGGTCCTGGGATTGAGCCCCACATCAGGCTCCCTGCTCAGTGGGGAGTCTGTTTCTCCCTCTCCCTCTGCAGCTGCCCGTGTTTGTGTTGTCTCTCTCTTTCAAAAGAATGAATAAAATCTTTAAAAAAAAATTTTTTTTTTGCATTTACTTCTTAAATACTTAAAAAATACTTTTTATTGTATGTAATATGTCCTGGATTTTGTTCTGAGCAATTAACAAATACTAACTAATTTAATCTTACCTCATTTCTATGAATAAGTATTAATTACTATTATCCTCACACAGATAAAGAAACCCATATACAAAAGGCTACATAAAACTTGCCCAAAGCCAATTAGCTGGTAAGAGATAGATTTGGGATTCTAATCAGGATGTATGAGTCTAAAGTCTATGATCTCTCACTATGACTCCCTAATCTTTACTTTGTGTTTCCTGCATGCCCATTTGAAAGCACATCACATGGCAGAGGCCATTTTTAATCAGCCTCTTAGGAACATATATAGACATTCATACTTGTTGAAGTTCAGGCAGACAGATTGAGAGAAAGAAAGAGAGGTTGATTGATTTTAAATTCCCTTTCCTGAATTCAAGCACTGCTCCAAAGTTTTCATCCCCTCTCTGTAACCTAGACAGAGTCTGATGTTGTTCCCAAAAAATCCATTTAACTCTAAATGGATTATAGACTAAATGTAAAATACACAAAAACTATAAACCTTTTAGTATATAATATAGGAGGATATGTATATGATCATGGGTCTAGAAAGGGATTTTTAATTTTTAATTTTAATTTTTTTAGTAAGGGTTTTTAGATATACCAAAAGTGCCACACACAGAAGAAGAAAAACGAATTGATAAGTTGGATGTTATTAAAATTAAACTCTTATCCCAAAAAAGACACTGTTAAGGAAAAGAGAAGCCACAGACTGGGAGAAAATGTTTGCAAAACCAGTATCTGAAGATGGACTTGTATATGTAATCTAGAATAATCCTTAAAAACCCTACAATAGGGAAACTACCACCACAATTAAAAACCGAGCAAAAAATCTAACAGACACTTCATCAAAGATGTCCAGATGGCATAGGAACAATGTTAAACAGCTGGTCATTAGAGAGTTGTAAATAAAATAACAGCAATTAAATACCACCATACACTTTAATGTAGGAAAAAAAAAAAAAAAAAAAAAGGAACAGTAGGAATTGTTGACCAGGATGCAGAACAGCAGGAGCTCTCTCAGTCTCTGCTGATGGGAATGCATGCAGACTGACATAGCCAATTCGGAAGATAGTCTGGCCACTGAATTCAAAGCTAAGCATAACCTTACTGTATAATTTAACAGTCACGCTTTTAGTTACTTACCAAACTGATTGGAAACTTATGTCTATACAAAACTTGCAGGTCAAAGTTTTAGTAGCTTTATTCAAAATCACCCCAAAGTAGAAACATTCAAGAAGGCCTTCAGTGAGTGAGTGGCTAAACGCATTGTGGTCCACATATCATTCAGCAATAAAATGATATAAGGCATCAAGCCACAAAAAGATGTGGATAAAACTTTAATGCATGTTGGTGGATCAAAGAAGCCAGTCTGAAAAGGCTGCAAGGATGATTCCAAGTTACATGACATTTCTCTATGTGGAAAAATTAGAGAGATGGTAAAAATGATTAGTGGTTGCCATGCGTTGAGGAGGGAGGAGGTTCATGAGTACAGCATGGTGATATTTAAGACAGTGAAACTATTATGATACTGCCATGATATATGACACATGATACATAACACTACACATTTCTTTAAACTTTTAGGACTTCTGTGACACAAAAAGCAAACCCTAATATAAACAAATTTAAAAATATTTTAGGTAGTCAGGGTATTTAAGGAGAGAAGGCAGAAGGTGACGAAGCCATTTCCATGTATCGCAAATGTATGAAACCATTTAGCTGCAGGGAGTGGGAGAAAATATTGGTCAACCAAGTAAGTTTAGAAAGAGATGGAATCTGTAAGACCTAAAACAAGAGATTATGTATAAGGATGGAATCTGACAATAGTAAAGATAAGTGATTATATATAAAGGTTGTATTCTACTTGATAAAGTCATTTCTGATGAGGATTAGCAATTCTGGTAACAGTGTGCACACTATACACTGCGATTGAAATATAAAAGGTAGATGGTGGGAGTCAAGTTTCTCATTGTTGAGAGTAGAGTATTATAAACAAGAAAGGAGACAATAATGATCATGTGGTAATGGACTGGAGTCACATACATCAGTTTGAACTCATATTCTGTTCAATATAGACAGAGGTAGTTGCTCACAGAAATATGTATAGATATATGTTTATATACAGGTCATTATGCACACATATATTTCATTGTTTTTTAAGCAGAGAGAGCCCAAAGGCAATGATATCACAATACCAATAACCATACCTAATGTCCTGATCTTGGTTTTGAATACCTTTCTTGAATAAAAAAGAAACAAACACACACAAAAAAACAGAATTTTTAGAGAAATGGCTTCCTGTAGGACTGGGGAAGAAATATACAAGATGATCCTGGAATATCTTGTATTGTCCAAAAGTAAAGAGCGTTTCATCAGGGGAAAAAAAATAAGTCAGCATGATAGTGAGATATCAAAGCAACAAGGAAACCACTAAAACAACCCCAAATGGCCAAAGCTGGAACATTTGAGCAACAAAGTAATATTATGTTAAAACCCAAAGTATAAAATGGGTATCCATGTGTCCATATTGATAAAAATAAATAAAAATCTAAACAAATGGGAGAAAACATTAAGTATCCTATGTAGAAGAATTCCAAATAATTTATCCAGACGCTACTCACTCAAAGAGGTAGAACATAACTCCCTACTCCTTAAGTGTGGGCTGTATGCAGTGAGTTCCTTTTGAAGAGTACACTATGGTAAAGTGAAAAAAAAAAATAGCTTTATAATGGAGGAACCTGATAAACACTACTCTAGTCAGCTCAATTATGACAATTAGGACAGTCATAAGTCATGTGGAAAGTAGGAACCTGTGAAATGATGTGATAAAATGACTTTTTACCTCTGTGGTCTACCCCGCTCGAAACACATGATCCCAGTCTAAATATGAGATAAGAATAAGACAAACATATGCTGAGGGACTTTCAACAATACCTGACCAGTACTCAAAGTTGGAGGAAGAAAAATTTGTAAAACTGTTGCCATCAAGAGGAGCCTGAAGAATCATGACACATAAAAGTAGGTGGTATTATATGAATAAGATGCTAAAACAACAAAAGGACTACAGGTAAAAAAAAACTAAGGAAATCTGAATAAGGTATGGAATTTAGTTTATAATAATAAATGAATACTGGTTTCTTCCTTGTACAAATGTGCCATACTAATGCAAGATGTTAATAATAGGGAAAACCAGGTGTGGTGTATATAGGGAATTCTCTGTATTATTTACTGAACTTTTCTATAAACCAAACTCTGGTTCTTTTTTTTAACTTTATTAATTTTTATTTTGATACTGCATTCATTTTATGAATATACCATACTTTTTCCTTTTTTTTTTTAAGGTGTTTTTGTTTTTTATTTTTCAAGTTTTTATTTAACCAGTTAACTTGGGGCACCTGGGTGGCTCAGTGGGTTAAGCCTCTGCCTTCAGCTCAGGTCATGATCTCAGGGTCCTGGGATGGCCACATTGGGCTCTCTGCTCAGCAGGAAGCCTACTTCCTCCTCTCTGCCTGCCTCTCTGCCTACTTGTGATCTCTGTCAAATAAATAAATAAGTTCCAGTTAACAGACAGTGTAATATTCACTTCAGGTGTAGAATTTAGTGATTCATCACTTATATATGACAGCCAGTGTTCATCACAAGTGCTAAAATACTCCTTAATACTCATCACCCATTTAATCCATCCCTTTGCCCACTTTCCCTCCAGTAATGTTTTATTTTTTTTTCTGTAGTTGAGAGTCTGTTTCCTAGTTTGCCTCTCTTTTTTCCCCCATTATGTTCAACTGTTTTGTTTCTTAAATTCCACATATCAGTGACATCTTATGGTATTTTTCTTTCTCTGACTTATTTCACTTAGCATTATACTCTCTAGCTACAACCATATGGTTGCAAATGGCAAGATTTCTTTTGTTTTTGATGGCTGAGTAATATCCCATTTCATATATATATATATCTCCATCCCCCATCTTCTTTATCCATTCATCAGTTTATGAACATTTGGGCTCTTTCCATCATTTGGCTATTATTGATAATGCTGCTCTCAACACTGGGCTGCATGTATCCCTTGGGAATCAATATTTTTGCATCCGTTGGGTTAACATTTAGTAATGCAATTGCTGAATCATAGGGTTGTTTTATTTTTAACTTTTTTTTAAAATATATTTTTTAAAGATTTTATTTATTTATTTGACAGACAGAGATCACAGGTAGGCAGAGAAGCAGGCAGAGAGAGGGGAAGGGAAGCAGGCCCCCTGCTGAGCAGAGAGCCCGATGTGGGACTCGATCCCAGCACCCTGAGATCATGACCTGAGCCGAAGGCAGCGGCTTAACCCACTGAGCCACCCAGGCGCCCTATTTTTAACTTTTTGAGGAAACTCCATACTGTCTTCCAGAGTGGCTACATCAGTTTGCATTCCTACCAACAATGTAAGAGGGTTTCCCTTTCACCACATCCTTGCCAACACCTGTTATTTCCTGTGTTATTAATTTTAACCATTCTGACTGGTGTAAGGTGATACCGCACTGTAATTTTTGATTTGTATTTCCTGAAGACTAGTGATGTTGAACATCCTTTCATGTGTCAGTTACCCTATGTCTTCTTTGGAAAAATGTCTATTCATGTCTTCTGCCCATCTCTTAACTGGATAATTGGGGAGGGGTTGAGTTTGATAAATTCTTTATTTATTTTGCATTATCTTCTCCCATTCTGAAGGTTCCTTTTAGTTTTGTGGATTCACTGTGAAGAAGCTTTTTAACTTGATGAAGTCGAAGTAGTTTATTTCTGCTTTTATTTCTCTTGTCTCAGGAGACATATTTAGTTAGAAGCTGCTATGGTTGATGTTAAAGAGGTTACTGCCTGTGTTTGCCTCTAGGATTTTGATGGATTCCTGTCTTACATTTAAGTATTCCATCCATTTTGAATTTATTTCTGTGCATGGTGTAAGAAAGTGGTCTAGTTTCATTCTTTAGCATGTTGCTATACAGTTTACCTAACACCATTTGTTACAGACTGTCTTTTTTCCATTGGACATATTTCCTGCTTTGTTGAATATTAGCAGGCCATATAGCTGTGGGTTCAGTTTTGGGTTTTCTGTTCTGTTCCACTGATCTATGTGTCTGTTTTTGTGCCAGTACTGTACTGTCTTGATGACTACAGCTTTGTAATAGAATTTGAAGCCCAGAATTGTGATGCCTCCATCTTTGCTTTTCTTTTTCAAGATTATTTTGGCTATTTGTGGTCCATACACATTTTAGGATTGTTCTAGCTCTGTGAAAAATGCTGGTGGTATTTTGATAGACATTGCATTAAATGTGTAGATTGCTTTGGGTAATATAGACATTTTAATAGTATTTGTTCTTTTAATCCATGAGCATGGGATGTATAATCTAAATCTATTCTGGACACTTTATTTTAAAAGGTTACATTGAGACAGGGAAGGACAAGAAGACATTGAGTAGAAAATGGAATATAAAGAAGAATCAAAGTACTTCTGAGATTATGGCTCTGGACTGAGCTGCATGTATCCAAATGCTGTCAGTTAATAGTGATAAAATCTATGTCGAGATTATTGTTATAATATGGAATACTTTTGCAAAAATCCAAGCCTAACTCTTGAATGAACAGTTCTCCATTGGGAAGCAGATAATGGACTGTGACAGTTGTAAATTCATTATGGCTGAAACGTGTCAGCCTATCTTACAACTAACGTCACTTAAAACCTTAACCCCAAATATAAAACAGAAAAAAATGCAGTTTTGTTAGTTATATTCATAAATACACAGACATATTTATATGGTTTAGACATAAGTGGTGTTTGTAACTTGGCTTTATTTTGCCAATTTAGGAGACTGCCATGGTATATAGAAATTTTTATTTTACGGGACAAATATTTGTTTGGAAATTAGTGTGCTGGTATAGCACTGAAGGTCGTATACATGAAAATTACTCTTTCAAAACCCCTTTATTATAAAAAGCTTTGGAAATTAAAAATGTTCAGAATGAATACCTAAAATTAGTTTCCTTTTAAAAGCCATATATGAATAAACAAATTTAAATGAATAAGGACTGATTCTTTGAAACAGACCTTTTTTTTTTTTACACATTTCAGGTATACAAACATTTTCACCTCTTTATTAACTTGTACATCAATCAAATTATACCATTTAGTTTAGTTTATAAAAAGGCAGAAAACTTGAATTTTTCTAAAGTTCACCTTGAGATTAGCTGTATTATTAAAAGAGTACTCTCAAGACTGTGTTCCACAATCTTAAATGTGTGTTCCACACACCTGAAACTTCCAGGCTGATACTGTCTTTAGCTCTTACAATCTCAGAATTAGTCTTTTTCCTTACAATTCCTGCAGATTTGTCCAACTCTTTTTTTTTTTTTAAAGATTTTATTTATTTATCAGAGAGAGAGGGGGAGAGAGTGAGCACAGGCAGACAGAATGGCAGGCAGAGGCAGAGGGAGAAGCAGGCTCCCTGCTGAGCAAGGAGCCGGATGTGGGACTCGATCCCAGGATGCTAGGATCATGACCTGAGCCAAAGGCAGCTGCTTAACCAACTGAGCCACCCAGGCGTCCCCAATTCCTGCAGATTTGTAAGCAAGGTTCTCAATGACCACATACTCATCTAGGAAAGGATAGTTACCACCAAGTGAGTAATATGTTCTAATTGGACAGGCATAAAGGAGATTCAGCAGCATAGCTCTATAAAGTTATCTAACCTGAATCAGCAATCTAGGATTTGAGATACTGCAAGGATCCACTTCCTATCTTATAAATGAAAATAGTCTTGATTAGGTCTAGAAAAGGTACACATTTGCTGATACATTTCCCCACTGCCTCATTTGCTTGTGTCCACTTTTCTCATTTTTATTAAGATTAACTTTTATTCAAAATCCAACTCTTCTCACATTTCCCCCCATATTTCTTCAAACCACAGAGCTAAGCTGAACTTACAAATTATGTCCAAAATTTGAGGAAGTAAGAAACATGTTGAATAAAAGTGCAAAATTTTGCTCAAATGACAGTATTTTTATAAACAGTATTCCTGATTGAAACTATAGAAAATTTGGTTAAATCATTATAGCTTAAAAGCTTGGTTGCAGGGGCGCGTGGGTGGCTCAGCAGGTTGAGCCTCTGCCTTCGGCTCAGGTCGTGATCGCAGGGTACTGGGGTCAAACCCCACATCGAGCTCTCTGCTCAGCGGGAAGTCTGCTTTCCTCTCTCTCTCTGCCTCTCTGCCTACTTGTGATCTCTGTCTGTCGGGTGAATGGATAAAGTCTTAAAAAAAAAAAAAAACTTGATTGCATAGGGGCATCTGGGTGATGTTGCTTAAGCATCTGACTCTTGATTTTAGCTCAGGTCCTGATGTCAGAGCTGTGAGATCCAGCCCTGTGTCAGGCTCTGCCTTGGGGTGTGGAGCCTAATTGGGATTCTCTCTCCCTCTCCCTCTTCCCCACCCCTCTGCTCACATGATGTGCTCTATCAAAAAATAAAAAAAAAAAAAAAATTAAAAATTTGGCTGCATAAGAGAAAGTGGAATTGTATATATGATATAATAACTACTAAATTAATGTTGATTAATATAAAAATGCTTACTGTATATTTCTGATAACCTTAGAAGTATTTATTAGGAAATGGTTGGATGGAGATAGATGTGAGTCTAGGAGAAATGACATCAAATATTGACTTGGGGAAGTTTGTGCAACTACATATATTTGAGAGATTTAATTTGAATTAAGATAAAATTTTATTCTAGTTTATATTATACCACATGAGTATGTAGCAGATACATATTTTTTTCCCAAGACAGAAACTGTCAAGGAGGAACGATAGAAGACTAGAAGACTAGAAGACCACCATTTTGGCCACAGGGAGATTTATATTTAACAGAGATTAGGAATATAAAAAACCAACATCAATAAATTCACTCTTTCTAGTCAAGGAGGAAGCTGTAACTTATTGGCTGAGGCAATGGTTTATGAATTCATTTATTAAATTTATTTAATTATTAGCTGTCATCATATTCACATAGAATAAGTTAATATTATTCACACTACAACGTTTGTAGCACTTGATCAGCCCATATCAAATGAGAGAGGAGGTAGATGGTTGCTTAACAAACAGGGTCCTCAATTCTCAGTTGCAGAATGCCATAGAAAATAAATCTACCTCCACAAAAAGGTACTGCTTTAACTATGATACACAGTCTTACAGAGATTGTTATAATCTTGAATTTTGTATGATTCTTCATACATTAGGTGTTGGAAAAGAGAGCTCAAGTTGTAACTGGAATCTAAAAGCTTAATACTTTCCAGAAATCAATGATTTCTTCAGAAAATGCAGAATTGCTTTCTTCCCAATCTCAACAGAAAAGAGTAGATGCTTAACCTTTGTGTACACCACTTACATTTTGCTTCTGTCATACATGCTCCTTTTAGTGTTTGTTTCTAGATAATTCCTGATCGCATGTGCATTGGTTTGGTCAGCAGAGCCGTATTTCTGCTTTCCCTGCTCCAACAGAGAAAACTATTCCTAGGAAGGTGGCCCCAAAGTTAAGATCCTATTAGAATAGCATGTTACTATCATTGAGAGTTCAGTGGCTGGGAGGTATGAACACCAAACATTCATTTAAGGGACATCTCAGTACCTGGAGATTGGTTCTCTTTCTGGACAAGTACAGAAATGTTTGAAAACCACTAATAAGAAAGGTCAGTTGGATTTTAGGTGCGCTTGGTATGGGAAACTCCTTAACTGGCTAGTCTAGTTGATAAAGCTTTTTGCCTTAGACTTCGAAAGAATATTTTTAGCCCAATTCACTCATCCTAAGACCCACTGTAAACATGTTTTTTCTGTCCTCTGCATCATGGACATATCACATTTGAACTTTAAAGTCAGCTCATGACCTTGTCAAGAATACAATAATTCCTCTATGAAATATGAGAAGAATCCATTGGTGTACTAAAATAGAATTTGCTCTCCAGTTGTGATAAAGCAACACCAAAAGTCTTTGTACAAAGTAAAGTGCATCTGGTGTTGACTCTCATTAAATTTCTGCTATTATTATTAGTATAATTACTCCTACCAACCAAATCAGTTCATGATTTATTATGTAGTTATTGTTTTTACAGTTTACCCAGCATTTACATATCAGGTCACTTAATGATCATACCGAACTTGTGAGAGCAAAGTTATTCCCATTACATTGAAGCAAAGGATTAGAATACAACTTCAAGATCTCACAAATTCTTTCCTTTTTTTTTTTTTCCAAGATTTTATTTTTAAGTCATGTCTACACCTAACATGGTGCTCAAACTCACAACCCAGGATCAAGGGCCACATGCTCTACCAATTTAGCCAGCTAGGCACTCCCCTCATGTATTCTTTAGAGGCTATAAAATGAAACAAACAATGAATCAGAAAACTGAAAATATAAGACAAAAGATGGGCCTTGATGCCCTTCTTGTTTTGACTATGTTATCTCAAGACAGCTCTACCCAAGGCTGCTGCCTCATTCAGATCCAAGGCAAAAACACGCCAACTGCTTTTTTTTTTTTAAATATGTATGTATGTATGTATGTATGTATGTATGTGTGTGTGTGTGCATGCACCAAGCTCAATAAATATTTATACATAACTTTTAAAATGCTAATCAAAATAGTCTTTAAAAAGGTGCTTTGAATACCTTAGACCACTTTTTCCCCTTCAAGGAAGGTTAATAATACTTTTATAACTTATGGAAATATTTTTAATTTTGACATTTTAATTATTTCACAAATCACTAAATTCTCTACAACTAAATGATCTATAGAGTTGTGGCTCTCTGTGGGGAGCTTCTATCCTCAATGCTCAGCAAATAAAGTGTAACAGGCTTGGTATTATATATCTTTAACCATGCATCCGTTTGAAGACCTTTTGATATTATTGGCTCATAGAGATTTCAATGTCAACCTATTACGGAATAGATTAATAAAAATAAAGTGCCCTAAGGTCACTTCTACTAGTCCCACATTTGACAGAGCTTGTTGTCATCTAGTGTAGGTATTACCACCAAATTAACTGTCTCTATCCCGACCCGCTATACCACATACAAATTATGTGGTCTTGGGCAACCTGTCTAACATCTCTGTGCCTCAGTTGTTTTTCTCTGTAATCACAGTAACTTCCTCCTTGAGCCATTATGAGGACTAAATAAAGTAAATTAGAAAAAGCATGCAGAACACTGGCTGGCACTGAGTAAAGTCTTAATGAATTATTATTGTTGTTATTATTATTAAAGATGAAGAATCTTTGAAGGAACAGAGAAGTCGAAGGCACTGGTTCACGCAAGATGCTTGGTAAAGAGAGGTATGTGGATTTAAACCCTCACCTTAACACTTAATGAAGCAATCAGCCTACAGATACAGGAGAAGCATTGCTGAGCTTTTTCTTTCCAATGTCAAGAGATTATAGGGGAAAAAAAACAAACAACCTAATACCTTAGAATATTATCTATGCATTTAAAAATCTGAGTTATGGCAAGTGATTTATATTTTTTAAAATAAGATTTAATTTTTTTTCTTTTTCAAAAGGTTTTATTTGTTAATTGGAGAAAGAAAAAGAGAGGGAGAGTGAACAAGCGAGGGCAGGGAGAGAAACAGACACCCCGCTTAGAAGGGAGCCAGATGAAGGGCTCAATCCCAGGACCCTGAGATCATGGCCTAAGCTAAAGGCAGATACCTAAATGACTGAGCCACCCAGGTGCCCCAAGCTTTAATTTCTTAAAACACTTAATCCTTGTAAGATGACTTCTCTAGGTACGATATTTCTGATTAATTTGGCTTTATTTTAGAAATTAAGTCTAATTAAGTGAGATAACAGTTTTTAAATGAGTAAAGCAAAAGTACAGCATCACATTAAAATGCTCCTTTCCTGTATGTTCATTCATCTGCTCAATACCCAATAATGTTTCAATGAACATTATGCCCTAGCATGTCAAAATCTCAGTACAACTATACTATAAATGAGAATAAATAACTTACTAACCTTGAACTAGACCATTTTGATTGAGAATATTTTGATTAATTTGTCTTTGTACACATTTACCTTTTCAGTCTATGAAAGAACTTTGTACCAGGAGCAGAAAATCATTTTCATTTGTCAAATAATTATGCTAATGTTCTCTACATACCACCTTGTCTCTTCCTTGGGGATGTTTGTTGATGTTAAAACATAAGCTAAATTCTTCTGACACTACCCAGTAAGGAAACAGTGTTGATGTTATGTTTATAGAAACAGGGAAAATGGAAATAAAGATAAAAGTTTACTCAGAAACACAGGCCAAGCTTATTAACACATACCAGATTTTTTATTTTTTTAAGAAGAATTCTAACTATGTAGTATTTATAATGTACTACTTTCATTTAGAATGGATTGAATCTTGTATCATGTGAGGAAATCAGGGAAAGCTGACATTTGTCTCCATCTGTGGAAGATTCAAGTAATACAAACTAAAAGTTCAAATCAGTAATTTAGAAATTAAAAGAGTATTATAACCATATAAACATATATTTAAATAGTTGCAAATTACTAATTAAATCAAATTTACAATGTACAAATTATGTTTGGTAATTTTTTCATCTCAATCAGAAATAGCTTAAAATTAAGTTTCTATGATACAATCAATAGAAAACTGAACCATAAAACTTGAATTGTAGTTTGGAAACTACAATATACTGTTACTGGTTATCAATATCTCTTGCTTTCTTTGCCCTTTCTATATAAAATGGTGCAACTCCATTTTTCTTAAAAGGTTTCTGGGTTTTCCTTTAACATGTGAAGGAGTAAAAATTACTAGCAGAGGACAAATACAAAGCCTCAACTTCAGTATGGGTCTTAGGCAATGGCTTCTTCCACATAGACTGGTAGCTTTAATGTAACTGCTATTTTACTTGGAAATATGACTGTACAATTTAATGCCTATGGGAATGATTGGCTCTTATACTTAAAAATAGCATATTCAAAACTACATGGTAGTCAACCCACTAAATTCTTCAGGTTTCAAAGGAAGTTTCTAGAATAAGGAGCCTTCCTCTGGGAGTATCTGTTCCAGTTGATGCTAACCATACACCAAAATACCCATTGTTCAGATAATGACCTCTTACTCATAAATCAGTGTCTATTCTCTCAGGAACCTCCTAATTATTCAAAACAAAACAAAACAAAACAAAAAAACTGAAACAAAAAAAGCTAAGAGTTGCGTGTGACCAAGTTAAAATATTTTTATCAAGACAATCGGTACTCGCTTCGGCAGCACATATACTAAAAAATTGAAGCAAGAAAATGAGCCTTCATTCTGAGACTAGAGAAAATATCTTCTCTCTCTCTCTCTCTCTCTCTCTCTTTTTTTTTTTGCAATATCAACAGCACAGCTCTGATCACCAGTAACCTACTCAAACACATTTGGTGGCTTATCTTCCCTGAAAGAATAAAGGCTAAACTGTTTGTTTTGACATTCAAATCCCATTGCAAATTGGCCCAACTTAACCTCCTTATCTTCCAATCTCTGTCTCACACAACCCACACTCCAGCTACATCACTATTCAGTTGACAACTATGCTGAATGGCTGCCAAGGGCTGTATGTTTTGCTGGATAAATTAAAACTGGCCCCTGCATTTAAGAACACAGAGTTTGGTGAAGGGAGTTGTCTTAAGGAGCTCATAAACAAAACAAAACAAAAAATAACTTTTCTACCAAATATATAAAACATTCTAAAAATTCAGAGGAATTATTATTTAGTATTTCTCGTGTTTGGGGGATGGCTTTAAAGACTGATTTTACTCTCTCAACTGTTAAGTTGCTTTCTCATGTCTTTCTGTGGTTGCCCATGATGTTCCTTTACCTGTACTACCTCTTCTCCTTAAACTTCAAGTTTATGGAAAAATTGTACTCATGAGGAGTTTGTACAAGTGTCTCCTCCATTAAGCTACTTTCTCTGTAGCTTTCTTCCTACTTCTGTCAGAATTCATCACTCCCATAACTGTTTCTCCAACACAGTATTCATAAGTTTACTATAACACTAATCGTGTTGCATTTTAACAGGCAATTTAAGTGGCTGTCTTCCAGTAAACAGTGAATGTAGCATTGGTTAAGATCCATATATAAGATTCTAAAGAGTACTTTTTAATATTAAAAAAATGGCATTCTGAAAATAAGTAGAATTTAGGAGATTATTTGAGGACAGTTATAAGTTTTGGATAAGATACTTCTATGAAATTTTAATTGCTGATTGTCTTATCTTAGATCCAACCAATTATATGAGTAGGTAGGTTAAAGCTAAGGAAGCTAGTATCTTGAACGCAATCTCTAGGGGATCATTTTGTTTCATTCCGTTCCAACATCAGCTACAGCCCAAACTTTTAAATGGCTCTTTCATAAATGAATGCAATGGTAGCAACAGATTATGAGCATAAATGAAACTGTTTTGCCTAAAATTACCAGTACAACTCCCATAGGGTTTTATGAGTGGTCAAGCTTTCATTTGATAAGCTATATGTTGAGACCTGCAAGGCTCTGAGGGACAGTAATAAAAATATAACTTCTATATGTGAGAAACACAGAATAAAAAGTAATATTTTACTTATTTTTCACCAAATTATTTACTAAGTATTTTACTAAAAAACATACTATAAATATTTATTGATATTTTACTTACATAGTTTGAATATACAAATCTTTATCCCTTCAAGTAACTTAAGAATTTCACTGAATGGGTATATTACTCTTCCACCATAATGGTATTTATGAACTTGAAATTCATGGATTTTATATTCTTGACCACATTGAAAATACACAATATAATTCCACTTGTGATTTATTAACTTGCAAAACTGAATAGTATGAGTCATTTAGGTTTAGATCAAAGCCAGCACGAACACATGATATTTTTCTCTCCTCATCTTTTCTCCATTCACCATTTAAGTAAATGACAACTCTTGAAAAGTCATATACGCAAACATTTCTTTTGAAAAAACGGACCCTGGCATAAGGCAGGATAAAAGTCCAACGGAAGATAGTAGGTTACATTAAAAAATAAAGCCAATATATATTATACCTTCTTGGTTCTTGGCCTGGGCAGAATAGCTTTAGATGCTCTTAAGAGTTAATTGTCAAATTCAGTGTTGATCTATCACTTGAACACAATCTATAGTCTGCTGTGTATGGAAATAAGAAAAAGTATTTTTTAAACCATTTAAATTAGTTCTCTAGTCACTGTAATTTTTTTTACAACATAAACAATAAAATGATAGTGAAAATTAAAAAGATGGCAAGCATGGACTGTGTCTACATGGTGTTATAAATTTAACTTTTAAGGACATTATGATTCACAGGGAATTTTATCTGCTTTGGTAAATATTTCTGCAGTTTTGATTTGGGAACTCTTTGAAGATCTGAGATATATGCCTTTTGAAACTGAAGCATCAGCTCTCAAAATGTTAAGAAATAAAGGCAATGGTGGATATTCAGAAGATTTAAGATCTTCGTGGAGTGATGTTAGTCAAAAAAGATTCAGAAATGAATGTTTTGAATTGCATACTAATTCAGTACTTTGCAAGTGTCTGTTGTATATAAGAAAAGCCCTTACACAGTGCACACACAATGTTTGTCTTGTTCAGCCCCATATCCCAAAGCTTAATAAAATGTAACACAGAATAAATGTGAAATGAATTATAGTAATTTTCACCATGAGAGATACAGGTAAGCAAATATATCACTGTTTTTCATAATAAAGATTATAACAGAATAACAAACTTCCAAGCTGTGTCAAAAAAAAAAAAAAAAAAAAAAAAAAAAAAGATCCAAAGAGGAAGAAATACTTGAAGTATACTTGAGAGAAATTTTAAGGAAAAAGAAAGAGGTTTCAAAGGGAAGAGGCAGAGGGAGAAAATATTTCCTGTAGCACCAGACTAAAATAGCTACATAAATCCTGATATAAACTGGCTTAGGAAAACATAATGGACTTAATTTGACTGAGCTCCAGGTTCAGATTAGCTTCAGTTAGAACCTGATTCCTACTCTAACTTTATAGTAATGCCATTCTTGTGGCTCTGCTTCCTCTGGGTTTTCTCTATCATTAGTCTCCACAGATAGTCGCTGATAACACCAGGTTCTTGCCTTATATTTGCCCAAGGCTCAGTACCAGCCTCATACCCTTTCCCCAAGCTGAGTATTTCTAACTAAGGTCTTAAATTCCACTATGATTGGACAGGCTTATTCTCCCTTCTAAATCCGTAGGATACTCTATGGTCATAAGTCCAGCACTCTGAGAGAGTTTTATCCATAAACATCATGATTAGAATGTGACAAAGTAAGGTTTCTTAGAAGAAACTGTTAACAGTTCCCATAAACAAGGGGGAAATGGGTTCTACTGCAACTGTTATACACCATAACTGCCAAGACAGGCCTAATATATTTAGTCCTAAAACCATTTACCGAAAAAAAAATCCATTTCTTCATCTAAGGAAGATAAAATCCATATTGACTTTTAACCCCTATGGTAATCTGAATATATAGAAACGCAGGAAGTCATTAATATCAACAACTTCTGAGGCACCTGGGTGCTCAGTGGGCTAAGCCTCTGCCTTTGGCTCAGGTCATGATCTCAGGGTCCTGGGATCAAGTCCCGCACCAGGCTCTCTGCTCAGCAGGAAGCCTGCTTCCCTCTCTCTCTTTCTACTTGCCTCTCTGCCTGCCTGTGATCTCTGTCTGTTAAATAAATAAATAAAATCATTAAAAAAAAAAAATCAATCATTTCTGTAGCCACAGCTTCTCAGAGAAGAAGAATCTTTAGCCCACTTTCTAACCAGATGGTTAAACATGACATCTCTCAGTGGTTATGCACGTACAAATTTATGCCTAGGTCTGATCCCTGCATGAAATGAAAAACAGGAACATGAAGGACCCACATGGATTCCACCCTGAAATAGAACAAACCAGACAGGCTAGGCCACTCTGAGACCCCTGGAGGAGTTTCTGTAAACAGCCTAAGATTAGCCACTTCCTCCTCCTCCTACAAATTAAATAAAAATTTCTCTTAATGGGAGGAAGAGAAAATCTCAATGTTGCCTTGGGGACACATTAAACTTCTATATGAGGCTTAGTTTTTATCTATTTTAACTGCAAAAGAGTATAGAGCCAGGAACCTTGAGAGCAGAGGTTAAGGCCACAGTTTCCAGACTTCCTTAAGAATGATGGTTTGGCTGTAGCCCCAGACTAATGTTACCAAGGCCCTGACTTTAAAAAGTAGGGAAAGCTAAAACGGATCTCCTAGAATTAGCAAGGTGTCTACCAACTGTACTGGTCAATGCTATTCATTTAGCATTGAGGCCTACTATTCTACCTATACTTAATTTACCTTCCCCTATCGTGCAACATACATCTTTCACTCTCGCCACGCAGGACTTTTCTTGTCACTCCCTTACCAAAAACTAGAAATGAGAACTATTCCTACTGTAATAGATACAAGAATCAAATCAAATGAACACTATCCCATAAGGAATTCATTAGTCCAATAACCTAAATAATTGGAACGAAGGCTAGCCTAAGGCACATCTTAAAGTAGGGGCACAAACGATATGACCTACTATAAAGAGTAGAAAAGGGGTTGATTCTCTAAGAAAAATCCATAGTATTCATACTAGAAGTATGGAAGTAATTGTGGCAAAAAATAAAGAAACACATGAATGCACAGAAACACAAATAAATACTTTATGACACTGTATACTGTGGTCAATCTATGTCAATTCATTTTCTAGGAATGCCTTCCTCCTTTCTTTCAATCTGTCCCTGCTTAAAATTTCTTTCCTTTTCTATTCTCGTTGAGCTACATTAATCTATTTCTTCTGGAAGTTCAAAACATATATCCTTTATCATTGATTTTTCCTTTGGCATGTGCTACAATGAATAGTTGCCTCTTTTTTCCCCTGAGTGATCAGCTCCAATTTACAAGCAACTTCTGTGAGCTATAAGACTTAAATTCCAAAGTTTACTGCATGGCAGAAAACTCTTACACTAAGAAACAGTATAATATCCTGTGTTAGAGCTTAGCAAGATTTAATTAATTCATCATGTGACTGAGGTACAATATTAAAATTCTATTTTGACTTTCCAGAACCATCTTAAATCCCTTATTGTTCTCTAATACCTGCCACTTTCACTAGAAGAACACTGCTCATTAACCAGTCATTTGTGATGGTTCCCATAACTTGATGAGGGTATTCTGTATTACAAAGGCTGGAGTTACACAAAAGGCACAGATGCTCTACCAGGTGGGTTGAGTGAGATGACATGGGGAAGAGGATGCAGAACATAATGTGATATTTGTGGGCGATGAGGAGTCTCGTATGGGTGAGGATTAAAATGGTGACCAAGACCCATGAGGATGTACAATAGAAAGAAACAGTAGGGGAAGACTAACACAAATCAACAGATATTCTGATACAGAAACATTGAAACACGGCTTATAGCCATGGAGAAGACTCTTTCCTAGCTTAACTTTCAGAAAACTAAAGACTAAAATTAAACTTGACATGGACATATTTACATAGAGAATATATTGCAAAATTCTCCATGCAGACTCTCCTTTTGTCCATGGCTGCCTATTCCTTCTTTGCAAGCATCTATCACTAAAGATTCTAACACTGATGACATTCAGGATGAGATGAGAACACAAACCTAAGACTGAAAGAATGACCTTACTTACTACGGGGCACTCACAGATGAGAATGGGACGAGGGATGCCACTGAGTGCTGGGATATTAGGGAGAACAGAGTTGATATCAGCTGTGCTCACACGGTAAATACATTGATGGTGTGTACCAAAATAGGTTGTATATATATTACAAAACTATTTTGTATGTATGTGTATAGGTACATTGTATATATGGTTACTCAGTAAATATTAATGTAATGAATGAATGTCCTCTTTAACACTAGGAGCAGACTCCATGTTTTAGTCTCCTTTTAAGTAATTCCTAACTTTTTTTTTTTTCCTGAAGATTTATTTATTTGAGAGACAGAGAGAGTGATAGAAAGAAATGTGGGGAAGAGGAAAGGGAGAGAGAGTCTCAAGCAGACTAACTGCTGAGCCCAGAGCCTGATGTGGGGTTTATCTCAAGACCCTAAGATCATGACCTAGGCCAAAATCAAGAGTTGGACACTTAACTGACTGAGACACCCAGTTGCCCCTAATTCCTAACCTGTACAATGTCTTACATTTTAGCAGGTCTTATGTTACAGTGTTGACCCATAGGTAATAAACAATGTATACATTTGAACTCCCATTAATTCCACTTATTCTCCTCACCATTTGTCTGTCATAAAATGCCCCTTTTAATTCAAATTTTAAAGTATCTGCATATGTTGGAGCTAATGGAACTTTATTTTTTAACAATTAATCATTTAAAGGGTAACTATGATAAGGTTATAAGACAAATTCCTGAGAAAAGTTTCATTAGGCTTCCAAGGCAAAACAACACAAAAAAGGACCAAACTCTCTGTGATTATTGTGTTTTTGCCAGAAATTACAAAATACATAGCATTTATATGTATCGGGTGACTTCTAAAATCCATGCTCTTGGATCTGCTACAGAACTCACTTCTTTACATGCTTTTGTTTTGAGACTTTTCTCCACGGTGGCCTTGGAAATGGAGCCTAAATTCTGAAATCTGACTGGTGAGAGCCAAATATTCAGTGGCAAAGAAGAACTATGAGACACTGAATTGTACTTAACTGCTCTGGCATCAGATAAGGATTCTGAAGAAAATATCAGCAGGACATATAGAGGGGAATGATAATTTCTTCAGTGGTAATGAAAAATAAGCTGATGAATGATGAGATCAGAGTTCTTACATTACAAGAGACATTTAGACCAATACCCCCAGATCTTTAATTTTTTTAAAATTAATCATAAATCACTTTCAAGAAAGTTTGATTTAAAAATCATGTGGCTGCAAGAATTAATTAGAAAAGTCACAGTGATGTGTGTATTTGTAGAACACTTTGACTTTAGATTTATTACCTCCAGTCCTCACAGCAACTCATATGAACGGCCCAACAATTTTTGAGTTGAGAAGACACAAGCGAGTAATAGAGTAGGCAGAATGCTGGAAGTAGAAAAAGAGGAGACATCTGATATCCATTAAATATACATTCTAAACCCTGTCCCTCCAGAAGGCATTTTTTTCAAATATTTTCTCAATCCCATGTTCAATTCTATAAAGCGGGTATCCCACTAAGAATAGGCAGAGAAATATTAAGTAACCTTCGCAAGCTCTAAAATCTATGTGTGAGTCATAGCAAGAGGTGTTCTATATGGCAAAGTCCAGCCATCCTTTATCATGATGACCCAGGGGAGTTAGAAGACACATGAGGGCCTGACAATACAGGATGGAGAAAATTACAGACTGACCTCTATATCAAATCATCTGTGTAATATTAGGCAAGCTACTCATCATGCTTTTTTGACCTCACTCTCACATTCTCATATAAGAGAAGCCTGTGAATCTATCTCTTCCCATCTATGAGGTTAGTCAAGTTAATCTAGATAATACATGATTGTCTCTAATATCTCCGCCTCCTTGCTCAGGGCACTATTCAATGTTCAGATAAGGCATCTCACCTCTAAAGGCTAGATATTCTTTTAAAGATGAACACAGGGAAGACTTTACCTCTGCCTACTTTTATCTGGAGTGGGAACAAAATACAGAAGTTTAATTTCGAGAACACACAAAAAAGTTTCCCTTTCCCAACTCTCAATGAAGTAAAGTAAAATTCCCAGTTGCTTTCGAAAACCAATGACACCCTGAGAAGAGAACAGTGATTCAGGATGTCAGTGCTAAAACTAGCAGAGCCTCACTGGATCCAGGACAGACTCCTGGCCTCACCAAATGCACTGAGCACCCTCCGGCATTATGAGACATCACTGACCAAGCAGCCAACTGACACCAGGGTTCTCATGCAACCAACACCTGTTTTCTTTCCAGTGCCTCACAAATTTTCCCCTAGAAATGTCTCTCCTGTTAGAGAAAAGTGAGTGCTCACACACATCTCTAGGAGAACAGTTTTCTTTGCAGTCTGGTATTTGATTACAAAAATTAATTTAGGTAGTTATTCTACATCCTACCAAACCCACCTTTATTTTAATATTAAGCATTAATGGGATAATTTAGCAAATAAAACAAATGCTCCTGAAGTTTGTGACTTTTATTCTCTGCATAGTCATGTGTTCCTGTGGACAACTGTACTTGAATCTTAGCAGCTCAGTTTGCCTTACATAGGTTCTGCGATTTGCCTCATATGGACTGTAATCACCAGAACATGGTCAATCATCACATTCTGGAATACTATTGTAATATAGCTATCTAATAATATATACTTAGAATAACAGCATTTCCTAGATATTTACTATTATTTTGCTGAATGTTTTATCGTTGTTGTTTCACTTAATATTCTTAATCTGTGAGGTAGAGATTTGCATACCCTTACTATGTATCAGGAAATAGAAACATACAGATATTCACTGAATTTTCTGATTGACAGAAATCACACAACTAAATCGGAACAGAGCAACCTCTGAATTCTAGCTTGACTGGGGTCTAAGCAATTACCTCTCTGTGGTTGTTTATACAGAATAGCAATTTTAATTTACATGAAGATACTGGATTATTTTATAGGGTATATTCTTATGTAGACAACTCCTTCTATAGCAATCAGTCAGTGTTCAGTTAAAATGTGCAGCTCAAAAAACTGTAAAAATAAATGCCACAGTCTTCTGGATTAACTTATAAAAAGTAGAATGTAGGAACATTAAATCTAAGATTATATTTGTAGTTTATGTATTTTTCTACTCATAACTTAGAGCAGGAATTTTCTATATAGAATTTTCAGAGAACACAAATGAGTATATTTAGCTTTTGAGAACTCAAATTATACAGCAGGAAAAAGCAAAGGACAAGCAAAATGAAAGCTGAAAGTTAAGAATGTGAAAATACGATACAAACATGGGAAATGTAAGTAGTTCATTGGTCATCTAAAAATAAGCAAAACACCACTCTGAATAATAGGATCTACCACAGCTGACTCAAGGGACCAAGCAGTGGTTTTTCCAACATTCTTGAGGACATGAAAAGTATCCCCATGTTATGTAGCACAATGAGCTTTGAAAAAGCCCAACAGTGATGCATGAGACCATACACAGCCATAGGAAGCTGGGGTATCAGAAGGCATTGATGAGTTTTCCCAGTGTGCAAATTTATTTTAAGCAGTAAAGCAATCAGAAATTATGGTGACTTGCAGAATTTGCTGGACCCTCCCGATAGGGCCCCCCACCCTTTTTTTAAGTAAATGCCTATAAAATTAAATCAGAGAATCTTTGAAAGAGGTTCAGAGAATGTACTCTGCAAGTCCCCTGTTTTCAACTAAGGAAACAGGTTTGGAGTGGCTTTCTCTGGCTGGGTTCACCTGACTATTCTTGACCAGTGCCTCTCTCGTGAAGCTCTTTCCACTCCAGAGCAGAAGTTCAGCTGTGACTCAGGAAGAAACCAATCACGGGAGAGGGTTGGGCTAGAGGGGTATTGCTGTGTCTTCTTCCTGTTTACTCAATGATTTTCGGTGTACTCTGGGGTTAGAGCAGAGGGGAAAGCTTTGCAGTCTCAGCAGAAGCAACATGACTCTGGAGTCAGCAGCCGCTATTTCTCTTTTTATGCTGATAATCAGCACGTTCTATGATTTTTTTTTTTCCTCCTGAAAACTTAGCTTAAAATCTTATCAAGCTGTTACAGTGATTTCTAGATTCTAGAATCTATTGTACTTTAGAAGAGAATAATGCTTGCAAGTTAAGTACCTTTTCTATAACCGGTTATAAATTATCAGTAGCATACCTGATTTTATACCCTAAGATAACTCACCCATTATTTTACAGAGAGCCCTTCGTAAACTGCTTCCCAGAAAGAGCTTTATGAATAAAGACTGTGGCTGTATTTCACCATGCCAACCTGAGAATCTCATCATAAACATTTCACCACAATCCTTGATTTTCTGTACAAAGTGTTGTATAAACTAAGGTACTGAGGCCTATTCTAAAACAAACAAACAAACAAAAAAACAGAGTAATATTCGTTCATCTGCTGTCAGGAAGACATGTTTCCAGGATACCTTTGAGGAGATAAATCTATGTATTTGTGTTAATCTCTATCTCCATCTAGCTTAGTCAACTCCACAAGGTATTACATAGTATGCAATGTTCACTTATCAATACTTCCATTAGCACACCCTGTATGTTATCAGAAAGGCCATTTTTTAATTTATCATTTTGAATTATAATAGATGTACCCAATTCCTAATAGAATATCTTCAGCAGGCATTTAAAGAGATGATGGTTGTTGGGGTTATTTCATTTTACAACATCACATTAGCATTAACTTTCATTTTACCATGGCAGCCAAAGTATGCATATTACATGAACTTAGATTGTTCTTCTTAAGACAGGATGAGTTGAAGGCCCCTAGGCAGAGCCATTAAGAGATCAGAGTTATATTAAAAATTCCACAAAGAAAGTGAAGGCTTCTATCAATTGGCCCATCTTTGTAAAGTCATATTAGAAATAAGCAATTCAGCTCCTCAGTTCATAGAGCTCTCTGGTGGTCTCTCCTTAAGGGAATTGAAGAGAAGTATAAGATATCTCTTATCCCGTGGGAGTTTATGCTCTATTTGATAAAACTGCACTGAAAGCTGAAAGCTATATCCAAAATTTAACAGTAAAACATTTAAATGCAAGATTAAATGCAGAAAATAAACATTTAACATTGATATCAATGCCACAGAAATGGATACTCTGGGCATCCAATACAGGGAAAATTAGATGTTTTATATAAAGAATGAGAGGGAGGGCTCTTTGGAAGCATTTGATCTGAATTTATCTGAGGGTAATATGCAAATATAAGAAAAAGGAAAACACTCTTTCAATTATGTCAATGGATTAACAACCTTAGTATAAAAGCTTGTTGACAAAAAAGCTATAGTTGGCTGTAGATTACAATGATGAGAAATTATCTGAAACAAGTGCCATAATATCAGGATCACTATAGAAAGCTCTTGCTGGTCCTCCTATAATGACACTTAACCAAAGCACTGATTTTCAAACTTTAGTGTGTATGAACATAATGAGGTATTTCTAAAATCTAGATTCCTTGATTGTATCCACAGAGTTTACATATAAATTATCTGGGATGGGACCCTAGAATCCCCAGGAATCGCAAGTATTCTCGTGATTCTAATGCAAATGTTCCATGGACTATATTTAGGGTTTGGAAACCACCCTGCTAAAGCACTATTCTCCAGCTGATTCCTGCCCTGAATGAGACTGACAGAAAGAAAGAGTTACCTATTTCAATCACATACACAGTTTTTTTTTCATAACTAGATTTAGAGAGTGAGTTAGAGCAGGCGCTGGACCATCCAGATACTTGACATTTCTTAGTGGCAGAGAGCTAGGCACAGAGTAGACGACTAATAGATAAAAATAGCGGATGATGGCAGCATTATAAACTCACTAGTCATGTGGCAACGGGTCATCATTCTAAGCATCTTAAGAAGTTAGGACCTCTAATTCCTTCTAACTAAGCAAAAAAGGCCACTCAGGTCCTTTACTTTTTGATCAGAGATGGTCTTCTGGGCTGCAACTAGCTGAATGCTCACCCTCCATTCCAAGGTCACAGAACAGAATCTATTTCTTTGGTCTCCTTGCATGTCCTTAGAAACCATGTTCTTCACTTCCTGAGACAAAGAAATAACCAGTGCAAAGCCCACTCCATAAAGTCCCAAATCACCCAGGATGATGAAGATTTTCTTTTTTTATGCTGACCTTAGCACAGCTGTAACGGCTGCAGAGTGGTCAGTCATTTCTAGGTTCCAAGACCTATCCAGGAAGACGAATATAGTCAAATTCTCAGAGAATTACTACATACATACTAATTACAAACTAAATGTGTGTATGTGTTGTGATCATGTGGTTTAATGGGGATAGGTAATGTCTATAAATGTTTATATTGATTCCTCTGGCTACTAGTGGATAGTGTAACACTTTCTTAAGAACATGGTATTTGGGGGCCCCCCGGGGTGGCTCAGTGGACACATTCAAAATTAACATAGTATTTAAAATCAGCTTATTAACATTTCTATACACCAAATAGTCTCACTTAGGTTATTAAGTTATTCTAAATATCTTATAAAGATTTCAATTCAATCATTCTGAATTGAAAATAGCAAATTGGTGTGTAAATTAGTGATCTATAGCTCTATATTTGAAATACGATGGACAATTACATTAATATTTTACTTCTTCATGCTTCAAAACATTAGGAGAGTAAAATGAGACTAGGATTCAAGTATACAGTATTGTCAATAAAACAGTAAATGCTGTTTTTGTCATCTTCCCTATTGCCATAGCAGCAGGGTAACTAGTAAGGCTGGTATTCACACTTGTACTAGCGTAGTAGCAATAACACTTGGAATTGGAAAAAATCTGTGTCCACGTTGGTTTATCACTTACTAAAATTTCACTGTAAAATATCACTAATATGCAGTTTCTTCGTTTATCAAAATGGGAGTAATAAAACGATTTGATCTACAGAATGACTGTACAAGTCAAATTTAAAAGAACTCCATAAATTATCAAATTCTTTGCATAAGCTGACTTTCATTATTATTGTTATAAATTATATGTAAACAGAGGCTTTGTCTTTACCCTTCTTTATATTCTGGTCTTTATCTAGCTTAATGATGTGCATTGGAAATGCTCTACATCTAATTATTTTCATTAAGCTTTTTTTATAGCTGTCAGTGGCCTTTAAAATCAACTAATCTACTCTAGACATTTTAGAGATTAGAAAAATCACCCAGGAGGGATGTTAAAACTTTGCCCCAAGTGACACTGCTTGTTTGTGACTGAGCAGGACCTTATCTTGACTTTTTATTAGAGTTCTCCAGTTACTTCACTAGCATTGCGTAATTCATTTCTTTAACACCAAATCTCCAAAGCAGGTCTTGGAGGATGTTAGGAAATGTACTATGTAAAAGTATTTTAGGGTCTAAAGAATATACAAAATTCTAGACTAAATGAAATTAACAAATTTTAAAAAGCTGAATCACTACATTCTTGAATATATGTTAGACTGTGTTGTGATGGAAGTTATTATTACCTATTTAACAGGGATAAATATATATATTTACATATGTGTACATATAAAACATATGTACACATATGTATGTACATCTCTGCATGTGTACATATACAGAACATTCACAGCACTGCTAGATATATAGGAAATGATATATATGTGCTTATCATTAATATCACAATGGTGAAAATGATGATCCTGAATGTGAGATGTTCATAATCTTAATTAAAAAAGAGTCATTTAAAGCACATTCCGGAATCTGGGAATGATATTTATAATCTCATTACTGATTACTGATGAAATACACTTCTGAAACCTAAAGAAGCATTTTTATCCTATGGGACTGTTTTTAATCATAATTTCCATGCAATGCTGAGAAAAAAAAAAAAAGAACATTAAGTTTAGAGGCAGAAAGCAGATTAAGAGCTACTCAACTTATCTCTGTCTTTGCCACCACACTCCCCACTGACATAGGCACACATTAGATATGTATATGTGTTTTGTAGGTCCAATTACATTACCTTTTCTGGCCTTTGAATTCTCTTATTTAATAAAGTTCAAGATAAATGAACTCTACCTCATAGAGGTCTTATGAGAACTAGTCAGATTCTGAAAGTATGAATTATCTTCAAGTTATTATGTAAATAAAAGTCATAAATACTGTTTTTGCTGACAATGGAACACATTTCTTTTTAGACATATCTGCTCAACTCTCTATGGACTAACATTCGCCTGTTGTATTTTATTTTCCCATGTTGGGGATATGTGCTTATGTATGTTAAAAACATAGTGTCACACAACCGAGATGTTTCTACTAATACCTCATTTTCATTTTCATATAGACACTCCAAGCACTAACTCTCAGTCATAAATATTCAATGAATATATATATATTATTTTTTCAATTATTATATTTTAAGTGAATACAACCTGACTCTCTTGAATATAGGGGGAAAAGATCTAGCATACAATGTAGATTTTAAGATGCCCAATGCACCATAAAATTTTTAAATGAAGGACAAATTCCACACTGGTAATATCCTATATGATGGTATCATCAAAAAAAAAAAAAAAATTGTGTGTAATTTCCACATAGTATTTTGGCAGGTAAGATGCATGTATAACCTGACTTGAACAAGTATTCCCTATGAAAGGAAATGAATTAAAAGATAAACTACACTTAAAATTTAGTCACTCGATCACATTTATGACATGCTCATGATTTATAGGCAAAAACAATTGTGAAAAGGCAGTTACCTTCAAGAAAAATCATCTAATGGAAGAGAAGCCATGGACATATGTATTTGTAACACCAAAATCCAGAATATGAATGCTTTCATATATAGGACAAACTTTTTGTAGAAATTAGGCATAGGAAATATTCCTTTATATAAAGAGTCAACCACAGGCATTTAAGAAGAAGATGATGTATCTTTTTTCTCAGTGACACCTTAAGAAATAGAAGAAGGAGAAACATTTATTAGAAATTATTTTGAAAAAAATAACGCAAACAGTAATTGAAAAGTGTAAATCATTCTTGTAGGATACAAGTAGGTTACATGAAACTGGCAAAGTTCTGGGGAGAAAAAGATTTAGAGCCTAGAGCACCAGGTTTAGAACAAGGTCATGTACACTTAACAGAGACTGTAAACAAAGGTGGGAATAAGTCAGACTTGTGCTTAGGAGTTACTGTGTGGCTATCAATAGACAAGAAGCTTGTTTTGGAAAACCTGAAGTTGAGATGAGACAGAAGACTACACAGGTGCATGAACTAGGGAAATGAAGAGGGCCAATATTTCAGTCTCTCAGCCAGGCAATCAATGAGTCAAGATATAAAGAACCTTTTTTGCCAGGCACCCTGTGTAGTACTGGCTCATAGTGATGGACAAAGAAGTAAAGAAGACCTATATTAAACTAATATGCATAGAAATAACCTTGTACTTTATATTGCAACACATGTTAAGGAATGTCTGTGACTCAGGGGATATTGACAAAAATAAGAATGTAAGAAGGAGGAGGCATTTTTAGGGAGTTTAGTTTATTTGTGTTGAATTTGAGGCACCACCAAGGATATTGAGGTGAAAGTGTCTTCCAGGCACTGGGGAAGAGTTCAAACTTAAGCTCTAGCTGTGTAATGCCAGTTTTAGAAAGGCAGCAGTTGAATTTATTGGACTAGATGTGGTAACTGGAACAGAGACAACTAGAAGACAAAAACATGGTGAAAAGAACATGGGTATTTAAACCATGACTAAACTGGTACATGTAAAATAAGTAATGTGTCTTTTTCCTGTCTAAGTCTATTATACTGTACTGTTCATTTGTAAAACAACAACAACAAATAAACAAACAACAACAAAAAAAACCCTCGATTTTTCCATTTATGAAACTGTATGTTCAATATCCAGTAAGGCTTTCAATTTAAGAAAGAGAAATAATTGTATGGGTGAAAGAAAATTTTAAAAAGTTGTCATATCTCCTGATTATAGAACTTCCCATATTATAAAACAAGTCATATAAAACAAGAGTGTACGGACAACAAATCAACCATTGGTTGGGAGTCACATAAAACTTCTTTTCAAAACTCTTTTCATCACAAAATAAATAAATATGCCAAGTTTTCTTAGAAGACTCCTCTGGTTGCAAACTAGAATTTGTTATTTCTACAAGTTCTTTTTCATTGGACAAAGATTAATGACATGTATGTAACATCCAGAGCTATAAAGACTTTGCTTAACTTTTCCTTTTCTCATTGTACTGTCTTTTTTATGAGGAAAGATAAACAACTAGCTCATAACGGCATTTTCCTTTAGAACAGTATTTATTTAATAAATTTATTTATTATACTTTTTTTCTACAAAGCACAACTAATTCATTATTGACATCTCATAGCTGTTCACTATAATCCAAACCCACAGAATTTCTTAAGGTATGCAGACTATTAGTATATAGCATTGTTTCCTCAAAACTGCGGTGTTAAAATAAAAATTGTCGGATGCTGGATAAGTAAGTACCACCCACAGATATCAAAAAATACTATTTTCACATTGAAGTCTGTCAGCATTGTCAGCTCATATAGAATTTAAATAGGTCATAAAATAACATAAGAAAAAGGAATATTTTTTTTTGTTCTTAATGAGAAGGTAAAGAAAACATATTATCCTTCATATAATTATATAAAAGGAAACTGAAATAGAAGAGATGAATGAAAGACGGCAGGACTTTTTCTGCAGTTTATGGATACAATCCCTGATTTTATCAATCATCCCAAACAAAACTAAGACTTGATAGACTTGAGTTCAGAAAAACAAAATCTACTTCACTATTAATATTTTTCTGTGTCCCTTAAATTTGTTTTCTGGCATTTCACTCTACTGGGGGAATGTTCTGTTCTTTTTGTAGAAACTTATTTATATATTTTGAGGGAAAACAACTGATGAAACTAAAATTGACATCAGTTTTACCACCACAAAGTAGGTGACATCAAGATTTATTTGTAACATATATGACATTAAAGAAAATACAGATGTAAGATACACAAAAATATCAATCTAAAGTTTAGCTTACCAGTGGGGACAGAATTGGCATGCTGAAGTTCCAGTTGACTAGAATCATCAGAGAGTTCGGTCAAACAGGTTAGTGTAAATTCTGGGTTGGAAGCATGCTCATGTCTGAAGCCTTCAGGAGAAAGATAATCCAGCTCAAACTTCACAGTTGACATTGCAAAATTCTTAAAGAGCTATGTAAGTCAAAGTTCACACTACTGAAGTTTTAAAAATCATAGGAGACAGAAAAAAAAAATCACTGTATTATAATCAGTGGTAACTTCAGGCTTTCTGGTGATTATTCTCCCTTGGAAATCCAAAAGAGATAAAACATGCAGAGCTGACTCTCTAAATTTCTGTATTCATGCCTTTTCTAGGCAATTGACTTCAACAGGATGGATGGATTTTAGAGTTGTTTTTTCTTGACGATATCTTGCTGCCTTAAAAATGACAGCAGCACTAACCCCATCTCAGAGAGGCTGCAGTGAAAAGTAAAATGGGCTAAGTGAAGGCATAGGCAAGGCTGCAGAGATGCTTTTAGTAACTTGGTATTGGAAGTTCTCATTCACATTTCTGTATACAAAAGATCAGCTGGGTGGGGCTAAAGCCTGTAAGAGAATGAAACTTTTTTCCACTGGGCAGCTCATCAACGAATGTTTTAATATGGAAGGAAATTAATCCTAAATGATATTTCCAGGGTCACGGTTGTAAGACTATAGTCCTCATGCTTATTCAAAGATGATGATTGTAGAGACGAAAAGGCAAATTAAGCAACAAATCTTCTGCACAACGAAGAAACAATCAACAAAATGAAAAGGCAAGCAACGTACAGAATGGAATAAAATGTTTTCAAATCATTTATCTGATATTTCAATATTCAAAAAATAAAAGGGACTCCTATAATTCAGTAGTAGAAGTAGCTATAATAGTAATAATAATAGTAATTCAATTTTTAAAAATGGGCGAACAATTTTTTCATCTTCCAAACATGACATACAAATGGCCAGTAAGTACATGAAAAGGACCTCAACATCACTAATTATCAGGGATACGCAAATCAAAGCCAAAATAAAGTATCACCTCATACCTGTTAGAATAGCTATCATCAAAAAGACAAGAAATTGAAGACATGGAGAAAAGGGCACACTTATGCAATGGTGATGGGAGTGTAAATTAGTAAAGCCACTGTCAAAAACACTATGGAGGTCTTTAAAGAATTAAAACAAAAACAAAAACAAAATAATAAAAAAACCTACCATATGATCTAGCATTTTATTTCCAAAGGAAATAAAATCACTGTCTCAAAAAGATATCTGCACCCTTTGTTCACTGAAACATTATTTACAGTACTCAAGGCATGGATTATTTAAGTCTCTTCTGACAGATGAATGATAAAGAAAATGTGATATACAATGGGATATTTTCAGCCATAAAAAAGGAAATCGGGGGCGCTTGGGTGGCTCAGTTAGTTAAGCGGCTGCCTTCCACTCAGATTATGATCCCAGAGTCCTGGGATCGAGCCCCTCATCAGGCTCCCTGCTTCAGCAGAGAGTCTGCTTTTCCCCCTCCCTCTGTGTCTCTCTCTCAAATAAATAAATAAAATCTTAAAAAAAAAAAAAAAGAAATCTTACCATTAGTGACAAAATGGAGTAAACTTGAGGTTGCAATGCTAAGTGAGATAAGTCAAAGAAAAGCAAATGCTGCATGATCTTACTTATATGTGGAATCTAGAAAAGCCATACTTGTGGAAACAGAGTAGATTGGTGGTTGCCAGGAGTGGGATTGGACGTAATGGGAGATGCTGATCGAAGGATATAAACTTTCAGTTATAAGACGCGTGAGATCTAGGAATGTAATATATGGCATGGTGAGTATAGATAACAATACTGTATTATATACTTGACAGTTGCTAAGAAAGTACATCTTCAATGTTCTCATCACCAAAACCAACAACAAGAACAACAAGCAAACTGTGAGGTGAAGTATGTATTAATGGACCTTGTTGTGGTAATCATTATGAAATATCTGCATATATCAAGTGATCACATTATATACCTTAAACTTACAAATGTTATCTCAATGAAGTTTAGAGGAAAAGCTATATTTTTTTTTTATAAACATATATTTTTATCCCCAGGGGTACAGGTCTGTGAATCACCAGGTTTACACACTTCACAGCACTCACCAAAGCACATACCCTCCCCAATGTCCATAATCCCACCCCCTTCTCCCAAACCCCCTCCCCCCAGCAACCCTCAGTTTGTTTTGTGAGATTAAGAGTCACTTATGGTTTGTCTCCCTCCCAATCCCATCTTGTTTCATTGATTCTTCTCCTACCCACTTAAGCCCCCATGTTGCATCACCACTTCCTCATATCAGGGAGATCATATGATAGTTGTCTTTCTCTGCTTGACTTATTTTGCTAAGCATGATACGCTCTAGTTCCATCCATGTTGTCGCAAATGGCAAGATTTCATTTCTTTTGATGGCTGCATAGTATTCCATTGTGTATATATACCACATCTTCTTGATCCATTCATCTGTTGATGGACATCTAGGTTCTTTCCATAGTTTGGCTATTGTGGACATTGCTGCTATAAACATTCGGGTGCACGTGCCCCTTTGGATCACTACGTTTGTATCCTTAGGGTAGATACCCAATAGTGCAATTGCTGGGTCATAGGGCAGTTCTATTTTCAACATTTTGAGGAACCTCCATGCTGTTTTCCAGAGTGGCTGCACCAGCTTGCATTCCCACCAACAGTGTAGGAGGGTTCCCCTTTCTCTGCATCCTCGCCAGCATCTGTCATTTCCTGACTTGATGATTTTAGCCATTCTGACTGGTGTGAGGTGATATCTCATTGTGGTTTTGATTTGTATTTCCCTGATGCCGAGTGATATGGAGCACTTTTTCATGTGTCTGTTGGCCATCTGGATGTCTTCTTTGCAGAAATGTCTGTTCATGTCCTCTGCCCATTTCTTGATAAGGAAAAGCTATATTTAAAAAATGGTGGTCAAATAAAATACAGCTTAAGAAACACAAAAGACTGATTTCATAATATGAGCAGGTGATCAGTGGAGGAGCAAATGCTAAAAACATAGTAATTGAGGAAATGGATATTGTTGTACTAGTTAAGAAGTAAAGGATGTGATCCTTCTGAGTATCTGGGCAGAAGGTTATTTTGGTCAACTTAGAAATTTTAATTTAAGGGCACCTGACTTGGTTAAGCATTCAACTCTTGATTTCTGTTCATGTCAGGATCTCTGGATTGTGAGATCAAGCCCTACACTAGACTTCATACTGGGCATGGAGACTGCTTAAGATTCTCTCTCTCTCTCCCTCTGCTCCTTCCCCCACTGCACACACACACACACACACACACACACACAAACACACACACACACTCTCTCTCTCTCTCTTTCTCTCTCTTCTAAAAAACAAAGAAAAATAAATTTAGGATCTCATTCTTACTCATCTTCTGTTCTTGAGTGCATGAATCCATAATGATCACGAGTAAGTACCCATTAACAGATCATAAAAAAAAATAATTTAGCAAAAGCCATCCTTCAGTTTAGAGTCAAACTAGATGAAGTTCAGATTAGTTCTTTGACGGTCTTTTAAAATCTATTATATTAATTAAATTATTTATTCATTTAAGTGAGTGTTTATTGACCCCGTATTAGGTGTTAACTTAGACAGATGAATGTTAAGACAGGTCAATGGAAAAGATGTGGGCCAAATCTGGACTCAGTGACTGACTGAGATTTTAGTTATAACCATAGTACAAGTTATGGCAATAGATCTGCTACACATGAAGCCTGGCATATCTGAAGCAATATGACTACTTTTTCCAGCACTCTTTGAGAAAGTAAAATATATTTAAGAGGTTTGTAAATTCGTAGTTGTTAAAATATGAAAAGTATTCTGGACAAAAAGTGGCATGTCTTACTCATCATTAGTTGTAACTGAACAAACAAGGAAAGAAAATTATCTCTCTGCTCTGCATGCTTTTATAAACTACTGCTCATGGCTCAGGAATGACTGTCATTACAACAGCATCGACAACAAATAAAATGCTATTCAAGCCTCGTCTACTATCATTCTGGAACGAGCATGAAAAAAATCTGACTAATATGGCAAATATGGCCAAGTTTCACTGTTAATTACATGATACTTTACTTATATAAGAAGGTAAAAGCAGAATTAAAATTATAAATAATAATTCAGCAAAATACTATCATTGCTTAAAAGAAATATCAAAGTATCAGTATATATTCAGAATACCTGACAAAGTGCTTTCATAGTAATACAGATTCTACTTGCTTCCCTACTACCTATGGATTCTTAGCCTCTGTGTTAAAGCTTCTAGAAAAGCTGCACGTTGGTCAGTACTGAGAAAATGAGTTGAAAAGATGGTTGGTAGGAAAAGAAAAGCAAATACAAGGAAATGAATAAAGGGCAAAAAAATGTGTATATACACCTTAAAGAAAAAAAGTAGTTTCTAGAATCACAAAAGATGGGCTTCACAATTCTCAACTGAAATATCTGTCATGGTGTTTGGTGGGGTATACTTTCTGAGAGACAGTCTCAATGGTTTAATTTGAGTTGTTCATGAGTGTTTAACTACTAGGTAATTTCTACCCCTTTTATCTCCCATAAATTTGACCAAATCCTCAAGTGTTCCTTCTTTCAAGCAATAATTTAAAGGGTATGGTTACATGGAAATGCGATTTGGCCAGAGAGTTGCAGTTAAATCACAACATAAATGATTTTCAGTAAGACCCATCCCTGAGGGGATGATCTCTTATGTCACAGCATAGTCTCATTGTCTCAAGTGGCGGGACTTAGTTTTTGAGCATGAAGACATCTTGGAACCAAAAGAGAACACACACCACACAAATACAGAGTTATCCAACCATCTGTATTCATACTGTGATATTCTGAGTATCAATATCTGACATAATCATATAAAACTACTTGAAATTCATGAGCATTTAAATATGTTATCAATTACATTTATATATCTTTGAAAATGTGCTCATGTATGCATAAGAAATGTTACTCATTTGCTCTAAGATAACTGTAAGTATGCATGCAGATTTATAAATCCCATACAGTAATTTGATATAGCTCATATATCCATAAACTGGGAATTACTATTCTCCAATATATAAAAAATAAGATTTTACTGCTTTGTGTAATAGAGATAAGCAAACTCTGTCAACAAACTCACTTCATTGTCCTTTTCCACTAGTAACCTAGGTACAAACATCTCCTGAGGTCTCCAGAAATTTGGTGGTAAACTTGGGGAATCTTCCTCTCCCCCTCCCTGAGTTCCTTCCTCCCTGACTTTCTCTCTTCCTTTCCTCCTTCCTCCCTCCCTTCAATTTTATCTGTTAGTAGTTTAGACATACCAGGCTGGTTTTTGTTAATATTTGCATGGTATAACATTTTCCTATCTCTTTACTTTCAAGCTTTATGCTTTATTTGATTATACAGTTTTGACTCTTTTAGAGAGAACATAATGAGATTTTTAAGAAATCTCATTGACAGTCTTTGTGCTTTAATTGTGCTTAAGTGCATTTATATCAAATGTAGTTGTTGATATATTTCAGTTTCAATCTACCCTTGTTTTCAATTTGTCTCACCTTTTAGACAGATCAACAGTTTTGTTTTGCTTTGTTTTGTGATTCCTATTTTCCTATAATGCTATTATACATACTTTAATTTTTGTTTAATGATTACCGTGATGCAACATCCTTATTTGAGTTTAGCAAACTGGCACTTCTGCCACATCTTAAAAAAAGGCACAGACTTTAGAACTTCTTAACTCCTTTTATCCATCTCCTACCTTTTGGGGCTATAAATAATTCTATATGTTTTCAGTCCCTATATTATCATGGCTTCTTTGAGATTTAATCAAATATTTACCCTTTGCTCTTTATTTCTTTTTGCAATTTAGTAGTTTTCCAGGACTTCTCTCAGATTTTACTGTCTAAAGAACTCCCTCTAATATTTCGGGTTTTTGCAGGCCACAATGCTTGTTTCACAAAAATCGTTGCTAGGGGCAGCAGCTGAGATTATCTCTCCAACCACCACTCACGACTGTTACAGGAGGAAGAGTTTTGCTGCAGCTGCTTAATCTGAGGGAAATTTGTTTTCAGGAAGCAGTCTCTATAGAAAAGAGAATCAGGTTTCAGTTTTACCCATGTATCCAAGTGAAGAAACTTTAATACATATGATCCCATACCATTATATGAGAACATGTCAAAAGATGGAAACGTAGTCTGAAGGTTTACACATTTCTGGGCTTATTTAAATACAAATATTAATAGTAATTATTAATTGTTCACTGTTAACAAATAAAAATCCTGGACAAATACTAAACTGAGTGAGAAGCCAAGATATCAAGCATAAATCAGAATGGTCCCCAGAAACTACTGTTGAAGGTGTTTGATTAAGGGGTAGATCTTTGCATTCTTTCCTACATTATTTATTTCTGCAATAACGCATTAAAAAAAAAAAAGTCATATACATCCTTGGACCTTCAGGACAAACTCAAAATTGAGTCTGAGTTCTATATTTCTGTGCAACCCACAGTATGCCATTAATCTTTCAATTTCCTCAAAAGTACTATGAACCTACAGGAATTTACAAATTTAAAAATTTACAAAGTATTCTGTTTCAAGTAAATTTCATTTACAATAAGAATTTGATTTATTCAAGAACATATTTGAGAATTTGATTTATTCTCAGAACATATTCAAGAAAGTGATCAATCTATTTCATCTATTCATTTGTTCATTTTATTAAAACACGAAACAATTGTGTCAGGCCCCATGCTAAACTACTTGGAGATTTAGAGGAAAAGCAGAAAATGAATGTGGGTATAGGTAATTGGTCTTATTCTCCAAAATCCTGTCTCAGGAAAATCTTATATTCTGTTTTCATGAGAGTTCATGAGAATCCATGCTTATTGTTAATCAAAAATTATTCATTGTTTCTGAAAGTTCTTTAGGGCATATTTTCAATTCAAATACCTTTATACATGCAAGTGACAACATATTTAGCAAAAAAATTGGCAGGATTCTGGGGCTAATACCTAAAGCCTTTTGGAAGCCTAAGTCAAACACCACCCTTTCATGAAAATAGTTACTAGTATTTGGTGCTTGGGGGCACCTTGTGGGTTTGCAAAGCATTCCTCTGGCCTCTGTTCTTCCACCAGTATCTTTGTTATCTTGAATTTGAAGGGGACAGTGAAGCTATCTATCTGTGTGTTAAAAGTCACTGAAATGCCAATTAAGTTCAAATATTTATGGCTTTGGAGCCTTGGAAGTAGATCTCAGGTTAATCTCTTCTGACCTTGAAAAAGTAATTACTACCTGTTTATTTTTCCAAGTATTTCACTGTTTTCAGTGAACCTGGTTGATCTTCCATTTCCTTTCCACCTCTTCAATTCATCTAAATCACCTGAAGTGTCCATGGTTGCTAAATTTTATTAATTTAATAAGATATCTTGCATGAAATTGCCTAACACAGAGGTTGTTTTAGGAACTGACTGATATTTAGAACATCTGAGTTTCTCAGAACATATTCCTTAAACATAGATGCTTCCAGCTTACTTGTTTTTGAATACTATGTGGCTGTATTTATAATATCTGAAATTTTGTTCTGGCTTCCAGTGAGGTCTTCTTTCAATCTTAACTAACAGAAAAAAAAAAAAAAAAAGGACTTTAATTTTGGAACAGTGTATAATTTACAGAAAACTTGAGAAGATATTTCAGAGAGTTACATATGCCCAGCAATGAGGTTCTCTTATTAACTTCTATTAGTATGGCACATTTGTTACAATTAACAAATCAATACTGATACATTATGACTAAAGGAAGTTCACAATTTTAGATGTTTCTTTTTTTTTTTTGACATTGAAAATTGTGAGCATTATGTATATTGTAAGGTATCTTTTATTGGAATTTATCTGATGTTCTTCTCACACTTAGACTAGGATTATGGGTTTTGGGAGAGCAAAAATCACAGAATTAAAGTAATTTTGAATCGGGAAAGAATGGGACTTTAGGTAGGGAAAGAAAATGACTCCAACTAGGCTCTGAGGATATTTCAAGCACGCAGACACTGAGACAGAATGAAAACAAAGATAAGGAAGAAAAACCAGACCACTCTGTCCCAACTGCGAGGGTTAAAATGCTTTTTCCGATAATTATATTATGACCATAGAAAGTAAAAAATGACCACAGAAAATGACTAGGCCTCAAAAGAGAAGTCAGGCATTACAAGATGTTATCATAAATCCCTACTTAACAAAAAGATATCATGGGAATTGTAAGGCCACAAGTTTCTGGTCAGTTCTAAATAAAAGCCTCATTGGGTGACCCATTCAGGACCCCTCTAATTCTAGATCCTTTTTTTTTTTTTTTTAACTTGTTCTTACTTTCAATAAACTATCACTTCATCCTTTGTGTTCGTAAGATTCATTCTTTGAGTCTGTGAGAAGAACCCTGTAACAATTTCATTCCATCAGACAAAAGGTATATACCATTTATGATATTTGTCACTGTTGATGTTGACCTTGATCACCTGGCTAGGGTAATGTTCATCAGGCTTCCTTTTTTTTTTTTTTTTTTTTTTACTAATTTACTATTTTTTTTTCCCTCTCAATACTGTAATCTTTGGAAGGAAGTCTACTACTTTGCTTAAGTAGTGGGGAGTGAAGGACTTTCCCTCCTGAGAACAGAGTATATAAATTATTTGTCTGGAATTCTTTTACATAAGAGAGTTTTTTCCCCTCAATTACTAATTTTTTCAATCAGTTATATATATCAATATGGATTTGAAAGGTCCGTCATTAATGGGTCTGTGATTAAAGGAGCAAGACTGATAGAAAGTAAAGGTCAAGCAAAGCTTTATTTTGCACCAAGCATCAAGAATCAAACCGACCGGCCCGGGCCATGCCTCTTACAGAGAGGGTGAGCTCTCTCTGCCTTACAGACTAGCTTTTAAGGGCAAAGGCCATGTGGTTGGGCCTGGCCACGCACAGGTGGCCAATGAGATTGTAACGCACAGAGAAAGCTGCACAGTCCTGCTAGGTCACACATAAGTGACCAATTGAATTACAATTTACCCTATAGTAGACATTTGAACTAGCCTATCACCTTGGTCAGAACTGGCGCCCAAAACATGCCCAAAGGGTGGGGCCCATACTCCTTGGTAGCTAGGGAGACAGTAGGTCCCCCCACCCCACACTGATTGGATGTCTTCACCTGGCCTGACCCACCCTTGTGTTTGGACTTTGTTACCTGGGACTGGTTTCTGGGACTTGTTTTTAAGTCAGTCCCCCGGGGGGAAAGGGGATAGGGACAGTTTAAGTTTTACTGCATAAACAACAAAACGACTGTTTAATCCAAGATGGAATCACTCTGGCTAAATAGGCCCTTATAATTCATAGATATTTATTTTATACTTTGAGTTATAATCCAGTACTACTTTTTCTTATTTTCTTGCTGAAATTGTTCTGGCTTTGACCACTGCAAGCTCCTTCAGTTTGGTCATGTGATCCTCTTACAACCCCCTTTCTGACACTGTTAGATACTTGAGAGTAATCTAACACATTTCTTGCCCCACTCTTAGATCAACTGTTTTTCTGTAGAGACCCAGTTTTCTTTGCTGGAGAATGGCGTTAGAAACCAAGGTATGGCACTCGGGTGCTTGAGATATTACTGCTATCCTGATGTCATTTCCTTTAGGCCATCTCAGCTGACAGAGCAAAGAAATACATATGTTGATAAAAACTGGTATTTATACACATATTTACACATATTTTGTATGTAGCTATATCAATCTATACTAAGCTAAATATGAGTTCTTACTGATGTCTCCCAGCTCTAACCCATTTCAACATGTATCATTCTAGCCTCCTGCACTTATCTAAAACCTCCTGCTCCAATAGTGTATCTGAGTCTGCTTCTGATATTTACTGTTTCTTGATACTGCTACTTTTCTCGACTTTTAGCATGCTTGTGTATCTGAGTCTGCTTCTGATATTCACTTTGTTTCTTGATACTACTACTTTTCTCTTGACTTTTAGCAAGCTTTTTAACTTTTGTTGAAATCCAGACAAAACTGGTAATAGTAGTTGGTCTGTAATTTTTTTTTGAAGATTTTATTTATTTGACAGAGACAGACACAGCAAGAGAGGGAACATAAGCAGGGGGAGTGGGAGAGGGAGAAGCAGGCTTCCCGCTGAGCAGGGAGCTGGACACAGGGCTCTATCCCAGGACCTTGGGATCATGACCTGAGCCAAAGGCAGACGATTAACAACTGAACCACCCAGGTGCCCCAAAGTTCTATATTTAATGTTTGTTGTACCTGTTGGTGCCAGAGGCTTTGAATTATTCTGTTGTTTTTTTTATCTCCCCAGTTGTCTCTGGATTTCCTAAGAACTCCTGATTAAACAGAGTCCACATACTGAATGCAGCTCTTCTAGTTATAATCCTGTATTCCACTGTGGTGGGGGTGGTAAGATGTAGCAGGGGAGGTTATCATTCTATAAGCCTATGATTAAATTTCAGTTTTCCAGTGGGCCTATACATCTCACTCAATTTTAGAAAAGGAACATATCCCCTCCAAAGAAAAGGGAAACCAAATGTTTCAAAACAAGGAAACATGTCGTTATTTTACAGATGTACTTACTTTTTTTTTTTTAAAGATTTTATTTATTTATTTGACACACAGAGAGAAATCACAAGTAGGCAGAGAGGCAGGCAGAGAGAGAAGGGGAAGCAGGCTCTCCACTGAGCAGAGAGCCTGATGCGGGACTTGATCCCAGGACCCTGAGATCATGACCTGAGCTGAAGGCAGAGGCTTAACCCACTGAGCCACCCAGGCACCCAATGTACTTACTTTTTTTAAAAAATAAACTTAGCCAAAACCGAGTTCTAATTATTGAGAAAATGATTTATTTAACCTCAGTTTTCTAATAGCTATTGTTTACTGGACTTAACGATAGTGTTAATATATTATCCGTGGCCACACCTCAGATTTACAGAAGCAGAAATCCTTGATCTGGAGTTGGAAGAGCTGCAAGTTACAATAGCCATTTGTCAATTTCAGTAATGAACCATATTTTGGTACTAGAGTATTAGATACTACCCAAGAGCCCTTCAGCTATTCAAGATGCTATGATACAAGATTTTAATTATTTTATGCTGGTTATCTCCAAAAAATCACTTCAAGTTTTAAAGCAATTTGGAGATCATATAATCCAAACTTTTCATTTTATTCTATAAAGTCCACTGAAATTAGTTGACTTGCTTAAACTTCCAGAATGAGTTATGAAAAAGAAAACTAAGGCAAACTCCAGCTTGAATCCTGAGGCTTAGTGGAAAAAAAAGGATTTAAAAAAAAAAGGATTAAGAGATCTCTTGTACTTGGTGTCCAACTTTAACTTTATTGAATAGCACCTTATCTTAAAAGTCTTTTGATCCTAACTCTATTATTTTAACCTAACTAGAATATCTTCCAGATATCATTTTATAAAATACCTTACATATTAACAGGTTCACACATTATATCAAAGTTGCTCAAAATTCTTCAATCAGTCAGACTGATTACATATCCAAATATATTTTCATCCAATACCAACAACTATTGATAGAGGGAAAAGTGTTCTAATCTCATTACATTTACTATTCACATAGATAATGCATATTGCAAAAGCCCTAGGTATTTGCTTCCTAACTTTCTCAAAAGAGCTGCCCAAGATTAACTTATGGGAATCAATCTCACAAACCAAAATATGTTTAAAAACTCTTAGAGTTAGAAATATTCAATTTAGCATGAGTTTTATTACAAATAATGGAAAAGTTATCTGAATGCATTAGCTGCATATTCCATCTCCTATGAGCTACAGCCACAAAAATCCTTTTTGTCAAACCACCTCTGCACTTACCATATCACATGACTCTTAGCTTAAACCAACGGGGCATTCTAATGCGGAAAGATGACTACATGGGTGTTCTATGAAAAACGTGTTTAGAGCCAAGCAGTCGGGCACTTACCAGGAAATCCCAGGATAATATAATGATACATTTCTCAAGAATATAAAGGTTTCATAAAATAAATTTGCAAAGACAAAAAGAAAAGGAAACAATTCATTTTTCTTAGAACCTTAGCCATTTGCGGAGTAGACTTTGAATTCTGTGTTATAAAAAGCCTTACAATTCTGACTTGGCCCTGGGGCTCATAGGGTTAAGGATAAATATACCTCCTAAAGTCACCAGATTCAAGAAATTGTACATTATTTTTTAATGAAAACGTTAAATTGAATATCTCAGTAGAGTTACTAAAACAGATGAAAGTAATAATAATAAAAAAAAGCTTCAATTGTAATGGTCTGAAGAAACACCTTTATAAAACTAGACTTAATCTAATAGATATCTTATACTAAAACATGTTATCATGCTATAAAATAATGGTTTGCAGCAGAGATAAAATCATTTTCCTGACTTTTCATCCGAAACAATCAGAAAGGCAGCAGAGTAATGCAAAATGTTAGTACTCTAAAATTATATAGACCTGGATTAATCCTGTCTCAGCTATTTAGTACTTATGTGCTTCTGTTAAATTTATTTGACATATTTGAATCTGTTTCCCCATGTGTGAAAAGGAGAATAATGAGATCCACACCTAGAAGGATTATTTTAAGAGTCAGCGAGACAATATATTCAAAGCTGCTAACACAATGTCTAGCTCATAACTACGCATTCATTCAACACATGTTTATTAAGTGTCTGTAATACGCCAGTCATTGCTTTCAGCATTGCTTATCAAAATAGTAGGAACAGAAATAATAAAGTTGACAAATCTAGAATGTGAAATGAAGAACAGTAAGCATTATTTTTAAAAACCCCATGTTAGGTAGAAAGACTACACACAGAAGGGTGGTCAAGGAAGTTCCCTGGGAAGGTATTGTATGCTTGGAAAATAGAAAATAGGAATGTCCTTTGTGGATATCTGGAGTAAAAGGTTTCCAGGCAAAGAGGAAAAGTCTGTGAATAGGATATATGCTTGCTTGTTTGAGGTTAGTGGGTTCAGAGAGGTTCTACTATGACCCTGTACTATAACTTAGGCATTAATATCACAAATAGCATCTAAACTCTATAGCTAAGAACAAGGCCACTGAGATCAGAGTGCCTATGCCCATGTTGTGTATCTACTTTTGGCAAATTACTTAACCTTCTAGGTTTAGGTTTCCTGATCTGTGAAGTGGGAACAACTATCCCCTATGGTTGGTATGAGAACTAAATGTGTTAATAAATATTAAGGTACTAGCATATAGTAAACATCAAAGAACTCTTATTTTTAAATCACTAACAAATATGGAATAGAATCTCTTGTTTCTCAACCTCCAGTTTCCAAGAATATAACTCAATCAGAATTACTGGATTTAATATTTAAAATATATTTTAATTGTGAATCTTAGGGATGCTTTCTATTCTGGAAGTAGGACTTTCCTATTCTCTTGTTTTATTTTTAGGTTCTTTTTGGATAGACTTGGGGTTCTGTTTCTTTCCAAACTTCAGAAATCTTACTTAAGAGCTTTGCTATCTCTTGAACATCAGTGAACTATACAAACAAACATTTTCAAGATTGATGAGTCATAAAATTCAAAGAAGAATTTTAAAATTCAAGAACAAATAGTTTTGATGTTTTCTTTTTGAAAACTTTTGACAGTTGGGTTAAAGACTTTATCAACTTTAACATGACTGGAATTTGGCATTCAGATAAAATGCAGATTTCATTGCCTATAATAATGCCTTTTGTATTAAACTATGAATTTGCTTCTTGCTTTCCCATGCATTTTCCTATGCAATTCTGTCAACAAAACAGTGAAATGGGTTTTATTACTCCTATTTTGAAAATGTAGAAACTAAGGTTTATAGAGAGTAATTTAATATAATTGTGAGGTTAAATGTTAGAATAGAGTTCAATTTTTGGCATCTTGAGTCCAAAATTTATTCCTTATTTGCTATAATATGAATATTTGGATCCTCTGAAAATGTATATGTTGAAATCCTAACCCTCAAAAGTGATGGTATTAGAAGGTGGGGCATTTGAGAAGTATTTAGGTCACAAAGATGGTGCCCTCATGAATGGTTTAGTGCCTTATTAAAGTGACTCCAGAGAAGTTCCCAGTCCCTTTCACTATGGGAGGATATAAGAAGTGTGGGACCAAAAAGAGGATTCGCACTTGACTATGTGGGCTCCCTGATCTTGGACATCTAGGCTCCAGAACTGTGAGAAGTAAACTTTTTATGTTTATAAGCTACCTGGTCCCTACTATTATGTTATAGTGGCCTGAATGAACTAAGACAACCACCAAAACATAAACTTTCTTAATTTTGCATGTACCTAATCTACCATAGGGCCCACAGTAATAGCTTTAGCTCATAGTATTTATTATATTTACATAACATATAACACACAATTGGGCTTCTGTTTTACAACTGTGTATAACAATAATTATCTCTTCTAATATGAATATAAACTCCTTGATAAAAAAAATTGAAAAAATATATGGTTTATATAGGAATTGCTTGAAAAATCTTTGATAAATAAATTAAAATATCTGCACTTGGAAAGATTATAAGATTTAGAGCCACACATATTTAGATTTAGATTTAAAAGCTGCTGTTTGACATTTCCTAGATCTAGATCCTGGGTAATGGTAATGAGTCCTTATTACCTTCATCTATTCAATGGGACTAATAACCTCTTTCTACCATGGTCATTATATAGACTGAATAAAATGGGGAGCAAAAATAATTTTGCCTGTTTCCTTCTGAGGTCTTAGCTGAGCCCCCTGAAATAATAAATGGATGAATAACTGAAAAACAAACAGAAGTTAATTATCATGTACACTCCATGTATACATGAGAGATACAAAGAGAAAAATGAATAATTCCTCAAGGTGGCTTAGAATTCAGGATTAAACACCATTTTAACAGGGAAAGGGGAGGAAGGAGCAGGCATCTTAGGGGAGTAGGAAGTTTGTCTGGGTGTGGTGCTAACTTCTAGTCTCTCCCCTATAATAAGGATCAGTCTTCCCTGGTTGATGAAACTCCCAGGAAGAGGAATTAAGACAACTTAGTCTCTCTTGGAGAATCTGTTTTTAAGGCAGATAGGGAGAGTTCAGAGAAGGCCTTTACTTGGCTCTTACAAGAATCCAGGAATTAATTGGAAAACTGTCATATATTACAGATGATTATTTTATACCACTGATTTCATAACACTATAACAAATTTAACTACATATCTTAATACAAAAATATCTCAAGTTACACTAAAAAAACACCCCCCTACTCTCTATCCTAGAGATACTGCATTGTGCAGGAAGGACACTCCTCTTGTGTAACACAACACTAAGTTTGTAAATTCAGTCTCCTTCTACTGTCACTGCTTTTAACAGAAGCACAGGGTCTCTTACTAGGATTACTGCTTTTATCTCCTACCTGATATTGCTGCCCTTTTTTCTTAATTTCATCAATCTGTCATTCAAATTTCCAATTACATAATATCTCTTTTTAAAAATTTTAGATGATTCTTAAAATGTTAAAACAAAAAACAGTTCAAGGGGAGCGTGGGTGGCTCAGTGGATTAAGCCTCTGCCTTTGGCTCAGGTCATGATCTCAGGGGCCTGGGATCAAGGCTCTCTGCTCAGCAGGGAGCCTCTTTCCCCTCTCTCTGCCTGCCTCTGCCTACTTGTGATCTCTCTCTGTCAAATAAATAAATAAATAAAACCTTTTAAAAAAATAGTTCAAGGAGGAAAAATGTTAAATGTTCATATTCTTACCTTCCAGAATCAACAACCTTTACTATTTTGATACAACTGACTTCAAGGAATTTTTTAGATGTATAATTTTGAAAAAAAAATCATTGTAATAGTTATTAGTTATTAAAATAGTAAGTAACTTCCCCTGGAAATCAAAGAACATTACAGATAAAACGGAATCTCTTCTTTGACCTTCAATGACCCATTTCATTCCTTCAACCAAGCACTTTCTTGGAAAAAGTTAGTAGGAGTAAGTTATCCAAATCCCTTAACTAGAATAAAGTTCTCATATTTTTAGAAAAACTTAAAGTTTTATACAGTAATGTACTATGATATCATTGCCCTAAATCCTACATTAGGTCTAAAAACTTGTTGCATTTTTCCATTACATAGTACAAATATATCTGAGCAATCCTACCTTTCTTCTTTGCTCATAAAAATCTGGCTTAATTTAAGACCCTTTAGGGGCGCCTGGATGGCTCAGTGGGTTAAAACCTCTGCCTTCGGTTCAGGTCATGATTTCAGTGTCCTGGGATCTAGGCTCTCTGCTCAGCGGGGAGCCTGCTTCCTCCTCTCTGTCTGCCTTTCTGCCTGCTTGTGATCTTTCTCTCTGTGTCAAATAAATAAATAAAATCTTAAAAAAAAAAAAAGACCCTTTAAAAAATATTACAACATCTGAGATGCCTTCCTCCATTCATTCAGCAGAAAGGATTATCTCTCTGTCATAGAACCTATCACATTTCTCTGGTATTACTAATATTTGTGGAATCTTTGCTGCTGGTCTGTGAAGGACTTGAGAGCAGAGGCTATTTCATCTTCATGTCTGTAGTTTCTGAATCAAACATGCTACTGATCTCTAGCCTGGGATGAATAAATCTTTGTTTTAGATGAAAGTAGAGGAAATAGTGACAATGGGTATGGAAGGATGGGAGCAAGACACAAAGAAACCCCAACTTAGTATTAATTTACTCCAATTTAAATCAAACGTTTTAGATGAAAAAGTAGATATAGTATGAACAATGTGGAATGGAAAGGTCAGAATAGATTCATAGGTAGCAACTATTCGAAGAATTCAGTAGCTTTCCTGGGATAAAACATTTGTTTAAAAATTAAGTTGTTCGCACTAGAAAAGTGTTCTGTTTGACTGAATGAGAATTGTTCTTAGAGAAAATTTTAGAATACAGAATTATCAAATGGATGGATGCACAACTCCTAAAACTTAAATTTTCTCTGAAAATGAGAATTAGTAGACTATGTATTTTGTAAATAATTTCATAATTAATATCTCTGAAAATGAAGACTTAGAATCCAGATGGACTTATGCAAAGAGTATTTTTGCTTGTTTGAGTTTCATGTAATTCTAGCCATATCTCTCGATTTGGGGACTCCAAAATAAGATATATTGGTTCTATGAAAAAGGTGTAATCATGGGTATGACAGAGAGATAATTTACTGATGACTAATTTATATTTATTGATTAATCTAGTAGTTTCAAAGTAATGATATTTTGGACATTGTTTTAAATTGGAAACAGAAAGGTAATGTTGGAATTACTAGCAATTATATCTAATATTGTATAAAATCTAGTTGCATAAATATGATATTACCAATGTATCCAAATTATGTTATTAGTTATTTCAAAACAACAGCTCTGAGTCATTAATTAGCTGATGTTTTCATATAAGTTAGATCAAATGATGAAAGAAAGGGATGAGTGGATTTCCACCAACCAGTTATAACGGGAAATTTGATTTAGAATAAAAATATATACTTGTGTGGAAATACTGATTCCTTTTGTACTTATGGAGTTTACCTCACCAATAATAAATTTACCCTATAGAGTATACATTGACCAATCATCTGTATCTTAAATCTCAGCTAAGCCAGAGGTTGCTTTGTAAAGTTGCTGAGACTATCTCACTCTCTAGGCCTACAGCAAATAAAATGACAGGAGGACTCTCTCTAAATAAGCCTTGTGAGCCCTTTTTTAAGTTATTCTACATCTCACAATGAATTCCAGTCTTGCCAATTATAACACCACTGGTTCTATATTGAATATACCAGTACAAAGGACCAATCCAGATGGGAAATATAGATAAAATGTGCCTCAAAACAGAATTATTCAGTGGCTTTTAGGTAACAGAATTAATCAGATAGGATATCTGCCAAATTGTGTAAGCAGCAGACTATAGTAATTAGGTTTCTTGTGTTTAAACAACTTCAAAATCCTAATGTTTACTTATTGCTCATGCGTCTGTGTGTGTCCTGCAGAAATACAGATTAATCGTGAACAACTGCATTCTTTCCAAGTAGTGGCAGCTTGAAAAAAGTCATCTTTACAAAGATTTCATTAAAGTGACCTATAATACATTAAATACTTCATAAGAAGGAATCTCCAAATAAAGAATACGCTACGTCCCAGATGGAATTTTTCAACTTCGCTTCCAATTTAATAAAAATTCAGTTTATGACCTAAATCACATGAAGTCCAATGGTGGGAAAATTTCTGGTTTTTACATTGAATACATTTTCTAATTATTCAAGTATCAACAGGAGATATACTTCAAAAGTTTGTACAAGCTTTAGTCTTTTATCATTTGTAATCCACTTTTTTTCTTTGAAGTCAATCAAGTCCCCCAGAACTAGCACTACAGGATTATGTTAAATGGATATTTATATTGTTAGGTAGAGTATGAAAAATGGAAGGTTCACTGCACTAATAGGATAGGTTTTCTTAGAAGGGTTCTAAAAACCTGTCTGCAAAAATTTGGAAGTATCTATTTCATAGATCAACTCATTATTAATCTATTAAGGAAAGATGACAACTGCTAACATTTGAGTGCTTAAAGGTAACATGTCTTATGATAAGCATTTCAAATGAATTATTCTTTTTAGTAACTTCACAGCAACCATGAAAGGGGTATTTTTAATGTTTACTGAGAGGAAAGAAAGGGACAAAGGGGTTGAGTAACATTACCTGTTTACTCAGATAGTAATGGAGACAGGATATGAAACTAGGCTGTGTGACCTAGGGCTTACATACTTTATACTACTAATGATCATTCTATGCTTGCTACTTTACATACACAATCCTAAAACCAGGCGTGTGTGTATACCACGTTGTTACAGATAAGTAAAGTGAAGTTAAGTAATTTGCATAAGGTAACATCTTTATATAGAACCAGGATTTATCTTACTGTCTTTATGACTCTAATACCTGATTCAAAACAATTTGACTTTGCACTTAAGACTCACAACTTCCAGAAGGATCATGTGAAGAACAAGGGAGAGAAATAAAATGAAGCTCTGATCAATGAACTCCCACAGAATGCTCAGGAACATGCAAGAGAGAACATCGTTCTTTCTAAAACATAAAGTGAATCTACTGTACAAGGACTGTTTCTGAATTAGACCATCAATGACCAATGGGAAGTGCTTTTGAGCAGAAGTGAACCAAGTACTTTTCCTTGATCTTATTTATTCTTTTTCCCAAGCCCTCAAAATTCTAAAGGCAACATTTAAATGAAAATGAAACAAGCTAATAAGCACTGCTACTGTTAAAAAATCAGATAAAAAATTCTCACATTTAATTCTAAGAGAATTAAAAAGTTAAAGTAATGAAGTGGACAGAAAAACCTAAGTATGACTCCTGACTCTAGCACCCATTAACTATATGATTTGAGGAAAGTTCTTTAGCTTCAAAGAATTCTAATTGTCCACTAAAACAAAAACAAAAACAAAAACTGTATTTAACTTTAACTCACAGCATTTTTACAAAACCAGATGGGCTCAACCTATGCAAATCACCTAACATCCTGCCAGGCATATAGTAATTATTGTATTTTGTGCTTCTTTACCATTCTTCTTACATCCAGCATACATTTCTTTGCTCAAATAACCATTAATATTTTTTTCCCTCTGTATTCCCTTTATGTTCTTCTTGGCATGATTAAACCAACTCTACTTTCAAATATCACATATATTAAATGGAGATATTGGACATCATGAACATATATAGAATATAATAATGAGATACTGTTTCTTAAAATATTTTTCCACTATGTATAAGAAGAAATGTATAAACGAATACTGGATTATTATGTAAATCAAATTCTTACTGTGAGTTACCATCAAATTGTTGAAATACATAATTTAGTGCAGTTCTGAGGGCAGAGTAGATGCTAAGTAAACACACAGTAGAATATTTGCATCAGATAAGTATTGTACCTGGATTCTAATAAAAAAGATGTCCTTTAAATAGTCAAAAAAGTTTTTTTTTTCTTAGCATAAAACAAGGCAAAAGTCAGGCACTTCTGGTTTTACCTGATGCTTCATAAAATCATGAAGCACCTCAACTACTTTTATATTTCTGTATAACTGTTGGTTGTTTTCATGCTCAAGCTTTCCCACCTATTCAAGATGACCACTGATGCTCCATCCATAAATCTTATCATCAGCAACACACTTAACAATAAAGACTAATGTGAGTATTCTCCCTCTCCTCCAAAAAAAATGAACCCTAGATCCCTTTTAGCAATTCAATTCTCATTTCATCCAATAAAACTTAGTTGCATGGCTGCGGAAGCTGAAAGGAAATGACTAAGAAAGATCATTCAGTTGAGCTCAGTTAGTAAGGAAGATGGTAAAAGTGTATATATATTAATGGGCTCTTTGTCTAAATGGGATCAGTGTTTCCATTTCCCACTTTGTCTTCATTCATGGGAAAGAGGTCTTTTAGCATTTGTACATATCAGAATTATGCCATGTAGTTAAAGCAAGTAATAATAAGGAAGGTTTTGTTTTCCTTGTACATGTTCTACTCTTGGCAATGTCAGCAATAATTAAAGGAGTAATTATGAGATAATGCAACATATCCTAGTATGAAGTGCGTAAGAACATAAATGGAGGGGAGAGAATAAAGGAGGATGGGAGAAGCTTGAGGGTAATCAGGAAGGGTTAGCAAACACCAGGAACAGATAAGATTATGCAGATGGAAAAATACAAGTTTTCTCTGTCCCTCAAGATGCTGTGAGACCAAGGTCTTCCATGCACACTGAACTTGAGCACCTTCTCAGCTATTCCTGGTTAATTTCAGACTTGCAAATAAATGAAAGGATCAATGAATGGCTGGAGGGCTTACTGAGTGAAGTTTGTTTACAGCCCCACAGTACAACAGGAAATCAGTTCCTTCATTTACCTAAAAGGATTAAAACAACTCAAAATTGTTAGCAATCACATTTATTGATGGACTCTTTCCATTTTTTCAAATAATTACTACTTCATATTAATGTTTTTCAGCAAAGAACATGTAAATACTCGCCACTTTTCTTTTTAAATTTTGGTTGAGAGCACTTCAGAACTACCTAGCTCAGTCCCTCAGATGAGCAAAACAATACAGACTTTGTTAGCACTTTGGTAGTGTACAGTTCCAGTCAGTGTCGTTTTTTGTTTTCATTCCAAGTCTTTATTCATACTGCTACTGACTCACATACCTTCATTGTCTCAACTACCTTAAAACCACTGTGATGCATGCTGGGGAGTTTTCTTAATATGATCAAAGGTCCTGGAAGAGTAAAATCATCTGGGTGTTGGCCAATTACAAAATAAAGATGCTAGCTACATATGCCAGGTCTATGACTAGCTCTGAGAGTCATCTTGTCTTCAAGAAACTTACAGTTAATGTCCCGTCTCATAAATTTTTGTTTCCCCTTAACCTTCAGGGCACTCAACAAATATTGGTTGTTGATACTCTGAACTACATAAAGGCGAGTCTAAGGTTTAATATTAGTGAAAAGAGAATTTAAAGATCTTTTATAAGAAGGCCCCACATACTTATAGGGGTAAATGGAACTTCCCAAGTTGCCATGGATGTATTAATGTACAATCACAGATGCCAGTGTGAAAATGAATTTCAGATATTATTGGTGGAGAGGGGAGAAAGAGTGAGAGGAGAGAGAGAGAGAGAGAGACCTCAAGTTCATAAGTTGAAATGGTTAAAAAAATGATGAAAATACCCTAGAATGGTATATCTATCCCCAGATCTTTTAAAATACTTATATCAGCAAATTCCAAGTTGTATTCCTTAGGATACTAATTTCTTCAGGTATTAAAAGTGTTCTCATAAATTTGAAAAAAGCACTTCAAGGATATATAAGATGTCCATTAGAAAGTTAAAATCTCATGTTTTCAGGAAAGAACTGGATTAATATTAATTTAGTTCCTCTAATGTATGTATTTTTAAAAAGAGATCCACTTCTTCGTTTTTGTTTTTGTTGTTGCACAGTTACTAGCATTTTGGTATACTTAGTGTACCACAGAACGCAATGCAAGAAAAACTAAATTCATTTAACAAAGCTATCACCAATATCACAACTAACAACTAGTATGAGGCTATCACACAACAAAATGTCATTTCATTATAATTGTTTTCAAAAGTTTAGCCTGGTTAACATTAACTTAAATTATCAAAATAGCATTTAACTTTCAGGAAAGGGAGATTCTAGGATCAAAATATAATCATTTTCTGGGCCAGTCCATGACTTTTGCTATAGAAGATTTCAATAGGATGACAATGTCTGTACCTTTACTATGCACTTGTCAAGTATATGAATACAAATACAATGCTATCACCAACTCTTGCACTACAAAGTCTTAAATGGAATTTTAATGTTTTCTGTTTCTCCCCACATATACTATTTCCTTTGCTATTTTGTTTCACATTGCTTTCACTTATGTTATTTTTCCATTAGAATAAATCTTTCTTTCCTCTTTTTGTTCTAAAATGATAAAATATAACTTGTTTGAACTTCAGAAATAATTCAAGCCAATGAGAAGGTGATTTGACATTAATCTGCATGAATGTCTCTTGATATATACATATCTATTTTGCATATGGTGCCTTAAGAGAAAGGAAACTCATTGTACCTATTTATGCATTTGTTTCACCTTATTATTTTTAATAATAATAAGTCTTCTTATTATTCTTATAATAAGATTATTATAATATTCTCTTCTCTTATTTTTATACAGTGTCTAAATTTTGCTTGCTATTGTAGCTTATATTGTTTATTTTTTTAAAAAGTCAGATGGATTTATGTTTATTTCAGAAATACCAATCTTATTTCTCACAAAACCAAGAGATCAAGTTAGTATGTGATGACAATCACACTTCAAAGAGAGAAAAATCTCTCACAAATGAAATTCCTTGAAACAAACTAAAAATTTATGCAACAAACAGAAAAAACAAAAGTGTAAAAACAATTTTGGTAAAAATCTAGCCAATGATCTAGTCTTTAAACAAGTCCCAAATGCTTTAAAAAAGTATAACTTTGATGAAAATACAGGTTAATATAGGTCAATCATTCCTTTTCTTTAAAATCTAACACATACAGGTACTAGTAAAGAGAGTTGTGAGGAAGAGTTGTATTTGCTAAATAACCAAACATGTGATTTGAACTTGTAGCAGCTAAGCCATTTTTGATTTCAAGTAGCAAAAATCCCAATGGCTTTGGTATGCAAAGGTTATAAATGTTACTAAAATGCAGATATAGGTAGGTTCACTAGCTGTAGTGAGGTTCATTGTCATCAGGTTTTTGCTGATTCTCTGTGGTTCTCTTTAGCTGCCTTCTCTCCTGTCCCTGCTAGCAGCCTCCCAGCCTCCCATGGTTTTCTCGTGGACAACAGAAGGATTCTCTTCTCCTAACTATCAAAACTATCAAAATAAGTACATAAATCGTCATACACACATATATATAAACATACATAAAAAAATATCAAAATAAATACATACGTTAAGTCCTGAATTTGCCAAGGTCTCTCAAGTTAAAGCACATGTCTACAACATAACAGCAAGTGGATAAAATGATCCCTACGATACTCTGTCATGTTCAGAATGCTTATGCAATCAAATGAAGGAAGTGGTGGTGGGATTCCTTTCTTCTTTCATTCATCCACTTCTTTCATTCATCCACTCATTTACTCATACAAGAAATATGTATTAAGAGTTTCTCATGTGCCTGATGCTGGTGTAGACACTGAGGATACAGCAGTAAACAAAATCAGACATGTATTTATAAAGCTCACATCCTGCTGGAAAGGTAGGCATTAAATAGGTCTATAATGCAATTTCAAATAGTAACAAGAGCTTTAAAGATAAATCAAGTGAAGACAAGAGATAGAGACAGACTCAAGTGTGCTCCCCTACCCCACCCCACCCCCGTAAAATAATCAAGGACAGGCTTTCTGCAGAAACCTACATGAAAAAGAAGTGCAAATCAAGGAGAAAGCATTCCAGATATGAAAAAAAAAAAAAGGTCTGAGGCAAGAGCAAACTTTGCTTGATTTGAATTTCAGCAGGATCACTATAGCTGTCACACAATAAAGGATAGGAAGATGGGTAAGGAATGAGGCCAGGGAGACAGCCAGAGTCAAAACAAAGTTTGGCAGAACGATTTTGTAGGATTCTGAGCAGAATACAATGTGATTTGGATTTACATTTTAAAAACCTTGTCCTTGCTGCTTTTGGAAACTGAGTGTAGAGCGCCTAGGGTTGGAAGTTGAGAACACCACTTCAAGAGACATTTGCAGCATTACAGGCTTAGACCAGTGCACCATTGGTGAAAACAATGAGATCAATGAGATCTGGTAGAAATCAGAATATACTATGCGTACATTTAGAGATATCTCTCTCTCTCTCTCTCTATATATATATATATACATACATATTCTCTTTTTTTTAAGATTTTATTTATTTATTTGACAGAGAGATCACAAGTAGGCAGAGAGGCAGGCAGAGAGAGAGGGAAGCAGGCTCCCCACTGAGCAGAGAGCCTGATGCGGGGCTCGTGACCCCAGTACGCCGAGATCATGACCTGAGCCGAAGGCAGAGGCTTAACCCACTGAGCCACCCAGGCGCCCCCTCAGAATATAATCTTAAAGTCACAAATCCAATAGATTTTGAGAAATGTCAAGTGGTAAATAGATTTCAATGAAGATATTACCCTCAGTAAAACTATGCTATTTCATCTACCTTTCAGCAGACGAGAGAGCAGACAAATTGTGAGGTCTCTTTTTTCTATTGTAATGTTTAACTCTAAATTCCATCTTAGAAACTGTTCAATAAGTGTTAATTTCCAAACTGTGTTCTTCAGTAGAAGCATTAATACTACATAACAGTACTGACACAAATCCAAATCTTTGCCTCACTTAGCAGCTTTATAACTTTGGACAAATTTCTTAACTTCTGTGATTCCCTTATTTCCAGAGTCAGGACAGTAATACATAACTCAACAGACTGTCTCAAGTAGTAAGTGAGGATGTGAGTCACTAAGCACACTCTCTGTCTAGCATTAGCAACAACACAAAAGGTATTTATTTATTTTCTCCTAGTTTTTTAAAAATAATTATCCTTAGGCTTTGGATGTCATGAGAAGTTTTTCTACGTGAGCACAACAGGAATCACTGCCAGGACTTTGATGTCCAACTGTTTTGTTTGTTTGTTTGTTTTTGTTTTCCAAATATTTTATTTATTTGTCAGAGAGAGAGAGAATGAGAGCAGCAGGCAAAGGGAGAAGCAGGCTTCCTGCCAAGTTCCCAATGTGGGACTCAAACCCAGGACTCTGGGATCATGACCAGAGCTGAAGGCAGGTGCTTAACCAACTGAGCCACCTAGGTGTCCAATGTCCACTGTTTTTTTAAGAGTGAAGGTGGTTTTAATGGCTTGCTCAATGGTTCAACAAGTTTCTAGCACAGGCTCTTGGAATAAGACGTGACTATGCCACAGAAATGTAGGAAAAAAATCTTCATATGCTGGGAATTTGTCCATTCTAGGCATAGATAATTTTCCTTTGGCAGAAGGCCTAAATGTTTACTGGCTTTTGCTTTCTATTCTTTGAAAAAGAGACAAATAATTTTTTCCCAGGAAAATTCTAAGTTCCCAGAGCTATCTATCAAGATTTTGAGTAGACAAACTATTACAATTTAACGGCCTTCTGTGACCTTCAGCTGTCACTGAATAAAAGTACTAATCCCCATGATTCTTTCTAAAAGCTGTACATTTTATTCAAATTTATGTATGACAATATAATACATGTTCATTTGAAAAGAAAATAGGTTGCTTTTTAAAATTTTTGAGGTAAACTAAACCAAGCTTAAGTCCTGCAATGTGCCTTGATGCCTACTAGCTACGATCCTTGATTCTAAAAAATACACTCTACTTAAAATGCAAAAACAAGATAAAGAGACTCTCAATATTATTCAAGGTTAAGATAGAAATGTAAGAATAAGTTTTGATAGAGTACCAGTGGAAGTTCACACGAACATGGGAGTGATCTGTTTCAATCTAATAACTTCAGTGCTTACGTATTCGATCAAGTACCTTGATCCCTTTCTGAGCAAAGTCAACCTAAAGCCTACTGTATCCAGACTTTTCCAATATCCCCCTTTGCTATTGCTTTTGATTTGCTCTTGGTTGGAACTGGATTCACTCAGGACAGCTGTCTCTTAATTAGTTCTGTTAATTAGTTAATTAGTTCTATTCCTTCTTCTTATGTCACTCTAGACTAACCTTCCTGATTCACAAATCTGATGATGTCAAGTCTCTGCTCAGAAACTTTTGCGGCTAACTACTGCCCACCAAATAATTGAAGAGGAACAGAATTTGCCACCCCAAAATATATCTTCTTAGCATGAGGATTATTTTAGGTAGATTTCTTTTAAGAAATGGCAAATATAAGAGAAGCTCTGAAAACCCAGTAGAAGTTAACTTTCTGTAAGAGAAATTGACATTTGTAAGGAAAATTTCCATTTCTAAGGGTGTCTCCCTCTTTGTTCCAGAAGAGAGATGACCAAAACTCTAGAAACTCTTACTAATTAATTACAGAGAAGTCTTAGCCCAGAACCTAGAGGGGTGAAGGGAAAATAAATTTTCCTCCCCCACAGACAAATTTTGTTAGACTGATGTTCAAAATTTGGGGCATGTGGCTTCACTCTTTCTTTCCAGTCATTTACGGAAACCTACACTTGTAGCTGGAGTTCTAATTACCAAATTTCCGATTCCAACAAGTGCAAGTAGATTCCCTCTTCTCTGACTTCACTAACACTTGTGGTTCCCTTTCGGCACCTATCTCACTGCATCTTTTATCATTGATTATTGGGAGTACTTCAAAACCGGTACCTATTATTTCTGACATTTGTAAAATCCTTTGTCGTTTTCCTACTCTCTCTACCAGGTGAAGTCTACCACTTTGCTGGAGGAAGGGAGTGGCAGCAGAGGGACTGCTCCTTTCTGTATGTGACGACTAAAGGATACACTTTAAATGGGTCTTTTTGCATGAAAATGTAAACAACCATCCTGTTTTGGGATGAGGGACTTGATTTTAGGGGCCACGCTGCTCAGAATGATAATAAGAGAATTTTGTCTAATAGCTGAACTGTGATGGTGAAGATGCAGGTGATGGTCATGATAATGACCATGAGGTCAGATATCTCCAGGGTATCAGGGCCTACCCTCTGAGTCTGGACATGAATATTGGAATAAGGAAAAATTCCCCTGAAGCTCATCAGAAGGTGGTGGGGACAAGATAGAAGACAAGAAGAGATCTCCATCTTCAGGAAAAGAGGACATGCATTCTAGTAGCAGTCATTCAAATACTCAGTGTTACAGCTCTTTTTCTTCTTCATTTTAATATATTAACCTATGCATTTAATAGGTAATTTTTATGGACCTACTATATACCATATACCCTATACTCTACGTACTGATGTTATGGTCACAGATATACTGGGAAGCTAATGGAATTAAAGATCCAAGACTGTTCACTTACATAAGGCCTCTGCAAAAGGACCTTGATATAAGTATATGTTTCTAAAAATTTGGCAAACTAAGAAAGTTTAGCCACAACCAGTTAAAAAATGTTTTGTCTTTTTATTTCTATCTCCATCTCATCATATTTCCCAGCTCATCAGTGGCTTTACCGTGACAACTCTCATTTGGGGAATCTGGTTAAAGGAAAATTGAACTGAAAAAGCACATTTAGTCTGGGATTAATGGAATATATTTTCCAGTTAACGATAATTTCTGAGTAGACTAAATGACAGTTAAATTATTACTAGCAGCCTGGGAGGAGGCATGGTGTCCAGGAATACTTGAAACATTGACACAAGTTGATGTTTCCATGTAGATGATGCAGCTATTGATAGATCTAAGCAATCATCAAGTAGGTCAGGGGAAGGGCTGAAGGGAGACTACAGGAGATGTTGGTTGAAAAGGACCCTTATAGGAGAGTGAAAGTAGGAGCTGTGAAGAAGACTGTCCTGAGGGAATATTTGGAGTAGTCCCCCTCTCTGATTAGGGAATCAAAAACCGGCTGGGCAATAATTTGTTAAGCTGACAGGTAATTTCATAAAATACAGATTAGGGCAGTATCATATTATGACTCAAGAGCCATTTTTTTTTTGGCAGCATGTACTTTTCCTTTGATGCCAGTTTCTGGCAGGTTGTACTTACATGGTGTATACTTAAGGGATACAGTAGATTTTATAGATATATTCTTCATCCTATATGAGGTCCTTGGTATGATAAATATTGTTAACTTTAATCAGTGTTCAATTTTTTTAACCTTTAAATTAACTTGTTTTCTCATACATTTTCACATTCTATAGCTAGAGGCTTGATTACAAATATCCAAAAACATCTTTTGACTAAACAGAGATATCATTCATCTGATTCTCTATTTCCTCTAGTTTATACTCAGTGCTGAACCCAAGCATGGACCAGAAGTACATTTCTGCCTTCGATTCACATTTAAGAAAAGTAAATTGAAAATGGCAAAGAGATGAGCTTTCTATAAACTATCTGTTTTAAGGCTTGACCTAGGCATATGTGCTATGGAATTAGAAAACAACCTCCTCAAATCTGTGAACAGATTTTTAGGAAATACTATAGTATGAGAACCTAAGAGTACTTATTCCAGAGCATTCTCTCCTTTATGCTATATGATTTAAAGGCAAGTATTTCTTCTCACTACCGACTGCCAAATATCTATAGTCTAATTCCATCTTCCCTGTTCAAATACAGCAAATTCAGTGCTTATTGGGCTAGGAGGAGGACATTTCACCTCTGTAGACTTTTTCCCTTCCCCCAACACTTTGATATGCTCTCTAAAACTTTACTTTATAAGTAGCAATAAAATTTAAATGATTTTTTCTTTTTCTTGGTTTTCTGTGTTCTCTTGTTAGAGACACCCAGAAACATTTATAGCTAAACTCTCATCCCCCATAATATTTTTTCCCATACAATTTAGAAAATTCACTACTCATGAAAATCTTGCTTTGGAAAAAATGAAAACCAAAAAATTCTGGTTAATATCCAGCGCTTTCCTCAGTGATGATGTTAGGCCTGCAAACAATGGCTGATTCTATTCATCTCCAGAAACTCCAGGAACTTGCCTGTAAATTTCCTTAACCTCAAAATGCAGGATGTCAATCTCCCTTAATATTGAAAAAGAATAAGCAAAACACTCATAGTTTTCATAGATTCCTAAGAAATTTCAGGTGTGAAAGTCATGTCAACACAAAACCATGAAGGACATTAAACCTAAATAGAAGGCATGTCATAGATGGTACATTGGAGCAAATGGAATTATGGATGACCATCATTTGTGAATTTTAACATCAAGTTCATGAAGTTAGCATCCTTATTGTGAGAAATGTCAGGCCAAATCACAAAAGTTAGTAAACATACTATTGGGAGCAAAGCACCAACACCAAATTTAAGGAAATGTGCCGCTGACTGAGATTCATTTTATAGATGTTCTTCAGTGGATTACTAGGACTAAGATTATATTTTCATGATGCTCTGAAATGTAAAGCTGGAAATTCTTCCAGAGGCTGAGAGTGATTTTTTTTTTCTGACCCTCTGACTCCCCTTTCTGGACTTCCACAATTATGTAAGGTTTAATTCTTACAGCCCACCCCTTATCTGATCTGTTCTTAGTTATCCAGCTTTTCTGTTTGAGAGGCCACTGATAAAGAGATCTATCTGCCCATGGGTTTCCTCTGGGTGAAATCACTGACTTACCTGGTTATCACAACAGATTGAGCCAGGAGAGGAATAATGATGCAAGAAGCAGCCCATCTACAGGCAGGCCTGTTGAGAAAAGATTATCTGCATTTTAGTATGGGTATACAGAGACCCTGTCAGTTAGCTGGTGAACTGAAAACACACGACCTGTCGTAGTAATGGGCCAAGGCCAGTCATTTTGAAACATTTTCAAGTTGAGGGATCAGATGAAAGCTCGGTAGAGAGAGAGAAGAAAATAAAAAAGAAGGGCAGAAAGTAATTTCTGACCCTGAGAAAGGGAGATCTGGCCTGTGCTCCTGATTGTTTTTCAGTTCCCAAGAAGGCTAACCTTAAGTTACTTTCTGTATTTGGGTCCCGGGAAAATTCTTCAGGCTTTTGAAATAAAAACGTTCCTCTCTTTCACAAATACGATTTTCTTTTCTCTTGAAACAAACAAACAAAATGCAGTTAAAGAGAACCCAACTTTTAAATTATGTCGACAGAGATTTAAGCAAAGATGTAAAAACTGAGTATCTTCAGATAAGACACTATTTTATACTTAATCCTATGTAGTTTAGAGTCCGAAGACCAAAAAGTAATTATATTAATAATTACTAAGACACAATAACAACTTTAAGGTCAATAGTGACAATATTCTGTGTTTTGCCACAAGATGGTGATTTTGCGCCCCCCCCAAATGACTTCTTATAGGACTAATATGTTGGTTACAATGTATCAGGCTCTCTGCTGAGCACTTTAAAAAAATAAAAAGAATCTCATCTTTTAGAACCTCTCAGTTTTGTTGGAAAGACAAACACCCGAGAGATAATTATGAAATAATGCTGTAACATTAGTGATAGAAACATACCTACAGTAATACGGGGAGGATATGGCACTCCATCTTTTAAAAAACACAGGCTATATTTTCCTCCAATTAGGAGTGGAAGGATTTTGGGAACACTCGCATTAATAAGGCTGAGTCAGGAAAAGAACACATTCTTCAACAATGTACATCATGTTTATAACCCACAGAAGCTTCTATTCCCACAGTCAATCATTATAACTCCCTTGCACATATCCTTAACTGTCTTTTCTTTCTTTTGCTTTTTTATATGCCCCTGGAAAAGCCAACATCCAAATTAAGCCAAACTCTCTTTCGACTCTAGCCTACACCTTTGAAGATGAGTATAATTGAACAAAAAATTCTGTTCGCACTTGAAATTTGTGACTTCTACCCTCAAATGGGCTCTTAATGTTGTCCAGTGCCATACTCCAAACCCCCCAGTCTATTCTCTTTTGTGTTCTTTGAGTTGAATACTTCAAATTTCTCGTTCTTTTCAAACTTCTAAAACTTCTTACCCATTCTCTCTTTGCTTAAGAGCTTGGTTCTTACTTAGTTGAAAAAACCAAAGCAACTAGAAGCTAGAGAGGAAATATTTTAAAACCATTCATCTAACAGATCAGAGATTTTTAAAAACAGGTACTTTTTTCTTGAGTTTTAATTTTTATATGAAAACCTTCTGAAATGCATGAAGTCACAAAAACAGTAAAACAAACTTATTTTTTAAGAACTATTTATCAGCAAGTTCAGAACATGATGTCCCATCATCCCCAAGTACTTTAGACTTCTTACATAATGACAAAACACAAGAATCAGGAAATTAACATTGAGTCCAGACCAATATAATCTGCAGACCCCATTAAATGTGAACATTGGCCCCACCATGTCCTTTAGAGCACAAAAATATATTTTTAAAACATTCATTTATTTACTTGTCATGTCTTTTCAGTCATCTTCAAGATGGAAGAGTTCCATTGTCTTTCCTTAACTTTTAAGATCTTGATACCTTTGAAGGTTAGAGACCAACCCTTTTATATAATGTTTCTCAGTTGATTTTATCTGATGTTTCCTCATGAGTAGTTTCAGGTTATGCTTCTTTGGATGGTTATTGCAGAAGTGATCCTATGTTTTTCTCATGGTAGCCTATATATAGGGCACAAAATTTCAATTTGTCCCATTACTAATGATGTTTGATATCTTTATAAGGGTGATAACTGCCAGACATCTATTCTCAAAAATACTATTGTTTTGCCCTTTGTAATTAATAGGTATTTTGTGGCAAATTGTTCTGAAATTATAAAAATACTCTGTTCCTTGCCAAACTTCAAGTTTATGCCCATATGTGTCTTTATTTTCTGGAGCTACTGGTTCTCCACTGCATTCAGTGGGTCATAATTCATTACTATCAAGTTTATTTTTAAATTGTCCCAGAACAAGCTGGCTTTTATGTCCTTAAGACACTATATTTTGAATGCTTACTTATTTTTTGTTATAAATGGCGCTAACTTTCCTCTTTGAGCTTGTTTGCCCTATCCTTGCATTGAGTCATTTCTCCAACAATCTCCAGTTTCTTGGAGAAGAGAATGGCATGTAAAAGCCAAAATCTGAGAGGTAGATATATATGTGATCTCAGTTTCCATTAATAATTCCAAATTCAGTCAAACAACATTTTACTTTACTCCCTTTCTCTCCTCCATGCTTATAACTCTATTCTCTGATACTAGCATCCATTACCATAAACATATTTATTTAATTAACTAATCCTCACAGCCACCACATTCCTTCTCCTGTGCCTGTGTTCTTTACACCACTTAATCTCTGACACTCGGTAACTAGCCTCCACTACCATCCACCTGTGTAGAATGTTCCTTCTTTTGCCCATGCTTCATACTCTATGCCCAACCATTTCACAGCACAGAAGATTCTTCACCTACTCTAAGCTTTGGCACTCTGCAAAGGGCTACCTGTTGCACCCCATATGGAATTCAGCCTCATCTCACTTAGGTCCAGTATCCCATACTGGACTGTCCTCCTCACTTTGTTGGGACTTCCACTCCTCATTCCCAATTTTCTCCTGTGTGAAAAATCATCCCCACTCTGGGCTCTGAACCCCACTTTCATCTATCATGACTCTTCCATTTAGTGCAGACTACTACCTTGCTTAGCCCACCCTACCTAATGGCTTTAACATTAGATTGCCAGCAAGGAAAAGGAATAAACAGAAATAGTAAGAAAAGAGAAGGGAAGGAGCGGAATAAGAGAAAGGCAATTTTCTTCATTTTAACACATACTGAGATTGGTTTATTGGATCTTTTGGTTCAATGGCCCTCCTGTCAACTTTTTACCTTCTGTCAGGTTGTCCTCCTTACATGACTGTTATATAAAATTGAAGGGCAATCATGAGGATGACACTTCTTAAGCATAATTTCCGATGACAATATTAATTATGAAACTGAATGAATGGAACATTGCCTATATCTTCCTCTGTAAAGAAAGCTGTTCTCACTTTCACATTCCTTGATTCCTTGATTATTATTCCTGAAGGCCAGTCTTGTGTGGGAAATAATAATAATAAAAATATGGACCAAAAATTCCTCAGGAATGATTAGCAAAACAAATCTGATAATAAGTATTCTTATTTACTTCATTATTAAGTTAAAATTGAAGCCGGTGAATTGTCCCATTCTTATAATTTTAGCTTTCTTGCCTACCAGTCCATGTTGTCTTCCAGCTCTTCCTTTTATTACTCTTCAACTTCTAGACTCTAATAAAAGCATAGCTCCTTCACTAATGGTTAGGGATGTTACTGCTCACAGTTAATGATAACTGCTTCTTCACTCTAGGGCAGTGCTGTACAACAGAATTATAATGAAAGTCCTCCATACCATTTATCAAGTTTTTCTAGTAGCCACATAAAAATTTTTTAAATAGGTAGAGTTAAAAATGTTTTTTACTTAACTCAATATAAACAAGTTGTTATTTTAGCATGTAAATAATATTAATAGATATCCTGCTTTCCTTTTTTCATACTAAATCTTTGAGATCTGCTGCAAATTTTATCTTAGAAATTTAACATTCAAATTAAGATGCATAAGAATACATTATGCTGAGATTTCATAAAATTACCAGTTAAAAAAGTAAATTTGTACTTCCAAATTGGTTCAAACACACATAAAATTTTCCAATACATTAATTAAGTCTTCATTTATAAAGTTATAATTAAACTAACTTAAAATATAACTTCTGTTTCTCAATCACACTATCAAGGGTGCAATAGCTCTATGTACCTAGTGGCTACTATATTAAATACTATAGACCTAGTCACTTAGAAATAAGGTAAATGTGAATCACAACATGCTGTTGATGTTGATAAGAAAGTCAATACCAGTCACTTTGAAGTGATGGAATTGTTCTCATTTGGAGATAGATTACATCTGGGATTATGAAAATTTAAAAGGAAATTCCAGAATAACCTGCATTACTCACCTTATATAATACAGTTCTAAATAATGTACAGTTCTGAGTAATGCTGCTCAAAACATTTAGTGTGAACAATTTTCTTGAGGAGTTACTTAAAAATGCTTATTTTTTTGTCCCTTACCCCTATTCCATCAGAAATCCTGTTCTAGAAGTTCTATAGTGGGGCTTAGAAAACCACATCTTAGGTAATTCTGGCTTATTTTAGACAAAACTTTGAGAAATACTGCCCTCCAGAGTTTAACTGTAGTAAAACTAGTTTCCAATCCAGTATTAAAAATATTTATTGAACTGATGATTTCCTGCATTGATTAGCAATACTGAACCAGAATCATCACCCTCGTTTCATTAAAGACATACACCTGAATGGTCCTTTCTGAGAAGAAGTCAAATATCATGTGACATAAACCCAGAGTTTAGAATCCCAACAGATCTAGATAATCACTGAAGCTACAAAGATAGCAAATGATAAATTATCTAAGTGGTTCATTCTAAGCAACAAAGTCTACTGCTGTCCCTCTCTAGGTTGCCAATATTTAAAGCAGCTATTCAAAGACATTTTCCTCACTTTTAAGAGTAGAAAGTAACGAAAAACAACTTTCTTCTTTTTTTAAGATTTTAGTTTTAGTTTTAAGTAATCTCTACACCCACTGTGGGGCTCAAACTCACAACCCGAAGATCAAGAGTTTATGCTCTAACAACTGAGCTAGCCAGGAGTCCCAGAAAAGAAGTGTTCTTAATACTAAAGATTATTCCTTTGTCGAGGGAAAATTATTAGTGTTTTGGTCATGAATACATTGACATTACTCTCCACTTTATTTTACATTGTTTCCTTTCCAAAAATTTGTAAACATGCATATTGTATCACAAGACTTAAACCTGTATTACTATTTGGTTATTTATGCTTTGCAATGTCCACAATAGCCAAACTATGGAAAGAACCTAGATGTCCATCAACAGATGAATGGATCAAGAAGAAGTGGGTAGGAGAAGAATATATGCTTTTGTAATCTTATACCACAGATTTAAAATGGAGTTTTCAGTTTCCTAACATCTGATGTTTCTTAATAACCTACCATATAGTCATTAATCCTAATTACTATTTAAGAAAAATAACAAGACACTAAAAGAAAAACAAAACAAAATGGAAAATAAACAACTCTGCTCAGGTATTTCTACATAGTCTCATTTTATTACAGATGTCCCACACTGCTTGATTCTAATTTAAAGGGGAAAACTGAGTATATGAGCACCAAATGAGAAAAACATGATTTGTGTAATGGAAATCTGAATGATATTCACAGAGATTTTTCTGGGAGTCTCCTTAAGTGCTAATGGAAACCTTAATGTCAGATAAACATTTCACAGCATCAACAGCACATCTCATCATTATAATCTTCTTACATGGGCTTCCCGGACAACAGACCCTTGCCTCTCATTAAAGTGGCAGTTTTGAGGATGAAATCTGCCACGCGTTGGAATGGTCCTTTCTAAGAAGAAGTCAAATATCACGTGGCAAAACAACAACACCAACAACAAAACAGAAAACCTCTATTAGTTATAGTTTAATTGGGTGATAGATCCCATGAAATGCTAAAATGTACAAATCATTGCTACCAGAGATGTGCCACAGATATGCCGAGAACAAGAGATGTATTTTTATCTCACTAGTGAGGCAGGAGAAACTGGCCCCAAACAGGGCAGAATTACAAGCCCAGATGAAACTTCACTGGTGAAATTTAACCAGGTTCATATATTTTATATGCCCGAAAACTCATTCCTCAAACCTGACATCTCCATCAAAGGCATTTTGCAGTCTCTCCTTTTATGCTTTTATTTGCCAGTTTTGTCTAGGCAGTGATGATAGGTCACATTTTGTCTAACACCCTGAAACAAGAGCAGAAATCACTCAATTCCCATTGCTTAGCACACATCTACAAATTGATCTGTCCCTAGACAATCATCCTGCATAGATTAACTCCCACACTATTCTTGACTTAAGAGAGAGTAAAGGACGTGTTTTCTTCAGTGCTAATGACAGAGAAAATAGGAAATTAAGCTCAACTTCCTGTTGATGCTTGAAAGATGGGAGAATATATCCTCCAGGTGTAAATAAGGATTAAATTTATTCTTGGAATTCATATGGCTGAAAAGTTTAATAAATGTATTGAAAACTAAATCTCACTTAGAAATTACTTCTTTCACCTTCTTAGATCATTTGAAAGAAAGATGGCATGTCTTTCAGATTTCCCAGATAAATAATTATATTAATCATCTCAATTTTTAATGATGCATTGTGAAAATGTATTCTTGTTCTGAAATTAATACTCAGACATTCATAATAAATGTCACATCTATAATTTCCAAAGTTAAGAATTTATTCAGGTATTATCATATATAAATACAGGATAAGCCAATCTAAACGATCTGTTTCTGTCAGCCTTGACCAATTCAGGTAAATGCCTCCTTCAAGAATTCATTCTAAACTGTCAGTATGTGCGACTTGTTATACACCAGTAAATTAAGGCTCCAGGATACAAACATAGCACTCAGGATCTATACCTTTAAGAAGCTCAGAGACCAGTGGGAAAGTCAAGTAAGAGAGTAAACAGTCATTGTACATTATTATGCTCTGAGACAATCATTTATAGTGAGGGGTGAGAGATTTGAGACTGGTTTACAGAGGTGGTTCAAATTCAGTGAGTGGAACTTCCCCCTCCTGCCCAGTACAAACTGAAAAGGCTTTCCAGACCAAAGGAATAGTAGTTATGAAACAGAGATAGGATATAGTTATTGTATGCTTTAGGAAATACACATAATTCAAATATCAAGAGTATAGAAGAGCATGCAGGGAAATGCAGAAGCATAAGAAGTTGAAGCTGAAGCTGAAGGCAGAGGCCATGAACCTCATGCCTGATGAACTGAATTTTAACCTGTAAGTAGTAGGACAAGATTAAAGGATTTTAAACAGGGGAATGACAACTTAAATCATGTACTTCAGCCAGATTATCTGAGATGATTGATTAGAAACTACAGTAACTGCATCCACAAAGAAATAGGTTTCAGTTCCACAACCTTTAACTCACTGTTTTTCTCTGTTTTTCATCTCTTGGCTCCAGTTCAAGGGATAATAAAAATTCCCAGCAAATTAAGAATAAAAAGTTTCTCAGCCTGAAAAAAAAAAAAAAAAGGCACTCAAAGAAGACTTATGGATAACATTATCCCTAATGGTGAAAGCCAGAGTGTTTTTATTTTAAGATCTAAAACAAGGCAAGAATATCCCTCGAATTCTATTCAACATTGTATAGAATGTGCTAGTCAATGCATCAAAGCAAAAAAATATATAAGAAAGAACTAAAAGTGGTTCTGTTTGCAGATGGCATGGTATTTTATGCAGAAAGTCCGAAGGGGGAAAAAAAATGAATGAATAAAGCCTGAAGAAGTAAAAGTAAGTTTAGCATGTTTAGTATATTTACATGAGTAAAATATTAATAATAATAATAGTTAGACATGCCATGCCCATGAATTTAAAGATTCAATATTAAGATGAAAAATTTCCCCAAATTAATTATGGATTTAGTTCAATTAAAATCATGACCATTTTGTTTTTTGGTAGAAATTGGCAAACTAATTGTGAAATGTATTTGGAAATTCAAATGTCCTAGAATAGCTTAAGCAATTTTGAAAAAGAACAAAACTTGGCACTTTATACCACACAAAGGATACTAGTATACAGAAAGGGCATAATATATATTTAATGAATAATATTTAATTCTTTACATTTAACAAAGTCTTAACTATAATCAAACCTCCCATTCACCTCTGGTAGGAAAAATGAATTATGAGAATGGCGAATGATGACATTGTGTAAAGTAGGAAATAAAGAAAATTAACAGATCTTAAGTTCTTTTGAGTTTAATGTGGACATAATGGGTGGCAGGTGGCTTGCCATTTGTAGATTAAAAGCAAATTTTCCCACAGTTCCTTTTAAAGATTTCAAATCAGCATTATATCCTTTTACAGCCATTCCTACATTATTTCTCCTGTGAAGTATTTAAAATTGTAAACATATAAGCACTTTGACTATAATAATCATTAAAACATTAAAATAGAAATAAATGACTCCATATTAAAACCTCTCATCTTGACAAATCTACGAAAGGTAAAGAATGAGTGAATCTTGGGAGATCAATTTTTGCCTTATGTATTCAAAGCTAACCTAATTATATCACCCCAAAATAAGTAAAAGACACAAGTAGTGATCTTAAGCCTGATTATAGTTATTGAACTGATTATGCTGAAATAAACAAATATCCATATGAGCTTTTCTTTCCAGAAACATAATCTCTTCATTTTAATTTTATTTAGCAAGATTTTCAATACGCCTATCAGCTTTAAGTTTGATATTTTCAGCCAACAGTTTACTGCACATAATTTTGCCCATGATTCGAAAATTCTCCAGGTAGTTGACAAAATACACTAATTATTGTTGGTTTTAGCCTAAGAATGGCTCCCAATGAGAAGAAATTGCCTTGTCTTCTAGAAGTCACCAATGGGCTAAAAAGTAGATATTCATATATGGTCATCATCATACTACTAACATGAGATTTGCAAGAGAATTCCAATAGAAACAGAATTATATCCTGGGGTGGGAAAAGAAATGTACACAGCCTGCAGATTCCAAGAGAAATATTGAAACACTAGGTGCAGGGGTATAGAGCATGGGGGTGGGAAGTCCTGAGCTATTTTATTTAGACACTCATTACCACTCTATTGACTGGAGGAACTGAGGTTTTCTAGGCAACTCTCACTCTACCTATACAGTTCAGATAGTTGTTTTTCTTCCTTTGTCCTACCAATGAATAAGTCATTTAATCAAATACTCTAAGAATAAAGACAGTGGTTTCAGAAGCACAAATAGTATACATGCAGTTGTTTTGTAAAACAATTTCCTCTAAATCCTGAATGTAGAAATAAGAGCGTGAGGATATTTCGGAGCACCTGGGTGGCTCAGTGGGTTAAGCCTCTGCCTCTCAGGATCCTGGGATCAAGCCCTGCATCGGGCTCTCTGCTCAGCAGACAGCCTACTTCCCCGCTTCTCTCTGCTTGCCTCTCTATCTACTTGTGATCTCTCTCTGTCAAAAAAAAAAAAAAAAAAAACTTAAAAAAAAAGAGTGTGAGCATATTTCACACTGAAAAATCACCAGGTCTCTGAAAGTCCTGTGCTACTGATAGATTCTATACCAATATTAATTTAATTAAAATAGCTAATACTTGTTTATAATTTGATAATGCATGTGGAGTTTTTCTCAAATACTTGATATACGTTTCAAAACAGCTCTAGGTATAGTTATATTAACCGTACATTTGAGAAATGGAGCTTTGAAGGATGAAGTCAGTTGTTTGTGGTGATGCAAGGAAATAGTGTGAAAGCTAGATACAAACACAATTGATTTTACATCACTTAGCCTATAAACAATGCTTATTTGATTCCACTCCCTCATCTCATGTGACCCTGTCATTTGCTTGATGATACCAATAACTGTTGCTCCATTTTAAAAAATTTTTCTTTTAATATCATCAAAAAATAGTATCTCTTAATACTGAGGAGAAATCATTTTAGAGGCACTCATGGATTTTAAATTCTCCCAAACCATTAAAACATATAATTTTGGGGGTGCCTAGGTGGCTCAGTGGGTAGGACCTCTGCCTTTGGCCCAGGTCATGATCTCAGCGTCCTTGGATTGGACCCCGTGTCGGGCTCTCTGCTCAGTGGGGACCCTGCTTCCTCCTCTCTCTCTGCCTGCTTCTCTGCCTGTTTGTGATCTCCTTCTCTGTCAAATAAATAAATAAAATCTTTTTTAAAAAAGCCATAATTTTCCTTAAATGGCTATAAAGTTGAACCATAAAAAAGAAAAACAAAAAACCAAAAAAACTTCCAGACATATAAAGAAAATTATTGCATAGAGAAAAAAAAAAGTTCAGCATATACAGATGGTGTGAAGTAAGGCTTACTCTCAACCAGCCTCATCTGGTACTATTTAAGTTAATGACTCTGCAAAATTATATATAAGTCTCAGAACTTTTTGGTGTACCTTGAATAGTTAGAGATGTGAATATCACTTTGGGACTATAGGTTTCTGCACACATAACTTTTCTTTTCTTATACAACAAGCTTCTCATTCTATCATAATGTTCATCAGCTTGCCTCTCCACTATCTAAAAGCCCACTAATTTCTTCCTAGCTTATTTTTTTTCTAAGACTTCTTTATCTGAAAGAGAGAGAGCATGTACATTGGCAGGGTCAGGAGGGAGGGAATCTTTAGGCAAATTCAAGCAGACTCCTTGCTGAGTGCGTGGAGCCAAGGGTGGGAGGGTGTGGGGGGGAGCCAGATGCAGGAAGGGGGGCAAGCCAGGTGTGGGGATCGATCTCATGACTCATGAGATCAGGACTTGAGCAGAAACCAAGAGTCAGATGCTTAACCTACAGGGCCACCCAAGAGCCCCCTCTCCCTAACTTATTTTAAATAACTGAAGCTGAGGGGCATCTGGGTGGCTCAGTCATTAAATGTCTTTGGCTCAGGTCATGATCCCAGGGTCTCCCTCTTCTAATCCTTCTGCTGGTGTTCCCTCTATCGCTCTCTGTGAAATACAATCTTAAAAAAAAAAAAAAAAATTGAACCTGAATCCCCTCTACAATTATAACTTCTTTATGATGTAGTCACTCAGTTCATGTTTTGACATCTGCTATTTTTTTGAGGCAGCTTACCCTCTTTGGAATACACTGAGTAAAAGAAAGTTCTTTCCTGTATTGACCTAAAACTCCTTTGTCTATAAGTTTATCCATTGAGTTACTGAAGACAAATATGGTTAGTACTACTGCTTTTTCTCACTTCTCAGTTTTCTAATTCTCTAATTATATCATACAAAAATAACTCCATATAATACAGTATTTATTTTATTTATTTATTTTTTAAAATACATTATTTAACACAAAAATTTTTGTATTATTAAAAAGTTTTGGCTAATTTGTTAGCTTAATAAAGAGAATTTCTTTTAAAGAGTGTTGAAACTTTTCACAGAACCCAGAGAAAAACTGAACATAGATTTTTTTTAAAGATTTTATTTCTTTGAGAGGGAGAGAGAAACCATGAGCAGAGGGGAGGGGCAGAGGGAGAAGCAGACACCCACTGAGCCAGGAGCCTAATATGGGGCTCCATTCCAAGACCCTGGGACCTGAACCGAAGGCAGGTCCTTAACTGACTAAGCCACTCAGTCACCCTGAACATAAATAAGGTTTAGCAAGAGTTGAAACCAGGAAAGGTTCAGACTGCTGACTGGAAAATTTTAAAGGATACTGCATGCCTGGTTCCTTTGGAAAGGGTGCTGGTTTTCTTTGTTGTCTTAAGAGAAAACATCCTTCAGAAAAGTCTTAATGGAAAGGACATCATTCTCTTTTCCTTTTAAAAATTCTCCCTTTGCCCTCTTGTACTAGTTTAAACTGATAGCACGGACTCCTTTAGTCTTTCAATTCAGAGCCACTTCCTTTCTTTAAAATACTTACAAACAAAACAATAAACAAAGCCCTCTTTGCCCATTGCAGACCCAGAAAAAAAAAAAAAAGAGTATGGGAGAATGTATGCATCAGGAATATATTACGTATTAGTAACCTGTCTTAGCAATTACAGAAAAAAGGTTATCCCTGTAAATCATAAAAATAATCACAATATATTATGAATGTCTGTATGTCCAATTTGTTCTCATTTATCTTTCCACATGTACAGATTGATCTTATATAAGCCCATTCTGTAATGCAAATATATGCAAGGTTTGCCATAGGATTAGATATGCTGGTTTTGTCTTTATCTGGTTGTCTTTGTGATCTGCAGTCTGTATTATGACTATATTATGACTACATTATAGGTGTTTCTTCTTTAATTTTATTTTATAAAACATTTAAGATTTGAAAGAATTTTGAAGTCACCTAGTACATGCTATTTATTTTACAAATTAAAAAACAAAAACAAAGAATAAGCAAAACAAACAAACAAACAAAAAACCCAGCAAGGTCCAGAGAGAGTAAATGCCTTTCCCAAAGTCCAAGTACTACTAAGTGGTAAACTTAAAATGGAAATCCACATTTTTTATTTATCCTGCATTCTTTCCACAATACCATACTTTCTATATTACATGTTATGTATGCAAAATCTGAGATAAGAGAATCAGATGATTAACATCACATCACTTAGATTAAAATTTGGTAACTTTGGAACAAGGGAAAAGGCCTCATACTTACATAATCCTCATCTTCTAGCTCTTCCTTGGCCAACAACTCTAGTAAGTCCCTCCTCTGCTAAAAGTTTTTCTTTCAGTTCTTCTCTAAGAGCCTAGAACTAAGGCCAGTGACATAGAAAGCCCTGCTTTTATGCTCTAAAGTCTTCAAAGTCAGAAAGTACTTCAGAGCACAGGAATTCTGATTCCAGATGGACTCCTCCACTTTCTTGGAACGGTGCATGCCTATGCCCTCAGAACACAAAAGATTAACCAATATGTCTGGTTTACTCAGTATTTTTTCTCTTTCTTTAAAAAAAGAGACAATTGATATATAATACAATTCCTAGCTCTTAAGATGAGTTTGTACAAGTATGTAATCACCAATCTAAATAAATAAAGTTTTTCCCTCTGAAAGTTTAATGTACCATTTTAGTCACTATTCCTACTCCTTCAAACCACTCACTATCATCATAGATTAGTTTTGTTAGCCCTTGTGTACTTTCTGGAAATTTAATCTTATACTATATTTATATTATATTACTTAAAATTTTGTACTATATATATTTATAGAGACAAATCTCAAGTAGTTTTGACAAACTGGAACACAGTTTTTAAAATAATTTAAAGATACTACAACTTTCTAATATTTTGTTGACTTTATAATTTAACATAATGAACTATAATGTATTCTAAAATGTGGGGTATCTTTATTTTGTGCTTCTACAAAAATTAGATAGAAGAACACATGCATACCACATATCAATTCATAAAATTTATTCACTTTCCTTAACTGCTGATTAATTTGTTCCCATTGATGGTTGTCATGATCATCCTATGTGGTTTAAAGAATTTACTAGAAAAAAAAGTTAAGTAATTGTTGTGTAAAAATATTCTTGCCACATGGAAAGGATTTTTTTCCCATTTCAAAAGCCTAAGAAAAGAGTTCTAACAGTTCAATGTGTACCTTACAACTCAAAATCAACACCAAAACAGATGTAGTTATGTATTAAATCTTCTCTCTTCCTTTGCCTGATATCTGATAGAAGTTTAATTAGCTCTGAAATGAATCAGTAACCAAAATGGCCACGGACAAACAATAATAGCAGCAAAAAAAGGAACAGCAGCGAAGAAAACATGATTATCCACTCAAAATATGAGAAACTGCTTGAGACTCCTAATTCTTTAGAATTTGAGCTTTTTTTTCTTTCTTTCTTTTTTTTTCTTTTTTTTCCTGAGAGAGAGAGCATGCTCTCTTGCTCTTGGTGGGGGGGTGGGGCAAAAGGAGAGGGAGAATCTTAAGCAGGCTCTACACCCAACACGGGAGCCCAAAGTGGGGGATAATCTCAGGACCCTGAGATCATGACATGGGCCAAAATCAAGAGATAGACACATAAACAGAGCCTCCCAAAGACCCTGAATTTGAGCTATTTTTTAAGAGAGATTTTCAAGTACCACCATATTAAGGAGAAAGTCAAAGCTATTTCTGCCTTTAGAAAATGTGTAGTCAAAAGGAAGAGAGGACACCTGAGAATATATCTCTCGCGTGTTTGTGAGAGATTATTTGATGTGTGTATGCATATTTACATATACAGTGACTATGCATATTAAAGTAAATAATGCTATAGTAAAAGAAGGAAGGGAGGTCAAGAGTAAGAATAAGGTACAACAACAACAAAAAAAAAACAAGTCAATTAAAAAAGTTTATAAGACAATTTCGCTAAGCATGATACGCTCTAGTTCCATCCATGTTGTCACAAATGGCAAGATTTCATTTCTTTTGATGGCTGCATAGTATCCCATTGTGTATATACCACATCTTCTTGATCCATTCATCTGTTGATGGACATCTAGGTTCTTTCCATAGTTTGGCTATTGTGGACATTGCTGCTATAAACATTCGGGTGCACGTGCCCCTTTGGATCACTACGTTTGTATCTTTAGGGTAAATACCCAGTAGTGCAATTGCTGGGTCATAGGGCAGTTCTATTTTCAAAAATATATGTTTATAAAAAATAAAAAATGAAAAAAAAAGTTTATAAGACAAAATTGGTTTTATAAGACAAAATTGGTTTTAAACAGTACAAACTCAATGCAATTTTGTGGGGAAGGGATAAAGAAACCGAATCAGCTTATACATAATTATCCCATAGCTACCTCAGATTCAGTATGCTTAACACTTTAGTTTTGATTCTGTAACTTTTCCTCCTAATGTAAATCGGACCATAGTGCTACATTCCTCAATCCAAGAACAGCACTAATCATCAGAGTGACATCCAATCTGGAAATCACACTCATCTTCTGATTCTCCCTTGTCTACTCAGTGTTTAATCCATGTGTACTCACATCATCTTCTAAATACATTCTCCAACTGTAATTGCCAATGTCTTGTTTTAGGCCCTCTTGACCTTTCTCTTCTGACAAGGCTTTTTATTCAGTTTCCCCATCTTTCAGCCTGATTTCTGTATTGCAACTAGTTTTTAAAAATGAAATCTGAATGAATCAGTCTCGGATTTAAAATCATGCGGTTATACTCCGTTACATATAAGATACAATTTAAAATCTCACCTCACTATTTGAGGATCTTTATGTTTTAGCCATTGCCTATACGCCAAGCATTATTTCCTGCTAAATCCTGCTAAATCCTCATTCACACCCTACTATATTAAACCACTTTTCACTTCTCTTTCTTACACCTTGGGGGCTCATACACTATTGAACCTGCTGAAACTCTCTTTAAACTTCGTATGTACCCTCTCTCCCCACTATGTCTGTACCTGACTATGTAGCTTTTCCTCATCCTTCAACACCCAGCTCAAGCATCATCTCTGGGTAGTCTTTCCTGACTTCCCATTGCCTCTTCTGTCTCTCCTGTATTCCCACATTACCTTTGATGTATAATATACTATATGCTTTGATGTCTAAGTCAGATTTAGCAAAGTACAATTTCTATGCATAAATTAACCCTTTTAGGTATATATTTTAATGACTTTCAACAAGTGTAAACAGTCTTAAAATAAATACCACAAATGAGACAGATTAATTCCATCACTGCCCCCCAGCCCATCCCTGCCAAGCCCTTTTACCATCAATCATCTCTCACCACTTCCAGACCCTGGCATCCACTGATTTTTGTCACTATCGTTTTCCCTACTCCAGAATGTAATATAAATGGCATATTTTAGTGTGTCAATTTTTGTCTAGTGTCTTGTACTTAGCTTAATACCTTTGAGATTCTCTACCTTTTCCCATGTACCAGCGGTTTGTTCCCTTTAATCACTGCATAGTATTCTATTATATGATCTGCATTTGTTTTCAATTCATTAACTGATGGACATTTAGGTCATCAGCAGTTCAGTTTTGAGGTATTCTGAATAAAGCCACCATGAATATTCACATAACAAGTCACTAGGTGGACATATTTCATTTATTTGGGTAAATAGCTAGGAGTAGGAATCCTGGGTTGTAAGTGAGTATTTAATTTACTATGAAGCTAGCAAATTGTTTTCAAAGCAGCTATAGACTATTTCATTCCTTTCAGCATTGTATAAGAGACTGAATTATTCTGCATCCTGGCTAGCATGTCTAAAGTTTAGCCATTTGAGTAGATGTACCGATATATCCTTATGGTTTGAATTTACATTTCCCTAGTAAATAATGATGTTGATGGCCTTTTGTGTACTTATTTTCTAACTGTAGATTTTCATTGTTGAAGTGTCTGAAACATTTGTCATTTTGTTAATATATAATGTTACATATATGGTCTTACAAACCAGTAATATGCACATATTCACATATATATATTTATACACACACATATATAAAACATGTATATATTCCCGTATAATATTCTGGATAGTAGTCTTTCCTATGTAATTCATAGTTGTTGTTTTTTTTTTTCAGACATCTCAGCTTCTTAACAGTGTCCTCTAAAATGGCTTAACATTTTAACTAAATCCAATTTTAATAATTTTTTATCATTCATACCTTTTGTTTCCTAAGAAATCTTGGTGTAACTCAAGTTTACACTCTCTTCTATATTTTCATCTAAATTTTTTGTAATTTTAGATTTATGATACATTCCAAATTCAACATTATATAGTTCATTTTTATATGAGATTATAAATTGTTCCATTTGTTAAAAACACTAGCTTTTCCCCCACTGCAAACGGGCACCTCTGTTGAAAGTCAACAGGCCATATGCCTGTGGATTTATTTTTAGATTCTCTATTCTGTTCCAGTTACATATTCGCATTTTCTTACATAAACATCACATTGTTTTCAGTACTGTAGCTTTATAGGAAATCTTGAAATCAAATAGTGTAAGCCGTTCTACACTTTTTTTTTCTTTTTAAAAATTGTTTTTATCATACTATGTTCCTTGAATTTCCATAAATAATTTCAGTTTGTCCATTTGCAGAAAACACGGACCTCTAGAAATTTTGACTGGGCTAATGTTCAATCTATAGATCAATTTAGAAGGAAAATTTAATTTCTTTCAGCAATGGTTTGTAGGGTTCTGTGTACAAATATTGCTCCTATTCTTCTGGATTTTTTCCTAAAGTATTTAAAATACAGAGATGTTACTGTTAATGGTATTTAATTTCCATTTTCAACTATACCTGGCTTAAATATAGGAATACAATTAAATTCTACGTATTTCCTTGAATCTTGTGATACTGATACATCATCTTATTAGACTTGAGATTTTCTATACAAAGTATTGCCATCTGAAATTTCACTTTGTTTCTAATCTGTATAAATTTTATTTAGTTACCTAATTAGTTATTTGTAATTCATATGATAATATCTATTTTAACATACCACATTATGTCCGACCCATCAGACCAGGTGTGCTTCCTCGATCACCATTACACATGGAATAGCCGAGCAGTCCTTTCTGAATAGTCCCATGCAAGAGCATTAGAGAACGATTTTGCCCTTTCCTTGGGTTGGCTTTGGCCGGAATAAACTGCTGTTCCTCATGAACAGGCACCGGTAGAATCAGTCGGTGTAGTCCTCACTCTTAAATCTCCGGTGGTACTGAGGGAAAGAAGGCCCCCGGTTCACTAATTCCCACCGACGCTTTCAGAGGGTGGTCTGCAGCCTCTCTTGGGAGTAGCTTTTTTCTCCCGCCCCGGCTGGGGAGGTTTGTGTCCAGTGAAGTGTTTCCCCTCCACGGGAAGGGTCTGTATCCGGATGGCCAAGACCTGGAGCAGCCTGGCCAGCTCTCTGGACACTGCAGTGAGGCCAAATCCTCCCTTTACCTAGAATTCACTATGGCCACGTGGAAAAGCATCTTGAAGCCTGGTGGGATCTCGCAGCCACAGCTCTCTTTGAGCAGCTCCAGCCTCACGACCCTCAGGGGCTCCAACTTCACACAAATGACAGTCTGGATCAGTCTAGGGTCCCTGACTCCATGCTGCCCCAGCACAGACCACAGACGCGGCGAGCCACAGAGACCAGGCGACAGATACCCTGGACTTCCAACCTCAGCGGCCACAGCCTGGGCCATTACCTCAGACTCTCGGAACAGCGCGAACCCCACGCTTGGGTGTGAGGTGGGGTGGAAGGAAGGGCGGCGGTAAAGGCTGCGTGTCCTGATGCATGCCGGGAAATGAAGTCCTGATGGCTTGCCAGAAGGCCGACCTGGCCACGTGACCTCCAGAGGGGTCATGGGAACTCTATTTTCCATTTCCAGACTTGTGCGGGCGTCAGATGCTTAGACTGGAAGAAAACAAAGAAAAAGGTCTTTCCTGTTATGGGGATTATTTGAGCTGTGTTACTGCCAATAGATTATCTAGCCTTACTCGTTTATTTCACATAGAGGAGAATGGAAATTTGGTCTGTTTGTCGAATCTGTAATTATTGAGTGCTGAGGGGAAAAAGACGGGCCCCGTTCTCAGGTGTACAGAACATTGGACAAGATGGGGACTAAGCACAGGATGGTAAGGACTTGTCATTTGGACTTGGAAGGAAAATTCCCAAGAGGGGATATGGGGGAACAGTTCAGAACAGAGAGCAGGGAAATCACTTTCTCAGCCCCTCCTACCCGGCTTGAGGCAGCAGCACAACAGGCCGGTGGAGAGAGAAGTTTAGGGGGGTCATTTCCTCCCATGTGTTAGGATGTTTTTAGGTATACCTGGATTACAGAGAGCAGAAATGGTGGTTGGAAGCCAGTCGGTGTACCGCAGTGAGGACCAGGACGCCAAGGGCGGGTCAGGATCATGCATTTGGTTTAGCGCCTTAGCTCTTAACCTAGGAGGAGTGGGAAGCTAGAGATGGTTTTAAGCAGGGGTATGAAAGGGTTCGATTTTTCCAAGACGATAAACTCCTTTTTAATTTATTCAGATTTTACTTTATATCCTTAAATATTATTTAATAGATTTCCTCGTATTTTCCTGTTTTCCCTAATTTATGATTTTGAAAATGTGAATCGTAGGAAGCAATACCCTTTGCCATTACTAGATTCACCATTGTTATATGTATTTATATGCTTACACATTTATTTGTCCACTTTTTATTCATAAGCATATTTATTTTATACATTAGTATACATAATTTTTAATTTCTGGTGTACTGAATGATTACGCAGAACTTACAGAAAGTTCCCATATAATCCCTCATTCTTCAGTCTCACGCACATTCCCCAATTTTTTAAGTTTTATTTAGGTGTGCCTGGGTGGCTCAGTGGTTTAAAGCCTGTGCCTTCAGCTTGGGTCATGATCTCAGGGTCCTGGGATCAAGCCCCGCATTGGTCTCTCTGCTCAGCTGGGAGCCTACTTCCCCTCCTTCTCTCTCTCTCTGCCTCTCTGCCTACTTGTGATCTCTGTTTGTCAAATAAATTAATAAAAATCTTTAAAGAAAAAAAAAAAAGAAAAGGTTTTATTTATTTATTTTTGTGTGTGAGAGAGAACACACACGCAAGCACACGTTGGGGAGAGGGAGAGACAGACTCCCAGCTGAGCGGGGTGCCAGATGGGAAGACTCCATCCTGGGACCCTGATATCTTGACCTTACCAGAAAACAGATGCTTAACTGACTGAGCCACCCAAGTGCCCCAGCTTTCCCCAGTTATTAACATCTTGCAGCAGAGTGGTGCATTTGTTACAGTTGAAGTGCACTGTACCTTCTGTGGTTGTCTATCCACCATTCATACATTTACATTCATACAGTTTACTTTCACTATCCTAAAAATTGCCTGTGCTTTGTCTGTTCATTCCTTTCTTCCTCCACATTTCTGCCATTTATTTCTTCTTTGGCTATCACTTCTCATACAATTTTGAATAGAGAGGGTGAGTGGACATCTTGTTTCTGATCATAGGGGGATTAAGTATGACTGTTATATTTGATTTTGATACATCCCCATAACAAGGAGAGGAATTTCTCTCTGTTCTTCTTAAGAATTTTTATTATGAATGGGTGTTGATTTATTAAATGTTTTCAATATGTATTAAGGTGATTATGTGATTCAGATGATCATATGTTTTTTCTCCCTTATTCTGTTAATGTGGTGAATTACACTGATTCATTTTTAATTGGTAAGCCAGTATTTTACTTCTGGTAAAACCAACTTGGTCCCAATATGTTATCTATATTTATTTATAGATAATGTTACTGGATTCTTTTTGCTAATTTTTAGTTAAGACTGTTCTGTGTGTATTAGTGATGAATATCACACTTTTTAATTTTTCTTTTCTTGAAATATCTTGGTCTGTTTTGGTGCTAGCCACATAAGATCAGTTTATAGTATGTTCCTTGTTTTTCTAAAGGATTTAGAGAAGGATTGATAATTCTCAGTCTGATGGACTGAGCCAAAGAGGTCATCTGGGCCTGGGATGTTTTCATGGAAAGGTCTTAATTGCAAACTCAATATGTTGATATTTTCAGAATAACTGCATTGAGTTTTAATGGTATTTCTGTTTTTCTTTTTTTCCAGTTCCTATTTTATTGAATTTTCTTTTTCTTTCTTTCTTTTTTTTTTTTCTATTTTCTTTAGTCTTACTTTTACTTTTTTTTTTAAGGGTTTTTTGTTTGTTTGTTTGTTTGTTTTAAACAGTAGAAACCTAGAGCATTGATTTTGGACTTTCTTATTTGATACAAATTCTTTGTAAGAATTATGTTATCTGTAGACACACATTTTTATTTGTTTATTTATTGTTCTTTCATTTTATTTAGTTCCCAATATTTTGTAATTTTCCTTGTATTATCTTTGAACTGTGAGTTATTTAGAAGTGTATTATTTAATGTTTAAAGTGATTATTTAACACCTAGTGACTGTTTCCTGTTTTTTTTTTAATATGGAGGTAAATCTAGCCCACATTATTTCATATGCAGAACTCCTTTTTAATGAATTTCCAATGTGTTTGCCATAACTTTATTTGTGTACTATTCCTACCCTTTAAGAAAGAAGCCAGAACTTAAAATTTTCAGTCATTCGTGCAGTTAGAAAAACAGAAACAAAAACCTAGATTCATTAGTCAGAGACCCCAGTGTGTGACCTTGATTCAGAAGAAACCAATGTGAAGTACTTGATAAATTAAGAGATCCATTTTTTTCCTCATGATGTTGGTGACTAAAATATAAAGATTTGGGGGTTGAGTCGCTGAGGTTAAGGTGTCCACTGCCGAGGTTTAGCAATGTAGTATTATTTCTTTAGTTGGATAGCTTATATTTATTTTTTCTTTTTAAGATTTCATTTATTTATTTGAGAGAGACACAGCGAGAAAGGGAGCACAAAGCAGGGGGAGCGCGGGAGAGGGAGAAGCAGGCTTCTCACTGAGCAGGAACCCCCCAGGACTTACGGGATCATAACCTCAGAACCTGAGCCTGAGCAGAAGGCAGATGCTTAAGGACTAAGCCACCCAGGCGCCCCTAGTTGGATAGGTTATAAACTTAACACTTGATCCTTGAGATTTCATAATACTCTTATAGATTGCTTTTCTACTTGAACTAACTAGGGTGGCTTCTGTTGTTTTCATATAGAAACCCGGACTGATAAAAAGGTGATTATTTTTCTAAATAATTTGAAAGGCAGTTAATCAGCTTTTAAGCAGAAATACATAAAAGTTTCTCTGTACTTCAGGCACACCAGAGCAGTGTTGGACACTTAGTGAATACTGAGTAAATTAATTCACATTCATATTATTAGAATATACAATCATTCTTGCGATTACCTTTGAGTATGATAAATATGCCAAGTAACCACAATCTGTATTACATGAAAAATTTTTGTAAGGTATTTTATCTTCCAAATATCTTCTATTTTATCTTTATTTTCATATATTCCAAGTAGTTATGAAAAAGTTGAGAAAAGGTAGTTATGAAGAGAAAAGTAGTTATGAAAAAGTTATGGCATCCTATGAGAACATGTACAGTACTATCTCTGACAATCCATTTCAAATTGCTGTGCTAAAAATTTCTGTGAATTAAGTTTAGTGCCTAATCTATTATTAATATTACTATAATAATGGTATTGTAAGAAAGAAATAACAAAAAACTATTCCTGACAAATGACTCCAAAGCTTATTTACCCTTCAAATCGACCCCATTATGATGCATGTGAAACTGTGGGCTAGCTGCACGGTTAGTTCCCAGTTAGAGATTCTTAAGCTTTAATTGTTAGACTATGAAAATCATTGAGGATTGGTTGGCCTCACAGTAAATCTCAAATTTCACCAAACTTTAATCTATACATTAACAATTCAATCCGCTAATTATTACATTATTTTTGATTTTTAGTGGTGGTTGGATAGGACACGTTATATATGTTGTAGTGCGGACATAAGTGAAAAATAACTTCCCTTGGGTCTTCTGTTTGCTCCGTCATTTCTATTTTTACACCCCATTCTATATTCTGTGCCTCAAAAGTGTGATCCTTAGGAATTCCACCTTTTGGAGTGCTTTAGTTTAGCAAATGGGAGGAGGCACCCGTGGGAGCATAGAAGCTAGAGGGAAAAGAGAATTATTCCACCAGCTTCCTCCTTCCTGATATGTGGTTGACAGTGGATGAGTTCTTCCACCAAAGGCTACAGCTTTTGTTGATAATTTTACAACTAGAGTTTTCTCTCTGAAGACAGTTGCCTTTGTCCCTACTGATTTAAAAATGGTACTGCTTTCTAGTCCAATTTTCTCCAGAGTGCTTGTTATTTTTACTTAACCCTGTCTCAAAATTGTGTAAATAGTCTTTTCTTTGAATTTATTTAATTACCACTTTTGAATGGACAGTCTCTGATCCTGCTGGGACACTTACTGATATAGTAATTAGACCAGGAATGACCCAAAGAAATGGGTCTATGGAATGTGAATCTGGGATTAGGAGATATATATATATATATATAAAACAATGACTATGTGGATATCTTATTGGAAAAAAATAAGAAAATGGTAATGCATGGTTTTCAATTTGTCATTGGTTGAAGATGGAATATAGTCAGTACCAATTCTTTGATCATACAACCAATGCAGTAACAAAAGCCCTTTGCTCAGGGTTTAATGCCCTGTAGTCTACTCTCTTGAAATTCTTAATAATTTTATCTTAAAATTTGTGTTATGTAAGGGAAGTCCCGTAGGACAATGAAACATGTGCCAAGGGTTTGGAGCTTCAGTTTACCTGCAGTCCTACTCTGCTTACCCCCCTGTTGCCTCTTAACCTTCCTGCAACTATTTCTTGGCCATCTGCTCCTCTGCCCCTGCTCAGTGACTGCTGTTGGCCTCTGCCCATAGGGTGGGTGCAGCATAGGGAGGGTGGAGATCAAACATGCACATTCTGCACCACTCTGTCAGAGGGCAGGCCCTTGGGTACCTGTGAGGGTCTGCACTTGTGCCACAACTTTCCCCATGCCTGAACCAATGTGATACTTAATAGCAAATAAAATCTCCATGACAGTTGAGAGAGAGAGACCACTGAAGAAGAAGAACGTTTTTCCAGCTTTTTGAGCAGGGGTCTGCATTTTTATTTTGCACTGGACTCCATCAGTTATATAGCCAGCCACAATGTATTATAGGTGGTGAGCAAGATTTTGAGAAATTGTGTCTGTAGCACTAGTTACTATGGTTAATAACAATGATTAAGAATAATTGAAGCATGTACTGAAGTTTTTTTTTGTTTTTTAAACTAGTGTGTACATAAAGAAAAGAACAGAGAAAACTCGGAATGTCCAAATAAGAGCACAAGAGGAAAATTGGAAGGCCTCTATAGCAATTTTTAAAAGTGCCTTATCTCTAACAGTAGATGTGGTTGAAAATCAATCCCAAGGCCAAAATACAAGTTTTTAGATTGAGCACCTGCTAAGTGCTCAGCCTCACACATCCATTACACTAACAGTGAAGGCAGACCTCTGCCCACATCTGGCCCACCAACAGCTTTTATTAAAATTTTCGTTTGCTTCTTTTACTGGAACATAACCATATCCATTTGTTTTCATATTGTCAATTCATACTTTCTAATGGTGGAACTGAGCAGTTTTAATAGAGAACACAGACTGGAAAAGCCTAGAATATTTAATATCTGGCCCTTTATAGAACAAGTTTACTGACTCCTGCGATAAGGTAATGATAACTAGCAGGGTATGGCATGGAATGAGGACATTTGGTTAAGAAATACAAGGCTGAGAATTTGAATCCCTAATTCCTTCTTGGATAGCAAGGCCCTCCTCCTACAATGGCTTCTGAGAGTTAGGTACTAGCATAGCTCAGCTCAGAAGTACAAGGCCTCAACCAGGAATTTTTTAGTCTAGTACACCCCCCCCCCCCCAATCTTAGGTTTAGTGAGTTTGAAGTCTTAGTAGCTAAGAAATTACCAAGTCAGTAGAGTCACAATGACGTGGGTTCTCCATACCTGAAAACCAAGGGGCAGCTTTGGTAATAACTGTGCTGGCCAGAATCGTTGATCCCCTGATTAGAGAGTACATAAACAGTTTCTGTGAGACAACAAGGCCAAAGAATACTGTCTGGAATCCAGTAGAATCAGTATTTGACGTGATATGTGATGCACCAAATGATAATTAAAATATTTTAGTACCTAGAATTTTGTGCAATTGTAACAACCTAAAACATGGCATTGGGTTTGGGATCAGGTGGCAGGTGGAAATCTGAAGAGCCTCAAAGAGAGTGGGGAAGCCTAATAAGCACCAAGGCAAGTGATACTGAAAGCCTAAATGACCTTGAGTGAAAGTGGTTTTCCTTGAGAGGAAAATGTTGTAAAGCTGGAGGAAATAGGATCTTTGTTTTATAATGACAGATATTTGGCAAAAATTTTGGAGTAACATGGAAAATAGAAATATCTCTGATGGAATTGGTGATCTAGCTAAAGAGATGAATAGGTGGAAAAACTGAAAGTGCCGTCTGGATTCCCCCTGCTGTGTATAATGAGAAGGATGTGCTAAAGAATGAGCTCTTAAATAAAATGAAAGAAGAACCTGCTGGATACCAAAAATAAAGTTTTTCATTCCTAGTATCTCCTGAGGGCAGATGGACTCCAGGCCAGAGATTAAATTCAAGGCAAGACTGTTTTAATTTTGTGTGTGTACATGGGTGGCTTTTGTTTTGTTTTGTTTTGTTTTCTGTTGTTTTCATTTTATAGATATCAGAAAGATCTTAGGCAGTCATTCATAAAAACATTTAGACAAGTATCCTCTAAGGATTTTGCATGCCAAACACATTCACTCTGTTAAACAAATAAAGCTTCTAAGAATCATAAAAGATGTTGTCTCATAGCAGTATCACTGGGAAGTCAAGGTAGAAAAGGATAGGTCTTAATAAGATTTGTGGTTGTAGTTTTTGTTTAATCTAGGAAACTCAAATTAGATTCATAGAACTCTTAGAAAAATTTTAAAAGTGCTAGGTGCTGCCCACCAGCTTGTGCTAAAAGTGCAGAGACCATAAGAAATGAAAGAGACTTTAGAGCCCTTGATCTAATATTTAGAAAGCTGGATGAGTAAACTGCTAGCAGTAAACGGTGGTAATTTCTAATGAAAAAAGGAGGGTGAAGCAGAGGTTGGAACAGTAGCTAAGGGGCTAAAGCCAAAAGCCAAATAGAATCATTCTCTGGGAGAAGGAATGAGCCCTAATCATGGGAAATAGCAGTTTATACACAGATATTTCAGAATATCTATAGAACAGTGACTGCTGTGTGACTCCTGCTCTCCCCCTTTTTTGAATGAAAGGTGTTCTGTGTCTTTGCTGATGTTGTCGGTCCATTATAGAGGGACAAAAGCTTGTCTCTTTCATAGAGACGTCTTTATATTGAAAGGAACTCAAGACTCAAAAATTTCTATTCTGAGAACCACTTTTAGGGAGTTCTTCCGGGTCTGGACCTGACATAGAAATCAGTTATCAGGACTGGAGCTGTGACTGATCCCACAAAGAAATGCTACTTTGGGTAGAGAGTCTTAGAAGTAGGTGAATTTTTTGCCTGTGGTTAGTTTGTAAGTAATTTGTGGCCAGAGAACGAACTATGGCAGTTTCAAAATATGGTCTCTAAATTTATTGATCCTTTTTTCACTGGGAGGTACATTCTATGTCTCCTCCTCTTGAACTTACACTGCCTCATCTTTTGAATAATAGAGTTTGTGGCAGTAGGACAGTTCAAAGCCCATGACTTAGGGTTCTAGCAGCTCACATTTTTTCTTCCTTGGAATGTACTCTTTGATCTCAGCCACCAATCTATATGGAAGCCTAGGCTGTATATAGAGGCCATGTATAAAGTATTCTGGAGGACAGCCACAACTTTAGGCAGCTGTTAGCCAGGATCAGCTACCAGACATCCAGTGAAGAAGACTTCAAGCTGAATATAAATCTAGCCTCCATCTAACTGCCGCTGTGTAAGAGATCGTGAATGAGAGAATAGCTTAGCTGAGCCTACTCTAATCTTCAGAATGATGAGAAAGTAACGAAATAGTTATTATTATAAGTCATTAAGTTTGGGGATTATTATATAAAATAGGGAACTGCAATGGTGTTTATCTCTAAAAAATAACTTTTTTTTTTCAAAATACCTGCATTATAGTTATCAAACATAAAATTAACAATAATGAGAACAGGGATTTATTTATAATTTAAAAATGTACATATATGCTCTGTGATAAATATATCTTCACCATATCTTCCATAATTAAAAGTAAACATGCTAGACAGGCAGAGCTATATCTAAGGTAGTTACTAGCAGCTTAAAGATCCTTCATTATCTTTAATTTTCCAGAAATACATTACATTGCTACACACTAAATAAATAAATAAATTACATGACCCTACACACTGAGGAAACTTGTTTTGTTTGAAACAAAACAAGAAAATCTAGTCTTTTTTTACTAAGCAGTGCAACTGTCTGGATGTCTGGCTTTTAGTTATCTGGAAGTCAATTGCCTTTCAAGAATTGAATAAAATATTTGGGATTTGAAAGTACTATGACTAGTATCCAGTACACCCTGTTGTCAGTTATTAACTCAGTTTTAATTAATTATAATGGGTTTGATAATCAATTTCCCTGGATTTTTATATAAGGAATTCATAATAAAGAATTATCTGATTTATAGCCACATTTTATGTATCCTGTTACCTTAGGAAACATCATTGCTACTTTTTTCTCTATAGTAAGATACAAGTGGAAGTTATATATGCATATACTCCTCTAGTAAATCATTTTTTAAAAAATATTTTATTTATTTATTTGATAGAGAGAGAGGGAGAGATCACAAGTAGGCAGAGAGGCAGGCAGAGAGAAGGGGCAGCAGGCTCCCTGCTGAGCAGAGACCCTGATGTGGGGCTCAATCCCAGGACCCTGGAATCATGACCTGAGCCTAAGGAAGATGCTTAACCCACTGAGCCACTGAGCCCCAATCATTTTTAATTTTAAAAAATGCTTTATAGTTTGTGTTTTGGAGTGGACTCAATATGTACTTAGGTTCTGCCATCTTACAAAATAAAAGTTTTTCTACATTTTTCACATAGTCTTAGTGAAAGTTATTAGTGAAATAATGTAGTGAAAGTTATTTGTTTTAAGGAAGGAAACACATAAGAACTACAGCCAGGGTTTGTTTTTATTTTATTTTATTTTTTTTTTTCAGGATTTGTTTTTAGCCTTGAAATTCTCTCAACTGTAAAATGAAAGAGGCAGTATGTTCCCTGATTACTTCACAAGTTTGTTAAAGTAAGTATGAAATTAGCCATGTGACTATGATTTTCAGTCAGTATTTACTCATAAAGTAACATCTGTGTATCATGTGTACTATTTTAGGTAAGTTAGAATGAAATATCCTGTAAAATGAAAAAGAATCATAAAATTTCAGTGTCTATAAAGGCATTGACAACATTCATTTCCAATTCTTATTGTTTCACAGATGTGAGACTAGTGACTTTTTAAAGTTCAAATTGGACTAGAATCTATGCTCTCTGACTTGGGGCAGCACCTACAAAATTATCAAGGAAATAAATGCCATAGTGAATAATGTAGAGTGTTTTCATTTTGATAATTTTGGTCCTCATTCCACACCGAAGAGATTTTGACAGTCATCTAGCGTTTCCCATCAGGGAAATGAATCAGAAAAAGCCCTGAGTTTCAGGTGGAAGTAAAATGCAACATCATCTACAATAGCAACAGCATCACTAACCTTAAATCCTCAGTGCTGCCTAGATACTCAGCCAGTGAAGAAAAGAGGCTCCAAGAAGTGACACATGCCCCCAGCAGCAAACACATATCATGTCAGAAGATGGCAGTAAAGGAGCAGAAGCAAAGGCAGGCAGGGGCTAAGATTCCAGGTTGCATATATTCCAGTTTCTCTCGTCCCTCAGTGGATCAGAACTGAAAGTGTGGACATTTTGGTTTCTAAAAATTTAATATATGCATTTTTAAGTAGAATTAGAAACATTATATATTATGTGGGGAAAAATATAGCTGTCTTTGTAGTTGGCAATGAGGACATGGGATGAAAATTACAGTAAAATGATATTAACCATCCAGAAGGACATACAGTTTAGTACGTGAGACAGAAGTTATGTCAGTTATTAATGTACAAACAAACGAATGTATGAACAGAAGTAGGGACAGCATGCCAAGGGACTGCAGAGAGAGAATATGTTAATAAATTCAAGGGTAAGAGGAAGTTTTTTGGAGGAAGAGATGTTTGAACTGATGATCAAAGAAAAAAAGGTATGAGGGGGAAAACAAAAATCGTGGAAGGGTTATCTGGCAAAAACAGCAGCTTGCCTAAAAGACTGGGAGGGAATGGTCAGGTTATTCATTTAGATAACACAGGAATTATTAATTATGAAACAGTAATATATGTAATGCTCAGGGAACTAAATTTTGGGAGTACAAAGGAGATGTATATTAATTCCTTTAATCTTTACAATTTTCTGGTTTGGTACATTCTCATCTATGCTTTACATAAGAGGAAATTGAATCTAAGGAAAGTTAATTAATCTGCCAAAGCTCATATTTTTGAGAAACAGTAAAACTAACTGAATGCAAACTTTCTTCCTGACTCCACAGTCTATACTCTTTTTTATTTTCCTTTGGTGCTGGAATACTTATTTATTGATACAATCAATCCCTGTGTACAAGAGGCTTCCAAATATCAAGCTGTTTCCTTTATTAAATTTTTCAGTGGCCAATTGTGTGTGCCCACTATGGGAAGATGCAGGTTTATGTTTATGTTTTTTATCATGTTCTCAGGATATGAAAATCATGTATGTGGTGAACCTCGGTCAAATGGGGTATGGTAAAGAATAGCTTGGCCTGTAATAGGATCGCAGGGAAACTAAGAAAGAAAAAAAAAATGTCATGGATGCATAAATTGATGTACTTACTCAAACATACTGTCATACAACAGGTCCAATGTCTTGATAATAGGAATGAAGGTACTTAGTGTATTTATTTCAACTTCCTTTATTTCTTTCAAAGATGCCTTGCAAAAACATTTATATATCATTCATATACATACCCTTTAATTTCCCTTTCCTTATAATCTCTCCTTTTCTCTATTATGTACTTCAAATTACTTCTACAACATTTCAAAAATACATTACATTAAAAAATCAGGATAATGTAATCTGGAAAAAGTCCTTCAGAAGAGTTTCTTGAGTTTTCTCGCAGGAAAGGTAACAGCAGTGGAAATTTTTCTAATATAGTTATGGTTGAGAGCTGCAACTTAATGAATAAGCTTTGCAGTATAGCATCTCTTATTTGTCTCCTAAAGGATTATTGAACTATAGTCACAGTCATCCAAGACTGTTGAAAGAGCAAAGAGCTTCTAATTTCCCATTTTTAAGTGGAAAACAGATTGTATTTTGTCACTGGTGAATCTAAACGTATTCTTTATCATTTATTAAAAACAAAGGACTAGAATATTCTATCAGCTCTGATAGGTTAAAATTATAGAGCATAAACATCAAGGATACTAGATAGTTGTTCAAAAACATAAGCACCCACGTAATATGAAGGCATCAAAAGTAACATTGTCAAGCAAGACTAGTAATGAGGGTAAAGATGGTTGCCTCACAGGTTTTGTCACTGACCCTGGAGGTGAGACTTCTAAGTCTGTCAGAATAGTTCCTGTTCCATTTGTGAATATGTTGCCTCTCAAGTGAAAATCTATAGCTCTTTCCCTTGTTTTATATTATTAGATTTGAACCTTGAAAATATTCTCCCTTTGCATGTTTGCTTGATATTAAACTTTGTCAAGAAAGAACTCTGGAAGGATTGAAAGATCATAGCAAGAGAAAGCGTCTTTTCATTCCAGTGGATTGTTTTTGGTATAACTGCCAAACACAGTGGCATTTGGAAGTTCTCTTAGCAGCCCATAAGGGCCAGCTGTGGTTTTCCTACATGTTAGCAAGTTTCTTCATCATCCAGCAAATTTTCCCTAGGGACCAGCTCTCGGATAGCTGAAACTTCTAGTAGTCTTTTGACCACTTAGCTGGTCATTCTTTTTTTTTTTTCCCCTAAGATTTATTAATTTATTTTAGAGAGAGAAAGTATGTACAGGGGTGGGGGGGTCAGGGTAGAGGGAGAGAAAGAATCTTAAGCAGACACCCTGCTAAGCCCAGAGCCTAATTTGGAGCCTAATCTTAGGACCCTGAGATCATGACCTGAGTCAACATTAAGTCAGTCACTCAACTGACTGAGCTGCCAGGTGCCCCTTGGATGGACATTCTTACATATTGGCTCTGGCCACCCACGTCGTGCAAGAGGGTGTAACATTTATGTTACTCATGAAATTATTTGCATGGCGTGTTTTAAATCTTACATGAAAGCAAGCACTTCATCACAGAAAAATGGAGAGAAGAATGAAAATTTGTAGGATGAAGTACAAGTTCCAAAATATTTACAGTGTGTATTATTTATAAATTCACAGAATTGGTTGAGCACCTTTTATGTTTGAGATGTTGCCCAAATATGGAATTAATTTAAAGATGAAGGGAAAATGTCCTCTACTCTTAGGCCAGGTGGAAAGCGGAGACTTTCATTCCTGCTACTTATAGTTAATGAGTACTTGTGCAATTTTCTGTGCAATACAGATATGCAGAAAGATAAAAGATTCTTGTTTTGGAGGGGAGGGGTAGAGCAAAAGGGAGGGAGAGAATCTTAGGCTCCACACCCAGTGCTTAGACCCAGGCAGGGCTTGATCTCACAAACCTGAGATCATGACCTGAGCTAAAATCAAGAGTCAGATGCTTAACTGACTGAGCCACCCAGGCACCCCAAGAGAGAAGATTCTTGTCTTTTGGATTCCAAAATGGTAATAAACAACAAGTAGGGTACATGTTAAACAAGTGATGTTAAACAAATATGCCTTCCAGAAATTATCAAGTGCACAAGGTCGGTCTTTGGTTCATGCTTTATACCAGTGCCTAGTATAAGTCCTGCTAAGTAACAGAAATTTAATAAGATATGTTTAATGAATACAAGAATGAAACAAACTTCTGCTATAGCTTTCCTTGAATATTCCACAAGTAATTGAAAATTCCTAATTTCCAATCTGTCATGACTATTTTTATCTTTGCCTTCATTTATTTTTCTTAATGAGTAGATGCTTGATATTCATAAGGCATACATTTAAAACCTTAGGGAATTCCCATAATCATGAATGCAGAAGTAGCTGCAAAGGCTTATGAATTTTCTCTAAAGTACAATTCCACCAAAAGCTACACATCTGATGCCATATGCTCAGACTAAAAGTTAATTGTTTTAACCTCCACTTACACTTTATTTCTATCTTTTTGAGAAGTTATTATTATCTCAAGGACTCACACTGAAACTATTTAACAGAATTTTTTCTTATTTCAATACATAATATATGGCAGTATGAATTTAACAGTCTATCTTGATTTTATCGAAGACTTCTATTTTCTAAGAACCAAGAATTTCTTATATATCTTTTCTTTCTCTTTACTTCAAATCCAGTTTTGATGGTTGGATTTTAATCCAGTGGCCCTTGCTAAATAAAGAAAAGCTAAGTAGAAAGCAGTATTATTTGAGAAAGTCATTGGCTTTCTTCAAAAACTGGGTGATTTATGTTAATCAATACCATGTTTTAGTAAATTACAAATGATTAAAAAGTACAGTGGATTTTTAGGGTGTTTGTACTGAAAACCATGACACACAGTAATAATATATTTTTTTCTAATTAGATTTTAAGTCTCTTCATAGAGTGAGATTGATATATTTAGGGCACAACTGTAAAAATCTGTGATACTTGCAGAAATAGCAATAGAATAGGAGGAAGATAAAGGTGGGTACCACTTTAAACTACCACTAAGTTTTATGTAGATAAATCACTTAATCTCTCTAGATTTCATTTTCCTCATCTACTGAATGAGTCTAATGAGTCATGTTTTTACTGCTGATTCCCATTATTTGCCAGTGCTTAACATGTTATATATAAATTGGAAAGAATAACAGTAGAAAGGATATGATAGTTATATATAGCTAGAGTCATATATAGTATATATATATGTATATATATATATAGTATAGATATATATAGGTGTATAGTTATAGTCATAAATCTGGGAAAACTAAATGATCTGGTTTCTCTTTTGCCATTGATCCTCATTTGTGAAAAACTCAGAGTATGAGATGTAGCTTGTGGCCAAGACACAGAATGAAGGCAACTGTATTCCAGGCAGGGAGTTCAAGTAATGTACTTTATTCATAAATATTGCTTTAACTCAGTCTTATAATTGGCTGGATTTGGGTTAGACAGATAGAACTTCATTTTTTAAAAAAATTATCTAGTTTTCCAGTGAACTTGAATCATCTTTTCAATTATAATTCTTAATTGCAGACAAGTGCTTTAATTTTCCAACAAACATATTGTATAAATTCTATAAAGCTAGGCATATTCTGGACATCTGAGTCTTGAGTTTGAAAGTTAAGAAGATATTTACTATGGTTTGAAAAAAAATGGCCAAATGCTCTAATGAAATAGAGTACTTCTTTGTGGAGAATTAATGTAAATTATTTCAGTCACGTACAACAGTTAGTTCTTTAGTAAATTAACCTCAAACAATTAAATGTTGACATGAGCTCCCCCCAACCCACAGCCTTGCTACTGCTTTACAATGAAATCAAGTCTCATTATCAAATTCTACTGTATAGGTGCAAACATTTATTGACAAGAATGCACAGATCAGTTACACTGTTTCTATAAGTTTGATGAGTTCTCAGCTCTGTTCTTTTAGGGGATAAGCAGTAATTTCCAAGAAAGTCTTACCAGAGGATAATGCAAGAATATTTAGTAGCAGGCACCCAAGTAGTTTCTGAATCAGGCATCTGTAGGCTCTTTATCAGCAACTAAAAAGGGTGTCTTGGGAATCAAGCTGAGATCACTTTCCTTTAGAGTATAGGCTGTGGGCTCCAATATTTGTGTTAGGGTAAGAGTAGGACTGCTATTTACTATTTAGAGACCAGATATTTACGATCATATCTAACATTCACTGGGTTTATTTAAGGAAATGTAAGAATTTGGGCTAGAGGGGTACCTGGGTGGTCAGTGGGTTAAAGCCTCTGCCTTTGGCTCGTGTCATGATCCCAGGGTCCTGGGATTGAGCCCCGTATCAGGCTCTCTGCTCAGCAAGGAGCCTGCTCCCCCCACCCCCCACCTGCTTCTCTGTCTACTTGTGATCTCTGTCAAATAAATAAATAAAATCTTTAAAAAAAAAAAAAGAATTTTGACTAGATTTTTTTCCTTTTTTTTTCTGTTTCTTTTTTCTTTTCTTTTGTTCTCTTTTCTTTCTTTCTAAGATTTTATTTATTTATTTACTTACTTACTTACTTAGAGAATAAGAGAGTGAGCTAGGGAGGGGCAGAGGGAGAATGAGAATCTCAAGCAGACTGTATGCTACCATGACCTGAGCCGAAATTAAGCATCAAATACTTAACCGACTAAGCCACCCAGGTGCCCCTGTTTCTGGCTTTTCATAACTGATCAGATTTCAAATATTCTGTTCTATTTTCGGAATATATCTCTCAGCTTTGTCCTAAGAAATACCATTATTGGAGGGTCAAAACATACTGTAAGCAAAAGTCAGGGTATACTTTCCAGAGGGTATGATATTACAGCTCAAAATCATGAAGAATAAATAAAAGCTTCATAGATTTTTTTTTAAAAAGATTTTATTTGACAAATACAGATCACAGCTAAGCAGAGAGGCAGGTAGAGAGAGAGAGGAGGAAGCAGGCTCCCTGCTGAGCAGAGAGCCCGATGTGGGGCTCCATCCCAGGACCCAGGGATCATGACCTGAGCTGAAGGTAGAGGCTTTAACCCACTGAGCCACCCAGGTACCCCAAGATTCATAGATTTTTTAAAAAGTGGGAAATAATATTTAAGAAAGAGAAAGCTCTCTGTGCCGGGAAACAAAGAATACAAAAGAAGATGAGTCAGTAATGAGGTATAACTGGAGCTTCATTTCAATAAGGTTGGTGGAGGATTCTACATCATTGGTGCTAGCATTGGAGGTAGACAAGCCCAGGGGAAGTATGTGAAGAGAACTGGTCCCAGAGGATTAAAAGTAGTGGCAGTTGCCAGCAAAGGAGCTTTGGAAGGAGCCATCTGGGTGAAGGGGATTTTCATAGATCTGGTGGTAGATTGTGTAATAAAATATGTATGTGATGCATTATAATACTCCTAAATTGGTAAAAAAAAAAAAAAAACAGTCAATTACAACTATAACCTAGTTGAAAGTTGTAAAAAAATATATGTATATAATAATGGATATAAAACTGGAACATTTTCTGTTTTTCTCTGTGTGTGTTTGGCTATCTTGTCTGAAGCCATAAAGCTATTGAATGGTGGAGGTGCATTTAGAACCCACATTTATAGGGCTCTACAGCCCAGATAGTCTGCCTCAAGCCCTCATTTCATTCTTTCTCTTTCAGGTATTCACTATACTCCTTCAGTTTCTGGTTAGTTCTTGCCTTAGAAGATACCTCCTAACTATCTCTAGAATGTTTTTTTCCCATGCCATCCTGCAAGAAGTGGGTTGGGAAAGTATACTTCAGTCACTTATAAATACTTACAATAGTAGATCATGAAACTGAAAGTTCCCCGGAACCTGTCAAAAGAAATTATATTAGCTAGAACCTTGCCTTTGGAAGTGGGAGTGTACTTGGCAATATAGAAGGTTGTCAAAGGTCAGATGGTCAGATGCCTTCACATTACCAAAGCACACGATACAGTAATTTACCCAAAGTATACAGGTAGCTTAACTGGGAGCCTTGGAAAGATGTGCATTTGAATCCCAACTCCACCTTTTACAGTTCTACCTCTCTAAGCACAATTTCTCCTTTGAAAAATGAATCTTAATCTTGCTTACCTTGCAGAATTGTTATTAAGGGTTGTATGTAGTATAAAGCATTTAGCACCTAGCTGGCAATCAGTTGGAATTTAATAAATAAACTTTCAATACCTGCCCATGAATTTATGATATATATTTATATGTGTCAAGATAAAGGTGGGGGTTATTTCTTAAAAACTTTGCAGTTAAAGAAGAAATATAAAAAATACACTTTAGGGGGCGCCTGGGTGGCTTAGAGGGTTAAAGCCTCTGCCTTCAGCTCAGGTCATGGTCTCAGGGTCCTGGGATTGAGCCCCACATCAGGCTCTCTGCTCAGCAGGGAGCCTGCTTCCCCCTCTCTCTCTTCCTGCCTCTCTGCCTCCTTGTGATCTCTGTCTGTCAAATAAATAATTAAAATCTTAAAAAAAAGTACTTAAAAAATACACTTTAGGATAGGTTAAACTTTAAAGAATTTTTGGGTCCTGCAGTGGAGGAAGATTCAGACAGTTTGATGAATAGTTGACATATTATGAATCTTCAGAGAGAGAGAATGCCAAAAATTGGATTGTGATACTTTTTGTTGGTATATATGTGTGTATCTCTTTTTATATAAATGTTCATATGACTACTTATTGAGTTCATGAGAGTCTGGAATTCTCTTTATTAATTACTCAGGAGGAGCAGGTTCTCAGTTAGCAACTCAAAACTATGGGTCAGGGTAGAGGAGGTAGAGGTAGGAGAAGGGATTCAATCTTTTTGTCTCTCTTGATGAATTTCATCAGATACTTGCCTGAACGTAGATGTCTCTTCTTTTGGGTAACTTTTATAATGTAAAATGTGTAGATAAAGAGTTTCTGACACTGCTAGTCTATCAAAAAAAAAAAAAAAAAAAAAAAAAAAAGGCTGGTGGAGGGCTAAGAAACTGGAATTTAAATAAAAACTTGAAATAAAGGGGCTCCTGGGTGGCTCAGTGGGTTAAGGCCTCCGCCTTCAGCTTGGGTCATGATCCCAGGGTCCTGGGATGGAGTCCCTCATTGGGCTCTTTGCTCAGCAGGGAGCCTGCTTCCTCCTCCCCCACCCCTTCCCCCACCCCCTGCTCCACCCCTGCCAGCCTCTCTGCCTGCTTCTGAAATCTTTCAAATAAATAATTAAAATCTTAAAAAAAAAACTTGAAATAAAAAATATATAACATGTAAATATATATATAAATATATATAATAAACTTTAAAAAAAAAGAAAAAAGGTTTAGAGTTTATCTTTATGTCTTTTTACTTTTCCCCAGGAAAACTGTTTCAACATTTTTAAATATTGTAAAATTGGCCCTATTTGTAAAAATGAAATAATCAATGATTCTTTTCCATAGTTTATATTGAGCAACAATCCCATTAGTAATCTGTTAGTTTTTGTTGCCCACTTATTCATTCTGAGATACATTCTGGTTTACATGGTTTGAGATGTGATTCCCTTGTCCCTCTGGAAGACATTTCCATGTTATTCTGCTCCTGTGAGGACTTGGACTTCTGCTCAGTGAATAGGTCAGGCAGCCAGTCCCAACTGTGTTTGATCAATTAGTTGAAATATCTTTGTCATATATCTGTGGCAGATACTTAATGTTTTTAACATGAGTTTAATTCCATAAACTTACTATTTACTAAAGTAGAGTTTATGTCAGATCTGATGAAAATTCAGCAGTAGAAAGGAAAAAACAGTATAATAAGACTTTTTTTTTTTAAAGATTTTATTTATTTATTTGACAGAGAGAGATCACAAGTAGGCAGAGGCAGGCAGAGAGAGGGGGAAGCAGGCTCCCTGCTGAGCAGAGAGCCGGATGCGGGACTGGATCCCAGGACCCTGAGATCATGACCCAAGCCTAAGGCAGTGGCCTAACCCACTGAGCCACCCAGGCTCCCTGTATAATAAGACTTCTTAAAAACTTTTATAAGATTGGAACAAAAATTTTTTACTCAAAAATTCAATTATTCAAAGACTTAATGGAGTTCTTTTCAATTATCTGACTTGATGTTCCCCTTTTTCCTCAAAATTCCAAGTGGAAATGCTGATAGTATTAAAAATCCCAAATCAAATACAATTAAATCTTGTAATTGTCTTTTTTCTCCTGTGAAAATTTATTAAATCTGAGTCTCAGCTTCTTCAACAAAATTACATAATACTTTGCTTGAAGTGGTTTGAGCATTAGTTAGGAAAAAATTATGTAAAAATCTTTGTAGTCAAAAGTGCAATCTCTGCATAGAGCATTTAGACCAGAATAAGCCTCAATGTCTGTCCCTTCCCTTCTTCAAATTATTTTGGTTAGTATAGGATTGGCCCCAATTTAAGTTAAAAGCTTCCTTTTGTTTTTTTTTCTCAATTAGATTCACATATGCTTTCATTCATTGGATAAGTATCGATTGAGTGTTTTCTTTTCTTTTTCTTGCTAAAATAATGGGGTTTTATTAGATGAAATTTGTATGTTATTTTATTTCAGTACTCTGCCTTAAATTAAAGATGACAATGATAACTATCAGTGGATCTCGATGAATTAGTATTTTTGAAAATTCTGGCAAGATAGATGAATAATTTTAAAGACATTTTTACATCGTGTAAGCCGCTGAAGATGTCCATGAAAATGAGAGATTTAAATCTAAATATTATCTTGAGCTGGGATTTTTTTTTCTTTAATCTTTCAGTGTTGTACATTAAGTCTGTAAAAATCATTTTTTCTCAATAGAAAGAAAAGGACCAAATACATATACCAAAAAGCAAGAGATGAATTTAAGGCATCATTCCATATTTCTAATCTGTATTCTATAATTTGGGGGGTTAGTACCTTTACTTTAGTCTTTTCTCTTACAAATTCTGTCATTTTAAAAATGAATTTTCTTTGAATGCTACTTGTTAGTAGAAATTGCTATGATTCTAAGATAAATATTCCCTTTGTAGTGAATACTGAAGTCAAGAACTAGAGAATTTATAGGGATCGTTACTTAAAACAGTCTGAGGTTTCCTCATTTAAACAGTTTAGAAATTCTTTGAAAATATTTATTTCTCTTTATAGAACCACCCCATGTATACTGAACATAAACTTAGGTGTATGTGGATGAAAATAAAAGGCACAAATGAAGAGACTTTCAGAATTCATTCTGTATTTGGCCCAGTTAAACATGCTTTTTGAAGACTTAATTACCATAGGCATTTTCTAATCCCAATGAGGAAACATGCTAATAAAAATGTAAAATTCATCCATTTTACTGCACAATTTTTATAGACTTATGGAAAGCAAAATAAATTTTTTTCCTAACAATCATTTTAAAATGCTAACAATTACAATAAAAAATTTACTCTGCCTGGCATTTTTACAAAGTTTCAAGTTAGATCCAGACTCAAATGAGTAAGATTGAGAATAACTTAAGAAATTACCTGGTCCAACACTAGTTCACTCTGAAAAAAATTACACCACCAGTGGCCCCCCAAAAAAAACCCATTTTTAATTTTAAATTTCTAGTCATTGAACTTAATTACACACTAATGCATTCCTTTGTTTATTCATTCACTTCTTTCTACATATTATAGACTAAACATCGGTGAACAAAGCAGACCATTCCCTCACTACTTGTGAAGCTTGTATGATATGACTCAATCCATAAAAAAAAAAGTAAAATAATATGGAAATTGCATAGTATATTGCAAGGTGATAGATGGAAAAAAGAAAAAGTACAACAATATAAGGACGACAATAGGTGCCAATATTTATTTAATGTTATTCTATTACTGTATTAAGAAATGCATGGAGATAATGGTTTAACTATTTACATGATAATGAGTTGCTTTTTTAGACAGAAACAATATATGTTTAACTTTGAAGATCATTTATAATTCAGAGGTCACTCTTTTTTTAAAGTTTTTTTTTTTTATTAAAATATAATGTATTATTAGCCCCAGGGGTACAGGTCTGTGAATCACCAGGTTTACACACTTCACAGCACTCCTCATAGCACATACTTTCCCCAATGTCCATAACCCAACCACCCTCTCCCTGCCTACCCCTGCACCCCCCACCCCCGCCCCGCAACCCTCAGTTTGTTTTGTGAGATTAAGAGTCTCAGAGGTCAAGGAGAGCGAGTCAGTTATCATATGGTTTCACTTATTTGTGGAGCATAAGAAATAACATGGAGGACATGGGGAGATGGAGAAGAGAAGGGAGTTGGGGGAAATTGAAGGAGGAGATGAACCATGAGAGACTATGGACTCCTAAAAACAATCTGAGGGTTTTGAAGGGGCGGGGGTGGGAAGTTGGGTGAGCCTGGTGGTGGGTATTATGGAGGGCATGTATTACATGGAGCACTGGGTGTGGTGCTTAAACAATGAATTCTGGTACACTGAAAAGAAATTAAAAAAATAAAAAAATACTAAAAATCAAAAAATTTTTAAAAAAAATAAAAAAAATAGTCTCAGAGGTCACTCATAACTGGTTTTTAGGAGGTTGGCTAAATGAGCTGAGGTTTTCCTACAAATCCTAAATTCTAATTTTTGTGGATTATAAGGTACCTTTCTTTCTTTTCTTTTCAAGATTTTTAAATTTATTTACAACAGAGAGAGATAGCGGGAGAGGGAACACAAGCACACTGGGGAGCTGGGAGGGAGAAGTAGGCTCCCCGCCAAGCAGGGAGCCTGACATGGTGCTCCATCCCAGGACGCCAGGACCATGACCCGAGCAGAAGGCAGACGGTTAACGACTGAGCCACCCAGCAGATAAACTTTCATTTATCTGCTTCCATGGTTTGGGTACAAGAATCTGGGCTAATTTCTGTTATGAATATACACTTCTTGAAAGTGGTTCTGTGACTTGAGTTCATTGCTGAGTTCTCGGGTGACTGTATTGTCACCAGGCATTTTCCACCCTTCATCATTCTGAACTTGTAGTTCTCTCTGTCTGGAGTGTTTTACCTGCTCTTTTTCACAAACAAGGTCTCAAATCAGATGCCACTTTTCTCAGAGACCTTTCTGTCACATTATTTAAATCATCTGCTCCACTCTGGTGTTCTATCATATTAACTATTTTATTTTCTTCATGACACTGAAGTTAAAGAATTACTTTATGTGTCCTTATTTACTGCCCTTCTCTTCCACAATTGGAGCTCCCAGAAAGCCTGTCTCTAATCTGTCTCATTCAGGGCTAAAACTGCAGTTCCCGCACAGGGACAGAGTGGATACTAAATCAGTCTTCTTTGAGTAAATGAGTGCCCCTACTGGACCATAGTTAAGGTTGCATTTCTGTTTAGTATTTTCACTGTAGTTAAGTTGTTAGTCCTAGAGTAAATACATTTAAACAAATTGACTCATAGTTCAGGAAATAATACATTTTAGAGTCTGTGCTATTCTACTAGTTAAAATAGTGGGCTCTGATGTTCAAATTCTAGATCTGGTATTGCCAAACATAGTTACTCTTTCCATGATTTTAGGTAATTAAGATTACCCTTCTGTGTCTCAATATCTCATCTGTAAAATGAGGATAATAATACAGAACACCTGGGTGGCTCAGTAGGTTAAGTGTCTAAAGTCCTGGGATCAAGCCCCACATCAGGCTTCCTGCTCTGTGGGGAGCCTGCTTCTCCCTCTCTGCTGCTCCCATTCTGTGATTTCTCTCTCCCATTCTCTCTCTCTCTCTCTCTGTCAAATAAGTAAAATCTTTTTTAAAAGATAAAGTTAATAATACTCATCAGAGTAACCTTATAAGGGTATAATTCTTAAAAAAAATACCTGATATAAAGTAATCATTCAGTAATTGTCTTAAATTTTTATGTGACTATAATTCTCAACATTGTGGTTATATCTGTGCATATAATTAAAATAGAGCACAAGAAAAACTATTTCATATGTAGTAAGGCTGTGGCTAAGGATATAAGTGATTGTATTGTTCAACCAAAACAGTATCTCTAGATGGAGTAGCTGTTTCGGAAACCCATTTAAGTTAAAGTGAATTGCAGAACATAAAATGTTATGTAAAGACGGGCCATCTCAAAGCTGCTGAATATGTGACTACTTAAATCTGTATTTGTTATAAATTGTCTGTAGCCTCAGCAGTGGTTTCTTTTGATGTTCTTAAGTCCTACAATATTTCTGTGAGAGTATTTTTTCACTGAAATGGGTCCTCAGAGACAAGCAATGTCAGATTGTGGCTTTGCTAAAATACATTCTTTAAGTATATTTTCTCATTGCTATTTTAAATTTCTGAGCAAAACATTTGGCTGCCTTAAAATCATGTGAGTAAAATTTCAACTATACTTAAAAAGTATGATAGTAACATAATAATTCTCTTCACCCAAGCATTCTCCAAAACTTACATTAAACTAGTACTACTTTGTGAAAGAGGTATTTTTCATTATTTCCAAATGCCTGTAAAAGATACCTTTGTCTTCAAATACGTTCATCATGTCCTTTCCTAAAGGTCGAGGTCAGACTTTGGCTTCATCAAAAGAAAGAAGGCAGAAATAGTGCCTCAAAAGATGAATGTATTTCTTCAGAACTGAAAAAACAAAATATTTTATGAGGGAGGAAATGGCCTTGGGAATTAATATTTAAGATGGTCAAACTGTAACAAATGTGTAGAAAGAATTGTTTACCTCTAGTATCATGTGTTAAATTCTCTAGTCTCTTTAATAAAGTACCTTTTTGAAATATAAGGGTTGACAAGTGCTCTGGCTTTGACAATGAGACCATTTCTGTGGTGGAGGTCTTAGAAAGAAAATAACTTCCCTACTTATGCCTAAATTCTCATGCTGGTGATTTATTCTGGAATCCTATGTAGTACTCTAGAAGTTTTACTCCTCAAAAAAATAAAAACAAACAAGAAAACAACAAACCTTGACTAAGTTTCAGTTAAACCATGTTAGTTCTCTAGGTAATTTATCCATTTGCTCTCAGATACATTTCTTATCTTTTTCAAAGAAGCTGTTGTATTTGTAAATCTGAAAAAGGACTTGAATCTAGAATATAAAGAACTCTTAAAACTTAATACTAAAAAGAAAAGGGTAAAGGATCTGAATAGACAATTCTCCAAAAATATGTACAGATAGTAAGTAAACCACATGAAAAGACGCTTGACATTTTTTGCTCATTAAAGACATTTAAATTAAACCATGAGATAAAATTCATACTACTGGGGTGACTGAACTTGCAACTTTTGAAATCTTGGCATCACCACCTAAGTATCACTTAAAATTATTTCAGCTTGTGTTTAATGTCTTGTATAGTGTGCTTTCCATCTGAATCTCCAGACCTGTGTTCTACCATCATCACCCATTACTTACTGAGTTCCTTGCTGTTTGCCCCACCATCCCTGACACTTGTTGGTATGATGTAGCAGCTCCATTTTTTTTTTTAAAGATTTTATTTATTTATTTGACAGAGAGAAATCACAAGTAGATGGAGAGGCAAGCAGAGAGAGAGAGAGGGAAGCAGGCTCCCTGCTGAGCAGAGAGCCCAACGTGGGGCTTGATCCCAGGACCCTGAGATCACGACCCGAGCCGAAGGCAGCGGCTTAACCCACTGAGCCACCCAGGCGCCCCTAGCAGCTCCATCTTTAACGAGCCCACAGGTGATAGTACTGCAGACGGTGTAGATGTTGTGTTCTGTACAACAGCTCTGAAAGCCCTCACTTGGAAAAGTGGCACACTTATATTTCCAGACACTGCCACCCTGAGTGTAGTTGTTTTGTTTTCTTCTTTCAGAGTTTTTATTTTTTTCTTCTTCTTAAAGAAATAAAAGGTGCTTTGTTTCCTTCACCCTGTATCTACTCAAATTATGTATACCTTGCAAATGCAGATCCTTTCATGTTTATGTGTTTGATTTACAAAAATGAACAAAGGAATTGCTGGACTACTACTATGACTAAAAAATCTGTGTTAGGGCAGTGAAGGTGATGTGGAAGTTATTGCCTAAAACAAGTGCTCACTTGAATTTTGTAGACTGAATTTATCTTTTGTTCCTGAAAATATAATTTAAGGGGATTTTTTTGGTATTTATAACTTTTCTCAAATGAACTGTAACACATTTTGACAGGAAGCTACCAAGAAGTTTAGTGACCATGGAGTATCACTTGTTACTGATTTCCAAATCAGAATATCTTGGGGGATGAAGCTATTGCCTTATAGTTTTACTTCTTTGGAGTTTTGAAAGTACAAACTGGGTATCATTCTGGAAAGCATAACTCAGTCGAGTTTACTATAGCTTGGTAATCCATACATTTAAATAAAAAAGCAACAACAACAATAACTATAACAACAACATACCTCCTCAGTTTAGTCTATCAACCCAGGTTTGGGAGCCATCTAAAATGTGGATCTTATGTCACTAGCTTCAAAAGCCCTCTGGAATATTTTTCTAAAGCTTCAGATACTAAACTATCCTGTACTTAATGTATCTGAATTTCAGTACGTGGGAGCCCAGGAATCTGTATGTTAAACAGATTCTACTGTTGGTTCGTATGTATGCAAACATTCAAATATTTATGAAAAATAACGCGTCAATTCAGTGTTGACTGCAGCTCCATGAATGGAACACAGAACAACATTTAGAACCAAAATGTCTAAAAAACTGAAATGTCTAAAGAACTTTACAAGGATAGTGGTTAAGGTAAAAGGAATATTTTCCATATTGCTGGTTTTTTAAATGTGAAGTTACAGAGAAGTTAAAAAGGATAGTGGAATTAATATAATCTTTCACTTAAATTTATTAATTGTTAGTTCTTTGGCTTTTTTCCCCTTTAGTTGAACCATTTAAGGTATTTTTGTAGATACCACATACTTTATTCCTAAATACTACAGACAGGAAATTAAAATTTCCCTTATTGCTTTGATAATGCCTTTTGTAATGGTCTGTTTTGTTTCCAATCAAGAATTACATATCACATTTAGTTGTCTTATCTTTTTCATCTCCTCTAATCTAGAATAGTTTGCATGCCTTTTTTATAAATCTTTCATAACACTGGTCTTTTTTAAAGATTTCAGTCAGGTTATCTTTAATGTCTCTAATTTTTTTTATCTGATTGTTTCTTTGTAGTTTCAGGTTAAATATTTTTGTTTAGAATTCTGTAAGGTGATAATGCTGTTCTCTGTATTGTAGTGGTGCATTGAGATGTCAGTTTGTACTGTTACTGGTGATTTTAACTTTTGTCTTTGGATAAAAATGGTGTCTTCTAGATTTCTTTACTGTACAGGTACATTTTCTGTTGTTATTAGTAAGTAATATGAAGAGAGATCCCAAGATATTATTTGCTTGAAATTAGTATCATAGGTCTTAAAATGGAGATTTGCATATTCAGGCATTTCTTCTATGATGGTTTGGCATTCTTAGCAAAGACTATATATCCCTTTTCAGTATTCCCACCCTTTGTGTCTGTTTGCTTTGTTTGTGTCATCATGGGCTCATGGATTCTTTTAAATATATACAGCATATGTTATAATTCATAACTGCCATTATTTCTTTTAAGCCCCCAAATGTCTCAGATATGGCCAGTGGCAGACTCTTCAAACTCTTCAAAAGGTCCTATGAATCCTTTGATATATTATTACCATATATTGAGCATGTCCATACTTTCAGGCATAACAAAGTATGCCATTTTATGCTTTTTCTATCCTTACTCTCTGGAAGCTGCAATTTGTTTAAGAAGACCTTGGGTGCCTGGGTGGCTCAGTGGGTTAAGCATCTGTCTTTGGTTTGGGTCATGATCTTAAGGTCCTGAGATCGAGTCCCACATTGGGCTCCCTGCTCACTGGGGAGCCTGCTTCTCCCTCTCCCTCTGCTGCTCCCTCCTGCTCAGTATTGGTCTCTCTCTGTCTGTCTCTCTGTCTCCTGCAAAAATAAAAAATACTTAAAAAGAAGAATAAGAAAAAGAAGAAGCAGCAGTAGCTGCTGCCCTGGCTATTTCAATGGTGAAAGAGAGCTAGAAACCAAGATCAGGTGTTAAGTTGCCATTGTTATTTGGCCCATTCCATGGAAACAGCCGTGTGTGTGTGTGTGTGTGTGTGTGTGTGTGTGTGTGTGTGTGTGTTTCAAAATTATGAGTTCATAAAAGCACTTCTACTGTGATCATACACCATAAGCTTTTTTTTTTTTTTCTTGCCCCATTGCATATTCGTATTTCCCCTTTCCTTGCATAGAGAAAATTTGGTCTCCAAAACTTTAAGGTACTTGTCTTGTTTGCTTACTGCCATAATACACATCAAGTAATTTGGGAATTACTTTATCAATACTACTACTGCTACACACACACACACCATGCCCACGCAAACACATACACACACAAGCTTGCTATTAAAATTCAAGATTTCTTTGCATTTTTTCCTTTAAAATAGATCCGACTAGTCACCTATAGTCATAGTATTATGTTCAGAAGTTACTTGAACTTGTTTTTAATTTATTTACTTTTGTTTGTATTATCAGTTTAGAATACATTTAATTTTGTTTCTGTTCATAATCACTCATAAAGGTTTTTTTTACATCCTTACTGATTTTGGGAGGAGGAATGTCAATCATTAAGTTGCTTCAAACATCAAACATTAAGAAAAATTACATCCTCTTTCTTTTCTCTTCCACTGGGATCTCACCTCGTCTGTGTAGATGATTGATTTGACTCACTTTGATTTGATTTATATTTCGCTGTCTTCCTTTTAGCAAATTATATGTAACATATATATGTATTTATATGTAAAATGTTTATATGTATTTATGTTTATAGTTTTTACACAAACTGTACACACAAACACCCATTCTTGGTTCCTCTTTTTTTTATATAAAAGGTAGCTTATTATTTTGCAATTCGCTTTTTCCATTTAATAATATATCTTATAAATTACTCCAGATCAGTCATAGACATTTCTTCATTCCTTTTGGCAGCTATATAATAATGGTCCCCTGTTACATGGACGTATGAATATGTTTAATCTATATTTGGCATTGATCTCATTCCCAATATTTTTGCTATTAAAAGTAATGCCACAGTGAGTAAAACTATACATATTTTTCACACTCTTGAAGATGAGCCTTCAAGGTAGATTCTTTGAAGTGGGCTTGCTGGGTAAAATGTAGATAGATATGTAGTTTTATTAGATATTGACAAATTCTTCTCCAGAAGGGTTGTAATCTTACCAGTAGCACACTAAAGTGTCAAACAGCCTCATTTGTATGGTATGTTTTGTCAGACTTTTGAATTTCTGCCAATATTTTGGGTGATAAATGTTATCTCATTGTAGTTTTCATTTGCATGACTATCATCATGAAAGAAGTTGAGTGTCTTTTTATAAATTTTAGCCCATTTTGTGTTATTTTAGCCCATTTGTGTTACTGTTAACAGTATTACTCATTGTGTTTCTGATATTTTCCCCTGAAGTTGTATGAGTTTATTTTAGGTTAGGGAGGTTATCCTGTTATTATTGATATTTTTTGGAAATCTTTCCCTGTTTTCATTTATATTTTGGCTTTATTCATAGTGTGCGATTTTTTTTTTCTTACTTTGCAACATATTTTAATGTAGTTGAATTTATTACACACTTGTTTTATTCGATATGTTTTTAACTTATTAAGAAAAACAGAATTCAACTGAGTAAATTTGAAGATCTAATTGACTTTATTAAATGATTGATGAATGGGACAGCATCCCATCCAGCAAATAGAGGGAAGCTCTGAGGTATTATACAAAATGGAAAGTATTTATAGGAAGGAGGGTGGGACAAGAAAGTTTTTAGTAAAAGAAAAGAAAGGATTGTTCCAGGCAAGGTCACCTTCCCTTAGGAGACAGAGCAAAGGGTCTTATTATGTAGATTATCTCATTTCTTTTGGGGTTGTGGAGAGGGCCCCTGTGACAGATTACTGACAGATTACCTCATTGGTACTTATCAGAAAATTCCTGCATGGCAGGTTAAGACATATTTTATGGGAGGTTGAAATTGCAATTAGATTAGGTAGTAAGCCCCAATTGGTTACCTGGCCTAGCTGTTGTGATGGTATTTTGGGCCTGTAGTTTTCTTTTTAACAAAACCATACCTGAAAAGTTTTTAGGTCATCTTCAAGTTATAGAAATAATCTGTTTTTTAATTTAGTACTGATATGACTTATTTTGTATTTCTGTACTCATGTATTTTTGATCTATAATTCATTTAGAGTTTTAACTCTTGTATATTGTACAGGATCTTGGTTCAGTTTGGCTTTTACCAAATTTCTATCAGGTTGCCCACCACAAGTTATTAAAGGTCAATTTTTTCTCAGTGATTTGAAATACTTTGATATCCTACATTGCTGCATGCACTCCAGTATATTTCTGAACAACTTCTTTTGTTCTGGTGATTCATCTATCAATTCAAGTGCCAGTAGCCAAGGGGAGTAATCTTCATCAGTTACTCAGTGACTGTTAGAATTGCAAGTACTTTTGTTTATATCAATCACGCGAACATCAAGAGAGAGACTGTTGGAAATCCTAGGAAATGACATTTATAGAAACAGTTTTTCAACCTAAATTAATTAGTCTCAGTCTTTTTCAGTTACCATGTCTGTCCCGTCTATTTTGAAGTTGTAAGGCTTTTGAAAGAGCCAGTTATTTAATTTAGTTAGAACATGAGTAGCATGTAAGAAGCAGCATTTAAAACCTTAGTATCTCCTATGCTGCTCTCTTTCAAGTTATTTTTACCTTTTTTTCCCCTTCTACCAAGAAGGTTTTTATTTATGTTTCTAGGGTTATTTGCTTTGATTTGTTATTTGACATATGCACCTTGAATGAAGAATGAGAAAACTTAAAGAATCTGCCTAAAAAATGTGCCAAATGGTGTTCCAAGGGTAAAAGAGAATTTCACTCAAAGGATAATTACACATACATCTTAATTAATGAACACATAATACTAAATTGTGTTGTTTATGTGCTTATTATTCCTCAGATACAAACATTTTCATTGAAATAGCTTGTTGTTTTCTTAAGTTCCGAATAATTTACATTTTCTCTGATAGTTTTAAAAAATAAAATCTGACAGATTTTATTATTTATTTTTATTTTCTTTAAATTTGTACATTATTGTATAAAAGTAGCAGTACTATAATTTTAGGAAAAATAGTACAGAAAACTAGTTACCTTTTTTGTACAATATTCTGGGACAATGACTGTTTACCTGACTTTATCACACTGTGCACTGGGATACTGACTGCCAGAATTGGCCTTGATACTCTTTTATAAAAAATATCTATAGGATTTCTTTCAATATAGAATTTTCTGAAGACAGTTGTTGAAGATAAAATAGCTAGTTATTTTACCCCCCAAAGTGGGTTTATTCAGAATAGCAGAAGTACAATTTGGGACACACAAGCTATGGTAAAAACACAGGCAATTCCTACAAATTAAGAGAAGAATGTGCAGCACCTGGGTGATTCAGTTGGTTAAGTTGTTAAGCGTCGCACTCTTGATTTCAGCTCAGGTCATGATCCCAGCATTGTGAGATCACAGGTTGGGCTCCACACTGAGTGTAGAGCCTGCTTAAGACTCTCTCCCTCCCTCTGTCTCTGTCCACCACCCCCCACCCAAAAAAGAGAAGAAGAATGTTATTTTGTGGAGATGGAGGAAGTTGGGAGAAATCGTTCTGAATGGAAGTCCATTGGAGAAATGGGAGTTCAGGATGAGGTTGCTTTCTCAGGGCTAAGTTGCAGGGGTAGTCGATTTATTGTATGAGATGCAGTGTATATCATTCCCTCTTGGGGGCTGGTAATTGATGATTCTTTCCTGTTGGGAATTCTTCTGTTAGAGTCTGGAATTGACAATTCTTCCTGTAACTGATATTGAGTAATACTGGCTCTCCCTTCCAGCCTCTTAATTCTAATGAGGTTTCCCTTTATTAATTTCCACACAGCAAAAAAACTAATTCTTAATAATTGAATGCATATGTTAGAACAAGAATGACACATTTTTTTAGTCTGTTAATTTATAACAAGGGTCAGGAAACTATGGCCCATAAACTAAATCTGCCCAACTATTTTTGTAAATAAAGTTTTATTGTAACACAGTCATGCCATTTGTTTACCTACTATCCACTACAACTTTTCCACTAAGATGACAAAGTTAAGTAGATATGACAGAGTCCATACAAACTTTAAAACCTGAAATACTTACCATTACACTCTTCCAAGAATATGGTAGCTGTTCTCTGACTTAGAAAATACCACATACAGCAAAATATAAATAATACAAAGCAATATTTTATCAGTTATCTATACCACATGCTATAGATTAAATATCTGTGCCTCCCCATCCCAAATTAATATATTGAAATCCTAACCCCTGATGATACTAGGTGGTAAAGTCTTTGGAAGGTAATTGGGACCCTGATAAAAGAGTCATAGAACTCCCTGGCCCCTTCTGTTATGTGACAATCTTAAGAAGTCAACAGTGTGCAGCCCAGAGGAGGGCCCTCACCAGAACCTAACTATGCTGTCACCCTGATCTTAGACTTGCAGCCTCCTATACTATGAAAAGTAAATTAACTGTTGTTTATGAGACACTCATTTTATAATTTTGTTGCACTTAAGATAGCCTCAGCTAGAAAGTCCAAGGTGGCCTTACAGGTGCTAACAGTTGGTCCTGACTTTTACCCATGAGGCCTCAGTTCTCTGAGTATCAGATCACCCATATGGCAGTCTGTTTTTTCACTTAAGTGTCTCAGTGTTTCAAGGGAATGAAGGCAGAAACTACATGACCATTCAACTGAATGTTTGTAAACACCCATCAGAAAGAAACCAAGCTTTATTCAGCATTACATTATGAGTAGTACTTGGCAGGCACATGGTTTTGGAGAAATGAGAGAGGATAAATGACCTCAAAGCATAATTTGAAGATGAGCTTAATCATGACCCTTAAAACCTTTGATGGTGAGAGGTGAGCCCATGCCATCCCTTGTTTTATCTGAGTTTTATGGTGTGGACAGAGCCTCTGACAAAAACTTCATTTGCTTGTTTTGTCTTGTTAGGAGTTTGATCAGATTAGTATTAGAGACTGTAATAGTTACTTGGGCCAAAGGTAGAGAGGAGTGAAAGTAGAAGTCTCCTTTGTGCATATTCCACATTAACATGCAATGCTAACAACATTCTTCTGCCAGTTGTAAATTCATGAAGGAATTTCTAACACCTGGATTATGATTTACTCTGTGGAATTTAGCCATCTGGTAAACAAACTTTAACATGCCAGGTCCTAGACCTTCACAAGGCTGGAATATTTCCTTCCAGGTCCATGACTTAGGAGTGTTTATCATGTATACTTGAAAGGTTTTATCAGGTTAAATTGTGCGCTAAAATAACAATCATGCTTGTTTCACTTGAGTCAATTTTTGGGGGGTCAGAAAGCCTAAATATTTTAAAAGTCAAATGTATTGTAGCAACCTCTCTCTCTTTCTAACTAGGACATCCTTGGATAGATAAAAGAAAGATGAAGGTAGAAAGCATTAAAAAGAGGCCTGGAGAGACATTTTCTATATACAGATAACATAGTCTTTTATTTTAGAAAATGACTAAATTTAATGATGTAACCAGTTTTGTCTGTAACCTTTACATTTATTACTTTTTTTTTTAGCTCAAGAGTTAGCATTTAGCATAAGGAGAGTTTTTCAATTCTTTTTATAAATAGCATTTAAAAAAGTGAAGCTTAGGGTAAATTTTATTGAAGGCTAGCAATATTCAGAATACCTCTTCAATGAAGCATTTGGTGTTATACTCATTTATAATTTCTTTCTTTCTTTTTTTTTTTTTTTTTTAAGATTTACTTATTTTAAAGCGGGAGAGAGCACAAGCTAGGGGAAGAGTTGAAGGAGATGGAGATAATCTCAAGCAACCTCCCCACTGAGGGTAGAGTATGACTCAAGGCTCAGTCCCACCATCCTGAGACCACAACCGGAGCTGACCAGAGCCAAATCAAAAGTCAGACACTCAACCAACTGAGCCACCCAGTGTTTTGCTCATTTAAATGACTCTTTCTATGCTTCCCTATGCTCCCCATGCTCCCTGTGATATCAAATTGACACAGGATAGGTTTTATTATAAAAACTTTTTACAGGGGACTCCTACCAACTGAGCAAATCTAGGATTTAACAAAAATTGGTCAGCTTAAATTTTAGACTTCCTTTGTCAAATTTAAGAGTCTTGTGTTAAAAATGCCACAAAGGTCAGATAGTATTATTTAAAAAAATTAAAATCAAGGAATTTTTTTGCTTAATAAAGATATATTTAGTGCCAAGCATTCATTGTACACAGAACCTTTTAATTGCTTTACTTATTTTGTCCTCACAATTACAACTTTGATTAGGTCTTAATATTTGTTCAGACGGAAGCAAGTTAAGCAAAGTAAAAAACTTGCCCAAGTTAAATCATAAAGCAAGAATTCAAGGGGCACCTGGGTGGCTCAGTGGGTTAAGCCGCTGCCTTCGGCTCAGGTCATGATCTCAGGGTCCTGGGATCGAGTCTGGCATCGGGCTCTCTGCTCGGCAGGGAGCCTGCTTCCCTCTCTCTCTCTCTCTCTGCCTACCTCTCCATCTACTTGTGATTTCTCTCTGTCAAATAAATAAATAAAATCTTAAAAAAAAAAAAAAGAATTCAAATTCAGACCTGGCCTATTCCAAGAACCACACTTATATGATCTATGTAGTTTCTCTGTGAACATGTATACAGTCATGTTATATGTTATCCAAAATGAAGCACTTATCTGAGAGCTAGATACAGGTTTACATATTTTTTGGAATATAGTAGAATAATTAAATGGCTAGCCAGAAGCCTGCTGGGGCATTTATGGCACCACTAGGGTAAACAGCCTTTAATCTTATCTTTGTACAGCTAAGCACTTTGTCTGCATAATTTCACTGTGTATCCTTTTGTCTGGAATTGTTCCCTGACCAATTTTATATTATAGTAGAAAAGAATATCGTGCCACTAAAGGAAATGAGCTTTGGATATAGATACAGTTGAATCCTAGCAATACCGACAGTGTTATTTAGGTAGGCTACTCCGCTTTTTGAGCCATGGATTCTTTTCTTTAAAATAAAGGTAGTGATTGTACCTGATTTAATTTTCTGAGTTTTGATGAGGATTAAGGAACCACTATGTGTGGAACATTGTTGTCACCCAGTGTAAAAATGATGGTCTCTGTATTGCTTTATCCTAGTTATCTATTTTTTTAAGACTTTTGAGGATAATTTTTTTAAAAGATTTTATCTATTTTAGAGAGAATGCAAGGAGGGGAGGAGGGGGAGAAGCAGAGTGAGAGGGACAAGCAGGCTCTATGCTGAGTGCATGCTGACACGGAGCTTGATCATAGCCCAAGCTGAAATAGAGAGTCAGACGCTCTGTCAACTGAGCCACCCAGGCCTCCCTTTATACTAAATATCTTTGTAATCTACTGTAGGATTTCTGTTCTTTCTTAAATAGTGCTACTTTTCGTTTTCCTTGAGTCTCAACAGTAAGTATTTATAGAATGATTTGTACATACCAAGCACTGTGCGGATATCTGGGAGGAATAGAAATGTGTGATAGATAACTGGATGTGGAAGGATTAAAATTGTCTAAGAGGTTTCAGGTCAGAGTAGGAAAAAATTGAAACTCCTTTAAAAGGAAGGGAAACAAGAATAATTTCTATGACAGAGGTGTAGTAGTTAGTCATGTTTAGAGTGAGAGCTTGGCTTTGGATAGGAATTGTCCATCCTGCATTTGGAGATTTGGGAATAAAATTTGGACAAGACATTTTGACTAAGTTTCATTTTTCAAATTTGTTAGATTGAGTGACAGTTGAAATAGTAGTAGTAAAAATAACTATATAAAAATCAAGTTGAAAGATCAGGCATGAAACCATGGAGAATGCTCTCATTAGAGAGAGTGAGAATCATGTAGTAATTTTCTTTCTCAGTCTGGCTTATTTCACTTAACCTAATGCCCTCAGGGTCCATCTATCTTATAGTAAATGGAAGGATTTTCTTCTTTCTTATGACTAAATAGTATTCCATTGTGTGTATATACCAACATCTTATTTATTCTGTTAATGAACATTTAGGTCGTTTCCATGTCTTGGCTATCATGAATAATGCTGCAGTGAACATTGGAATGTGAATATCTCTTTAATATCCTTCCTTTTCAGTTTGGATGCTTTTGTTTTTCCCCCCAAGCCCCAAGTACTCTGATCAGGGCTCCACTACTATGTTGAAAGAATTAGTGATATTGGGCATCCTTGTCTTGTTCCGGATCTTAAATGAAAAATTTTCAGCTTTTCACGCTTGAGTATGATGTTAGCTGTGAGCTTGTCATATATGTTGAAGTGTATTCCTGCTTCATGTTGAAGTACATTCCTGCTATACTCAGTGTGTTGATAGTTTGTATCATTACTGGTTGTTGAATTTTGTTAAATGATTTTTTGCATCTATGGAGATGATCACATGATTTACATCTTTCATGTTGTTAATGTGGTGTATCAAGCTGATTGATGTGCAGATGTTGAACTATCTTTGCGACCAAGAGACAGATCTTACTTGATCCTAGTATGTGATCCTTTCCTTTTTTTTTTTTTTTCTAAAAAGGGAGAGAGGGGTTGAGGAGGTACAGAGGAGGAGAGAGAGAAAATCTTATGCAGTCTCCATGCCCAGCACAGAGCCCGACACATCTCACAACCCTGAGATCATTACCTCTACTGAAATCAAGAGTTGGATGCTTAACTGACGGAGCCAGCCAGGTGACCCTAGTACATGATCCTTTTGATGCAGTGTTGAATTCAGTTTGTTAATATTTTGTTGAAGGTGTTTTCATCTATGTTCATCAGAAATGTTGACCTGTAATTTCCTTTTCTTATTGTATCCTTGTTTGGCTTTTGGTATTGGAGTAATGATGGCTTTATAAAATAAGTTTATTATTTTTTAAAAGACTTTATTTATTTGAGAGAGAAGGAGCACATGAAAGAGAACAAAAGAGAGAGCATGGGCAGAGCGTGGGGCAGAGGGAAAGGGAGAAGCAGATTCCCTGCCAAGCAGGGATCCCAACATGGGGCTTGATCCTAGAACCCTAGGATCATGCCCTGAATTGAAGGTAGAAGTTTAACTGACTGAGCCATCCTGGCACCCCATAAAGTGAGTTTGGAAGTATCCCTCCCCTTATATTTTTTCAGAAGAGTTCAAGAAGGATGGGTTATTCGTTATTCTTTAAATGTTCAATAGAATTCACCAGTGAAGCCATTTGGTCCTAAACTTCCCTTTGTTGGGATTTTTTGGATTACAGATTCAGTCTTTTTAGTAGTAATTGGTGTGTTCAGATTCTCTGTTTCTTCTTGATACGTTGTACATTTTTAAGAATTATCCATTTCTTCTAGGTTGTCCAAATTGTTGGTATATAATTGTTCATAGTACACTGATGGCCTGGAAATGGAAATTAGAGTATTAAAGACAGAAAAACAGCTTTATTTAATATTTTAATATATTTCTTTTATATATTTTAAATTCATGATTTGATCAGTATATGCATGAAATGACCAAAATTTTCTTCATTAATTAATGCTGTTGATTTTTTTGCTCTGTCTTTAAAATTCAGTATTATTTGATGCTTGTGATACAGTAGCAATAATCATTATTTTAAGACTGACTATTCAGATACTTTGTGTGTATTTTTTGAGTGGTTCTTACTCTAAATCATTTGTGTCATTATTATTATTTAAAATATAAATAGTTATAACTCTTATATTGATATAAAGTATACACATTTTAAAGATTTTATTTAACTCATTAATTAAAGGGGAATATACTAAGATGTTACTACAGGTTCAAAGGAGAATTTACATACCACTTCACACATTAGTCAAAAAGGAGTGTTGAAATGAATTTAAAAATAGATGCAAAAACAGAAAAAACCTGCTAATTTCTATGAGCTAATTATCATTTGTGTTCCATCAGATTCAATTTGCTTTCTGTCATCAGGAGTTACTTATATTTTTGTCACTTTTCTACAAATGACAGACTTGTAAAGTGGTTCAAAGACAATGGAAGGTGATATCCCTCATAGAATCAGATAACCTAGAAGGATATGCTGCACATGACTTATTTTCCATTGAAAGTATCCAGTAATCCTTTGGTCCACTTAAAATTTCCTTCACGGTTTTCCCTACAATTCACATTTTACAGACTAAGAAATTAAAAGCAGAGAAATAATAGCTTCACCTGGATCTCACAGTGCTAGACCTTAGAGGGAAACCAAGCTCTATTTCCAGGGACACCTCTCTTAACCTATAGGGTCTTATTTCTCCTGTGGTTATGACTCTGTGCCCCATGAGTCTGCCCCTATCCCCTTAATGTCTGGGGATAGGTTTCGTGGTCACAGCTTTAGTGTTCTCTGACATCTGGTGGTTATAAGCTAGGGATGCTGCTACATACCATATAGTGCAGAAATCAGCCACCACGATAAAGAATCATCCAGCTTAAAATATCAGTGGTGCCAAGCTTGAGAAAAGTATTTTTAGGACATAGACTCCTTTAATCAACTCTAAGCTAAGTATCTCATTCTATTTGTGTTTCTGTTTGTCATAAATAATGCTTGTACGAAGTGAAATAGCACATTTGAAGCAACAGTGTCACCCAACATTCAAGTTATAAAAACCATTTCTGGGCTTTTTTTCCTCCAAAGCATCAGGTCACTTTAGCAAACACACTTTCATTAGTGATACACATTTCATTACGCTCACAGGCTCTTGGGAGAGTCTGTGATGCTGGACGGGCTCTTTACAGTGGCACAGGAGGAAATCTTGCACAGAAACCAAAGCGAATACTGCTCATTTAAGAAATTCAGCTTCGAATATATATATATATATATATATATATATATATATATATGTGTGTGTGTGTGTATGTGTATTTTTTGAGTGGTTCTTACTCTAAATCATTTGTGTCATTATTATTATTTAAAATATAAATAGTTATAACTCTTATATTGATATAAAGTATACACATTTTAAAGATTTTATTTAACTGAAGCACAACAGATGATCCTGCATACCCTGTAGCTTAGCAACAACCCCTTTAAAACACTTTCTCCATGCCAGGAGACTGTGGCAAAGTTTTCACAGAGTGCTATCGTAAAGAAGATAAGTAGATTTGACTTTTAGGCTTTCATGAAAACCTTAAAATAAGTTTTAAAAATACATCAAAATAGAACTATACTATTTTTGTGGGTCACATTGTGTTTAGTTCTACACCATTGTTTTCTTATTTGTCCTGGAATACAAAGTTCCAATATAACCTTATGTTACTGTTCTAAAAATAGTATCATATTGTTCAAATAGAAGAGCAGCTATGCTTCTTTTCCCCTTTATCTTGCCTTCCATGAAGATATCCTTAGTTCATGCTCCTTGAAACTTTGAACTCAGCCAACACCTGGAAGGTTTTACTGTCCCTAACAGAAAAGTGATATTCTCACACAGATTTTCGCCATGTCTCAGGGTTATATCTTATTGTCACAACTTGTTTTGCCTGGCATCTCCCATCCCTGTAGATCACCTCCTTCAGAGATATTTATGGCTGTCATCTTGGCCCTCCAAGAGTGCCTGCTGCTTCCTAATAGTCAGTATGACTATGTGACTCATGGCTGTTCTGATTTGCAGGTATCCCCAGCTCCATAACTTACTCCAGAATCTGCAACTGCCAGGACTCCAGTAAGGCAAGATGTTCCGTCTACAATTAATCTAGCATTGCCTCTGGCTGGGAACAGCAAGGCTTAGCAATTTGAAGGAAGGAGAGTAGATTTGTTTCTGGAAAACTAGCGACTTAAACTAAGCGAGCAACATCCTAGTCTATCAAGGGATATTAAAATGTTTCATCAAATATATTTTCTACCTGTCTGCATTCTAATGTTTTAGATGAGGTGACTTGTTCTTATTTATTGATCTGTAATAAATTATCCCCAAATTAATACTCTTTTGTTAAATCTCATCATCTTGCAGTTCAGGAATTTAGAGAAGATGCTCCATGTAACATTGACCTAGTTCTCTCGGTAGATTCAGTTATTCGCGAGGCTGGTTGAAGGGTTGAAAATAGTTTCACTTACATATCTGATAACATGTCAGTGGTGGCTGGAAGATTAGGCTCAGATGAAATTAGTCAGTAGTGTGTCCATACCTGTGTCTCCAGCAGGACAGTCTCAGAGTAGTCAGACTTTTTGTGTGTTGACTCAGGGTTCAAGCTGAATAAATTATGGACTTTATTTATTAATGATATATGAATATTGGCTCACTAATTATGAAAATTTTTTATTTTTACATTTTAATGTAAGACATCAATAACAGGGTTTGCTGGATGTGAGACATAAGGAGGCTCTCAGTAGCCTCTTCACAGCTTTTCTGTAAATCTAGAATTCCTCTAAATAACAAATTTATTTTTTAAAAAGAGAGATTTCATTCTAACCCCTTAGCATAAACTCAGGGTAATCCTCATTGTGCCACATACTCATCTTCTGTATCACTGAAATATCTTATTAATCTATCCAGGCACAGATCTGTTTTTTTTTTGTATTATAAAGTTTGAGGGATAACTTGAGAGCCTTACCTTTCCCTCTAAGAAATTTATCATTTTCTGTGAGTGAGTGGAACACCACTGAAAAACTTTGAGTAGAAGGGTGATATGATCTGAACTCTAATTTAAAATTATGACTCTAGATGTTCCATTAGAATACAGCCGACCTTTGAACAATGCAGGAGTTAGGGACACTGGTACCCTGTATAGTTGAAAATCTGTGTATAACTTATGACTTCCTCAGAATTTAAGTACTAATAGCCTACTGTTGACTGGAAGCCTTACTGATCACTATCAATAGTCAATTAACACATTTTGTATGCTGTATTATATACTGTATTCTTACAAGAAAGTAAGCTAGAGAAAAGAAAAAGTTATTTAGAAAATCATAAGGAAGAGAAAATGCATTTACAGTGCTGTATTTGTCAGAAAAAATTGCATGTCAGTGGACCCATGCAGTTCAAACCCATGATGTTTGAGGGTCAACTGTATATTGTGGATGGAGTAGTCACAGAGCAATGAATTGATTCAGTGGCATGCCAGTAATTCAGGTGAGAGGTGATGATGACTCAGATGTAGGTTCAAGTAATGTTAAGTGGCATGGACTAGTCAAAATTTGCTTATATATGATGAATTTCGATTTAGAAGGTATTTAAGTGGTAGAGTCAACAGAATTTGAGAACAGTTTAGATTTGGGATATGAAGAAAAAGAGAGTTACGGAGAGTGACTCCAAGGTTTTTGTCCTGAACAATGGAAAGAAAGAAATTGTCATTCACTGAGATCATAGATAATTTTCTCAATTTGCAATTTTTCTTATAACACTTATGTTCTAGAAAAGTCATTCCAACTTTATATCACAAACTACACTTTAGTTTGATATTAATTTATGAACAGTAAGTTGATGTACACTTTAAAACAAGTAGGTGAAGTGGTTTAATATAGTAAACAGGTACATTGTTTTTAGCATTTTTCATATATAGTGGAAACTTGTGAATTCAGACAAAATATCTAGTACTGTCTCCTGTTTAGAATAGTATAATTAATTTCATCATTTCTAAAATTTTGATTCCCGGGGGATTAATAAGTATTATATACAGCAGCAATACAGAAATGTGATTCCATAATTTGGAATTCCTAATTAAACTACATAAGTTTTCAAAGCCTGAATGCTCTGTGAAAAAGAGAGGCATTATATGCAAAATGTCCTAAACATACTTAGTTAGAACAAGGTATTTAAAAACAAGCTGGAAAGAGTCTTCGGGAGCAATGATCCAGTTAGTTGTGATAAAAAAACAAAAATACTTTGGGCACAGAATTGCACAAAACAAAAAATTATGATTATCATTGTGACTTTCTCTTGATTTGTAGATGTATTATTTAAGAAGCCTTACACTGGCTTAAAGTCTGTCTAGTTTAATTCAATATTAAACAAGTAATCTTTATTACAAAGATTAAACTTAAACAGTTTTGGCAGTCTCCTATAAAACCTGTTTTCTTTAACCATAAAAGTTGAGAACAAGAAATCTTTGTGAACTGTAGTGGGAAAATTAGATTCCCTGAAAGACTCTATTGTTTGTTTTTTTGTTTTTGTTTTTGTTTTTGTTTTTCGTTATTTTTTCAGTATTTCAAGATTCATTGTTTATGCACCACACCCAGTGCTCCATGATATACATGCCCTCCTTAACACCCACCACTAGGCTCACCCAGCCTCCTACCCCCCACTCTTCCAAAACCCTCAGTTTGTTTCTCAGAGTCCACAGTCTCTCATGGTTCATCTTGTCCTCTGATTTCCCCTAATTTACTTTTCCTTTCCTTCTCCTAATGTCACATGTTACTCCTTATGTTCCACAAGTAAGTGAAACCATATGATAATTGACTTTCTCTGCTTGATTTATTTCACTCAGCATAATCTCCTCCATTCCCATCCATGTTGATACAAAAGTTGGGTATTCATCCTTCCTGATTTAGGTGTAATATTCCATTGTACATATGGACCATATCTACTTTATCCATTTGTCTGTTGAAGGGCATCTTGGTCTTTCCACAGTTAGGTGACTGTGGCCATTGCTGCTATGATCATTGGGGTACAGATGTCCCTTCTTCACTATATCTGTATCTTTGGGGTAAATACCCAGTAGTGCAATTGCAGGGTCATAGGGTAGCTCTATTTTTGATTTCTTACGGAATCTCCACACTGTTTTCCAAAATGGCTGCACCAACTTGCATTCCCACCAACAGTGTAAGAGGGTTTCTCTTTCGCCACATCCTCTCCAACACTTGTTGTTTCTTGTCTTGTTAATTTTGGCCATTCTAACTGGTGTAAGGTGGTATCTCAATGTAGTTTTGATTTGAATCTCCCTGATGGCCAGTGATGAACATTTTTCATGTGTCTGTTAGCACTTTGTACTTTGTATGTCTTCTTTGGAGAAGTGTCTTTACATGTCTTCTGCCCATTTTTTTTTTTTTATGTGATTACCTATTTTTTGGGTGTTGAGTTTAAGGAGTTTTTTGTAGATCTTAGGTATAAGCCCTATGTCTTAGTGTCATTTGTGAATATCTTCTGCCACTTGGTGGGTTGCCTCTTTATTTTGTTGACTGTTTCCTTTGCTTTGCAGAAGCTTTTTATCTTGATGAAGTCCCAAAAGTTCTCTCTTGGGAGAGAACATGGGAGAGAACTCTGTTATGAGAGGAGGATCCATTTCTAGGTTCTCTGTTCCATTCCATTGTCGGTTTTTGTGCTAGTACCATCCTGTCTTGATGTTTATAGCTTTGTAATAGAGCTTGAAGTCTGAAATTATATGCCACCAGCTTTGGTCTTCTTTTTCAACATTCCTTGGCTATTCAGGGTCTTCTCTGGTTCCATGTGGAATTTTAGGATTATTTGTTCTAGCTCTGTGAAAAAGCAAAACAAAACTTTATGGTGTTTTGATAGGGATTACACTGAATGTATAGATTGCTTTAGGTAGCATAGACATTCATAGACATAGACATTATATAGACATAATATTTGTTCTTCCAGTCCATGAGCATGGAACATCTTTCCATTTTTTTTTGTGTCTTTCTCAATTCCTTTCATGAGTGTTCTGTAGTTTTTCTGAGTGCAGACCTTTTGCTTCTTTAGTTAGGTTTATTCCTAGGTTTTGGGTGCAGTTATAAATGGGATTGACTCCTTAATTTTTCTTTCTTCTATCTCAGTGTTAGGGTCTAGAAGTGCAACTGATTTCTGTGCATTGATTTTGTATCCTTCCACTTTGCTGAGTTCCTGTATGAGTCCTAGCAATTTAGGGATGGAGTCCTTTTGGGTTTTCCACATGTCATGTGGGAAGAAGGGGAGTTTGACTTTTTTTTTGCCAGTTCGGATGCTTTTTATTTCTTTATGTTGTCTGATTGCTGAAGCTAGGACTTCTAGTACCATATTGCACAACAGTAGTGGTAGTGGACATCCCTGCTGTTGAACAGACAGTTGCATGATCATTTATTTTTACATTAAACATTCTGTACTCCATTCCTGATACAATACTTAGAGTTTGTATTTCAGATATTTCTTCCATTTAAAAACCATTCTAGGGCCTCCTGGGTGGCTCAGTCAGATAAGTGTCTGACTCTTGATTTTGGCTCTGTTCATGATCTCAGGGTTGTGAGATCCAGCCCCCTGTCAGGCTCCTTGCTGGGCATGGAGCCTACTTGAGATTCTCTCTCTCTTCGACTCCCCCATCTCTCGCTCTGCCCTTCTCCCACCTCTTTCCCCACCTCGCTCCCTAAGAAAGTCTAGAACCAAGTCTATCCCATAGTTTTTATTATGTCTTTATAAAGAACTTGAACTAAAAACTGCAGTGCATATTAAGTGAGGAAATTTACCAGTTGTGGAGAGAAATGATCACTTTTTCTTATTTGATGCTATTGTTTTCCCCACTTAACTTTTGAGATCACACATTCATTTGGTTTCTCTCCTATACTTCTGGCTATTTGCACTTAGAATGTTTTTCTGGTTCCTTCTCAAATTCATGACCTCTGAAATTTAGAGTGCCTCAGGGTTTAGTCCTCAGACATTTTCTCTCTATGTTCACCCAGTAGGTGATGTCATTAGCTTCTTGGCTTTGAATACCATTTACAGCTGACCCACCCAAATGTATATTTGAAGCCCAGTCATCTTGCTTGAATATCAGACATGCATAGACAACTGCCCATTCTTGGTGGTTTTATGTTGTGTCATCTGGGCTAAACTGGAACCTTTTTACTAAAACTGCCTTTCCAGTATGTTTTTATTTTTATTTATTTGTATTTTTTTAAGATTTTATTTATTTATTCATGAGAAGCAGAGAGGGAAAGAGGCAGAGGCAGAGGGAGATGCAGGCTCTAGCAGCCCAATGCAGGACTTGACCCCAGGACGCTGGGATTATGACCTGAGCTGAAGGCGGATACTTAACCGACTGAGCCACCGAGACACCCCAGTCCCAGTACGTTTTTAGATTACAGTTAGCAAAATAGAAGTTTTTGTGAGACTTGGGAACTTGAATGACACAGCTGCCATTATGCTTTAAGATACATGTATGTCAAGTGCTGTCGCAGCACAAATACATTGCTACTCTGCTGGCTCACCTTGCTGTTGTGACATATCCAGATTCCCATCCTTTTAAGTTGCCACTGGACCGTTTATTTTAGCTTCTCTGAGTCTTAGACTAAGGCTGTGTGTAGCCCATGGAAAAGGGCTCCAGTCACTTTTTTAGGTCTTACTATTTAGGTTAGAGACATTTGCCTTCTTAAATTTATCATGTCTAAAACTAAGTTCTTGATATTCCTTCTACCACAAGTTTACCGACATTCTTCTTTCACTCATTTCATTAAAACTTCATCATTTTCAGACCACAGGCCAAAAATCTTGGAGACATCTTTGATGTTTTTCTTTATTCACTTCCCATATCCTTGCTTTCAAATCCAATCCTTTTTAGCTACCTCCATTTTTACTTCACTCCAAGCCACTGCCATATCCTGCATGGATAATTATAGTACCATATTAACTTTTATTACTAACTTCCTTTTTTTTTTTCTGCTTCCAAATTCTGTTTCCACAGTGAGTGACTGATTTACTAAAATATTAATAAGTAATCTTACTTCTTTGCTCAGAAGCCATGATGGCTTCCAAACTCATTTATAGTAAAAGCCAAGTCTTTAATTTATAGAGCCTTCCTTGGTATGTCTTCTCCGTGCTCTTGCTTACTCACTTTCTTCTGCTGGGAATCCTTTCCTACAGATATTTGCATGGCTTGCTTCTTCCCTTTCATTAGATACTTATTCTTGTTTGAGGCCTTTCCCAGATACCTTATTTCAAAATTGTAATACTCACCTATACCATATCTTATTTCCCCTGCTTAGTTGTTTCCAGTTTTTATTAGTATTCAATACACTATAGATGTATTGTGCTTTACTAGTTTATGTTTCTCTTTTATTTATCTTTACTTTTATCCACTGGAGTTTAAGGTTCGTGAGGGTGGTGATACTGGCTAATTTGTACAATCCCAAGTACATAGTACTCTGGCATAGAGTAATCCAGCTATTCAAATATTTTTTGAAGGAAGGAAGGGATACTCACTTTACCATTAATATGGTAGCCTAAAATTTTTCAAAATACACTGTTCACATTTGAAGGAATTCTGACATGAATGAACTCTTACTACTGTGGAGTAGACCCATGAGCATATGTATCTGTTTTATATATCAGGATAAACCACATGAAACTGCCAGTATTCTATTTTTTAAACTAATAAAATGTCAGTCCTATATGTAAAATGCGACCCAGAAAAATGGACAGCAATGTAGATAGAGCTGACTGTTCTCTCCAAAGATTTCCTAACAATTCAGAAGTATAGTTTCCATATTCTGAAATCTCCAAACTAAATAAGTACTAGTAATGGTGAGAAAAACAAGTGAAAAAAAAAAAAAAGAGTTATCATTTATCCTAGGACCCAGCTATTCAGGATTTAGCCATTCCCACAAAGTTATAAAATCAATGCCAAGTACTGAAGATTTATGAAATATTGAGTCAGGTTTTTTGGTTTTGTTTTTTCTTTTCTTTCTATCATTATAATTCCCTCTATATAGTCTTCCCCAGTAAATCCAACAGTTGCACATTGAGCAAAATCATGCAGCTAGTCTCTTCTCACAGAAGTGGAGAGGAAAATAAGATGAGAAAAAAGAGTTACATTGTTACTTTGCCCTTGAGTGGTCCGTAACTACCAGGGACACACTTAAACTCAAAACAAAACAATTAAATGACCTTTCATTTTTCACTTCCTACCTTGACTGTGCCACATATTTATACTAGTCTATTTATGCTAGATAATAAGAAATTTAGAAGATTAATTGTATAATTAAACAAAATGAAAATGGGACTTTTTTCATAGTATTCAATGGGGAAGGGGAAATGAATAATACATGTCCTTGAAATGTGGGAAGACAGACCCAAAGGCAATGATAAAATGAGAATGGGATGCTAAAATGAATGGGCAGCTAGAAACATGAAACTAATGCTTTGATCACCTATTATGTGGTCTGCAAAGTCCTAATCCTTTTCCACAGCAGTCCTGCAAGCTAAGATTTTCCTATCCCTCAAGTTAATAAACATATCTAAGCTAATGTGCTTATTTTATTTATTTTCTATTTATTTATTTATAACTTGCTTTGTGCCAGGAGATTTGAGAAAGCTTTAAGAATATATAGCTAATAATTAGTGGAGCCAAATCTTAATTCCCTTCTTAATAAAACTTTTTGCTCTGTCAACTAAACCAAGCCTTCAATTTCTTAGTTATATGAAAGCCTTGGAAGTATTTGTTGAAGATTTATTTTTTCTACATCCAAAAGGATATAAAGTTGTATTTTAAAAAAAGGCAGATACTAAGGTTGACATAATCTGTCTTCCAAGAGAATCTGAAATGATCTGAAGTATTTACATGCTATCCTTAAAGCCATAAGTAATTTTAGAATGTTTAGGGATGCAGTACATCTAGGAAAATTCTTAACTTAAAGAAATATGTCTTTAATATATTAATCCACCAGCTCTTCTTTTAATTTCCAGTTCTGTAGCTAAGAAATTACAGAACTCTTTGTTTTGTTAATTTTATTGATGGAAGTTTCTAATCTGACCTGATTTTGTCCTCAAAGGATGTTACACAATCAAATCTAAGTTATATAATAATGATGATAATAATAATAATAATAATAATAATAATAAATACTTTCTCTGGGGTTGTAGCTATTATAGTCCAAAGTGCTCAAGCTTTAAAAAAAAAAAAAAAATCTCTTTAAATGTTTCAGTTCTCCCACTTGTTTTCCATACCTAAAAAAATCCTTATTTGTTTTTTACAATTTCTTGGAAAACAGATAGCTTTTCAGATAGCCATTTAACCACTGTTGCTGGAACAACTCATCATCAACAGGGAAAACTAACCAACCAACCAACTCAGTGTAAACCTCACACATTATACAAATTTAACACATAATGGATGATGAATTAAACGTTAAATGTAAAATTACAAAAAGAAATAGAAGAAAATAGAAAATCATCAGGATGTGGACTGAGAAAAGAAATCTTAGGACATTAAAAGCGTGATAAATAAATTGAAAATTTGATAAACATGATTTCTTCAAAATTAAAAGCATTTATTTCGTGCAAGACCCTGCTAAAAAGATGAAAGGAAAAACTACCTACTGAGAGGAAATACTTGCATACCACATATCTAAGGAAAGGACTTATTTCTAGAATATATAAAGAACACCCAGCAATTGACAGCAAAAAACAAAACAAAACAAAACAAAACAAAACAAAATCCCCAAAACAGTCTAATTTGAAATGGGCATGAGCATACCCACAAAACATACCCATAGACATTTATTGAAGAGGATATGCATATGACGAACATACGAAAACGTGTTCTACATCATTAGTCTTCAGGAAATAGAAATTAAGGGCAGGTTGTGATATCACTACATACCTATTAAATAGCAGAATTATAAAAAATAATAATACCAATGTTGGCAAGGATGCAGAGAACCTGGATTTCTCATACATTGTTGGTGATATATATACAATCATACAGTTTACTCTGGACAAAAGTTTGGCAGTTGCATATAAAAAAAATCATGTGCTTACCCTACAACTGAGCATTTTTTATTGTACTCCTGCGCATTTATTCTAGAGAAATAATGACTTATTTTCACATAGAAACTTGTACATGAATTCCATCTAAGAAGGTTTATTTGTAATAAAAAATGCAGACAACCCAAATGTTCTTACTGGGTGAATGGTTAAATAAACTGTGGTATATTTATACTATGAAATACTATTCAGTAATAAAAAGGAACAAACCACTGATACTGTAATTGTGGATGGTAGGGAATCTTGCTGAATGAAATAAAAAGTATCAAAAGTTGACATGTAACATTTTTGAAATGACAAAATTATATAGATGGAGAATAGATTAGTGGTTGCCAAAAGTTAGAGGTGGGGTTGAAAAGATTGGAAGGGGGTGATTGTAGCTCTATAAATTTAGGGTTGGAACCTGAGTATATTACCTTCAGGTATATTCTGTTGCCTTGTGCACTAGCAAATCAAGTAATAAACAACTAGACTGTTTATCATGTAACTAACTTTTTTGTGTGACTGACTTCTTTTTTTTTTTTTTTTTTATTTCCAGCATAACAGTATTCATTATTTTTGCACCACACCCCGTGCTCCATGCAATCCGTGCCCTCTGTAATACCCACCACCTGGTACCCCAACCTCCCACCCCCCCGTCCCTTCAAAACCCTCAGATTGTCCCCAACCACAGCAACATCTTCCTAGGAACAACGCAAAAGGCAAGGGAAGCAAGGGCAAAAATGACTTCTTTTTTAAGTGGAAATTTGTGCTTCTTAATTCTCTTTCTCTATTTTGTTCATTTTCACACCCATCTTTCCTGTGGCAGCCACCAGTTTGTTTTCTGTATTTTAGAGTCTGGTTTTTTGTTTTTTGTTTTTTGTTTTTAGATTCCACATATAAGTGAAATCTTATGGTAGTTGTCTTTGTTTGGCTTATTTAATTTAGCTTTATACTCTCTGGGTCCATCCATGTTATTGCAAATGGCAAGATCTCATTCTTTTTTATGGCCAAGTAATATTCCTGTCTGTGTGTTTGAGTCTCTGTGTGTGTCTGTGTGTACATACATATCTTCCTTATCCATTATCTGTTGATTATTGATTTCCACATGGGTTGCTTCACCATCTTGGCTATTATAAATAATGCTTCAGTGAAAATAAGGGAGCACTTATTTTTTTGAATTAGTGTTTGTGTATTCTTTGAATAAATGCTAAGTAGTGGAATTACTGGATCGTATGGTGTTACTATTTTTAAAATTTTGAGGAGCCTCTGTAATGTTTTCCACAGTGGCTACACCAATTTGTTTTCCTATCAGCAGTGCACAACATTTCCTTTTTCTCCACATCCTCACCAACATTTGTTTCTAATGTTTTAAAATTATTTATTAATTTTTTTAATTTTAGCCATTCTGGCAGGTATGAGGTAATATCTTGTGATTTTGATTTGGATTTCTCTGATGATTAGTGGTGTTGAGCATCTTGTCATTTGTCTGTTGGTCAGCTGTATGTCTTCTTTGGAAAGATAGCCAAGTCTTCTCATGTTTTAATTAGATTTTTGTTCTTTTGATGTTGAGTTGCATAAGTTCTTTATGTATTGTGGACATTAACTTCTTACTGGATAAATAATTTGCAAATATCTTCGCCCATTCCTAGGTTGTCTTGTTGTTTTGTTGATGACTTCCTTTGCTGGGAAAAAGCTTTTTATTTTGTTGTAGTATCAATTATTTCTTACTGCTTTAAATGTTTCCCTTGCCTGAGGAGACATATTCATAAAAATGTTACAGAGGGCGATGTCCAAGAGACTGTCTATGTTCTTTTAGGAGTTTTATAGTTTCAGGTCTCACATTTAGGTCTTTAATCCATGTTTGATTTATTTTTAAGTATGGTGTAAGAAAGTGGTCCACTTTTATTCTTTTGCATGTAGCATGTAACTAACTCTTATATCTATGTGCTGTAGGGATATATATGACTAGCAAAGCCAATTTATGTCTGTTCTATAGTTACAGGAGGACTTAGAAAGGGAGGGGTGTTGTTTAAAATTTTCATTGAAAATATGGGGTTAACACTGAGGGGACTATCAAATTTTGGAAGCAATATTCAAAAAATTTTGGAAGTAATATACAGTACAGAAACCTTCCTTGGACAAGAGCTATAAGCTTTGAAGACCTGGCTACCTTAAGATCTCAATCATTTAGATCCTCACAGAAACAAAGCACACAGTTTCAGACCTCTGTACATAGAGTAAGTGGAAAAATACCCTCTTTTAACACCACTGGTAGAAGCACATTCTTTTCCTCCAATCCTTAAGGAAATCAAGGAAACATGGAACTCTGTGTCTAAACCTGGAGAGAAAGACTGATTTTCCTAATTACTATAGTATAGACTGGAGGTCCTCAGTAGTATAAGTAGTGGAAGAACGGCAGTTAGGAACACTGTGGACCTTCTGAAGTGGTAAAGAAAAATAAGTTAGGGCACTTGGGTGGCTCAGTCATTAAGCATCTGCCTTCAGCTCAGGTCGTGATCCCAGGGTCCTGGGATAGTGCCCCACATTAGGCTCCCTGATTGTTGGGGAGCCGGCTACACCCTCTCCCCACTCCCTCTGCTTGTGTTCCCTCTCTCACTGTGTCTCTCTCTGTCAAATAAGGAAGGAAGGAAAGAAGGAAGGAAGAAAAGAAATGAAGGAAGGAAAAAGTTTTCTTTGTACATGTGTATTTTTCAGGTGAGAGAACTGATAGCTTTCATCAGATTCTCAAAGGGGGATGGCTGAAAAAATAAAAAGATTACTAACCACCTATCTAGGGAGAACTCTGCTAAGTTTTAAGAAGGAAACCAATTTTGGTCCAACTCTTGTGGCTGTAAATCTCTCTAAAATAAATTATTCCATCTTCTTGTCTCATTAAGTAGATGGGAGTGAAGATTATGGGTTATTTCATAATACGATAGAGTGCTTCAGGGTCATCGCTCTGAAAATAGTTCTCATAACTTTCTGAAGATGAAATGGGGGTAAGAGTTTGAGTCACATACATACTGAATTCAAGACATGTCTGAGATGTTTTTGAATGATTTTATCACTGTGATTTATTTTATTTCATTTTGCCTGTCTTAAATGGTGAAATTTGAGAAGTTCTGATTGATTGTTTTGGCTAATTTTGTATACAGTATTTAAATTTTAATATATCTTAATACATCTCTACTTAGTGTATATTTCAGGGAAAACAGTCTAATGATTTTAATAAATAGGTAAAGAGGGGATATATTTATTTATTTGTTTGTTTGATTTTTATTTATGTGACAGAGAGAGATCACATGTAGGCAGAGAGGCAGGCAGAAAGAGGGGAGAAGCAGTCTCCCTGCTCAGCAGAGAGCCTGATGTGGGGCTTGATCCAGGAACCTGAGATCATGACCTGAGCCAAAGGCAGGGCCTTAACGCACTGAGCCACTCAGGTGCCCCAAGAAGGGATATTTTATTAGATGAAAGACTGTCCATGGAATACTCTAGTATTTATTTAGCATACACATATAGTAAAGTTCATTTATTCAGACATTTTAAGAAATATATATTGAATTTTCCCAGAATTTTTCTAGGTTCTACAAAAGAATATAAAAATTATTAAATTTAAACTATACAAAATAATGTCTATTCTTCATGAATGGAATGGCCAGTGTTTACATACTATATAATAGATTCTATATCATACCATATAATAAAAATAGCATGATATAATAATACTTATAAAGTGCATGTAAATTACTTCAAAACAAAATAGATTGAGAAAATATTCCAGTAAAATAAAATACAATAAAATCCTGTACATGGTCAAATTAAAATGTCTTATCCGGGTCTGGTAACCACTAAAGATTTTATGGAAATCTTTACAAAGCCTTTAAAAAGAATGACCCTAGGCACCTATGTGGCTCAGTTGGTGAAGCGTCCAGCTCTTGGTTTCAGCTTAGGTCCTGGTCTCATGGCTCATAGGATTAAGCCCTGTGTTGGGCTCCGCATTCTGTAGGAGTCTGCTTGGATATTCTCTTCCCCTGCTCACACTCTTTTTCTAATAAATAAATAAATCTTTATTTTTTAAAATATTTATTTATTTATCAGAGAGAGAGAGAGATAGGACATGATCAGAGAAGCAGTAGGTTTATAAAATTATTTTCCTCCAGTTAAGGCTTATATATAGAATTTTGGGGACCCATAAGGCTCAAGGTTTAAAAAAAAAAAAAGATGTTATATATTATATTATCCCAAAGAAATAAATTACAAAGGCAGAAATCTAAAAGTAGTGCCACTTAGAATTCCATAAACGGTGTTTACATACACATTTTCTGCCATTCCTTCTTTCTGCTGAGCCCCAGACTCTGACTTTTAAATAAATAATGTGGCAAAGATAGTTATATACATACCAGGGTCCATTCTCCTAGTCTTTCATTTGGTAGTAGAATATCTGAGGTTTAATTGGGCATATGTAATTTAGCTAGAGACTATAATTATTAGCCTCCTATCCTCCCTTGCAATTGGACATTACTATGTGTTAAATTTGGGCAGTTAGAACTAATCAGTTGCAATTAGTACAGCCTCTCAGTCACACCCTTAGACAGATAGCTGCTAATTATCTACTTTATGTCTCCTCTTTCCAGTGAGTGGCATGTAACCTGGTGATGCTGGGCCATCTTCAACTATGCAACTAATAGAAATACCCTACGTGATGTTAAAAGAAGGGAAAAACCGGATCCCTAGATAATCTCATAAAAATGCTTTCTAGTTTCTGTAAATGTAACTTTTTATTAGCTACACTGAGAACTTATATATATATGTGTACTCATACTTATCTATAAAATTTATGCAAATATACTAATATATAAATATTTCCAGTTGAAGAAGGAAAGAAGAAGAGAATGGAAGGAGAGAATGAAGGAAGAAGGGAGGAAGGAAGGAAAGAAGGAAGGAAGCAATCTAGATTTAATGTAGACGTCAGTAGAGAAAGATATAATGAGTAATCATTTAACTTAATTGTCACTACATTAATTATTTAAAAAAAAAGTGTGGGCTTTGCTTGGAAACATAGACTCAAGTAATTAAACAACCTGTGAACTATAAAGACTGTCATTCACTTAAGACTATTAATGAAAGATATGTAGAAGAGTCTGACATTTCATTAGGAATCTTACTGAACTTGATGATAAGACCTCAGTGGCCTTTTTCACTCTCAATGTGTTATTATAATATGCCTGTAATGAAAGCAAAAGTAACTCATTTGACAATAATATTGTGGCTAGGATAGTGATAAGTGATAAAGAGTCAGATGTCGAGACCTCAGATGTCTAGAACACCTTACTCTTTTCACATATTGGAAGCTCAAGGTTTATGGAGGCTAAGCTCTCTACTTGAAAGCTCTGTTTCTCCCTGTGAACACTTTCTTTCAAATTTGCACCAACCATAACCCATAGAAACTACATTGTAAGCATTCTCCAAATATAATTACTTGAGTTTACACTGTAAGTTTAGATTCTTCAGGTAAAGTGAGTTGTGGCACTAAGCACACCTTCATATTTAACTTATATTCGATTGGTGCGAGCATTTGTTAACCACTGGCACCTAGAAAATGATTTCATTTTCATTTTAAGCTCTCAAGAATTTCTTATGGTTACAAGAGAGTGTGATATATGACTCACTTGTGAAAACATAAAGAAAGAGGTCTATTATGTATTTCATTATTATGTATTGCTTTAAAATGTTTGTTAAGACACTCTAAGAAGTCATTTATTTTCCCAGTAACAATGGCAAGACACTGACAAAAGAAAATTACAGAACATCGTATTCCCTTTTCTGACCACAGAAAAGTACTTAGAATATGTTGGCATATCTTATGTGTTACATATTTAAAGTATGATTGGAATCCCACCATAAATAGATTTGTATCTACTTTCCCATTTAATAGGACATAAAAATTTCTGTAATAATATATTCTTGGTAAGTATTCTATAAATAGCTGTTTATTGACCCTGTATCATCTGACCCTTCTGTAATGTTTGCTATTTTTTTCTATATTCATTTTTTTGAGAGAAAGTGTACCATCTGAATATTTCTATTATCAACGAAATGTTAAGACCAGTTGTTTATGTTTTCTTTCTATGCTTAATGATTAAAAAATTTATCTTTATTGCAGTTATCTGTTCAGAATTCACCTACATTTTCATAGATTTGTGAGAAACTGAACCTCAAAAAACTAAAAACAATATTGGTGAAGAGAATGAAAAGGGTTTTGAATTCCTTGAGATAATTTAAGTTATCAAGAAACCCTGCCACTAAAGGATGACTGAATTGACAAGATTGTTTAGTCAATTCTTCTCCACTTAATCAGTTGTTGAAATGGATATTTGGGTAAATAAAACAGCTTTGTTAACACAAGGAACCTAAATTCAGCCTGCTTCCTTTCCTTCCCATCTAGTACCAAAAAGATACATTTATTCTGTTAACAGCTACAAATTGTAATCCTTGTAATCCCCAAATGATCAGTTTCCTTTACAGTAAACTCCTTGAAAATTAGGATTTTTCCAGGGTCTTGAGCTCATTACGACAGATTCAGCTGCTGCAATTCAAGATTGAACTGAATATTTATTGTTTATGGTAAATTCTGTATTTCAGCTTAAGGAAGAAATTAAGAAATTCTATATTTCATCCAAAGGAAGTTCTTTGCATCAGCTCTTTATTTGTAAAACAGAGATTATCATACATTGCACTTCATGGATTTATTGTGACGGCAGAATGTGGAAAGTGCATAGAAAAGACCCAGGACAAATTCAGCATCTGTTCATGTTAGCTGTCCTAACAATCATTATTAATTTTGTTTATACCTAACCTGAAATTGGAGGAAAAAAAAACCTATTTAATTATCATCAGGTGGTTTTTCATTAATATCTGTTAAAAGAATCAGTGAGAGTTACTAGGGCCATGTTGTTAGAGTAGGGTCCTTAGTTCTGATTTACTTAGCTCTGATTCTGATTTACTTGTTTCTAGTTTGTCAAAGTTTTATTGACCCTTCATCTCCCCACCATTATTTTTTTCTCCTTTTGCAGTATATTATGTTTTTAAATGTTATCATGAAACAGAAGGTAGGGCTTTGCATATAATTGCCCATAACTGCTCATAAAATTAGTTCCTCAACACGACACCCTCATTTGTGGTATGCCAGGATGTCAGGATAATTGTTATTGTCCCTGCTTGTACATGCTATGTGTACAAAACCAGTTCACAAGGAAATTCTGTGACTGGGAAACAACTTCAGTGGAACAATGTGCTGCATTTATTCTTTTATCTTCTTTGCTCAGAGCCACAATTACACATGAACTGTCAAAATCAGTGACATCCTCCAATCTATTCCTCCCATGGGATTACTCATCTGTGGAAGTTACTCAGACAAAACAAACCAAACAATAAACCAAAATTTGGTATCATCTTTCATATTTCTCTTTCTCTTACCACTCCACAGTGGGTCCTTAGCCAACCCTGTGTGTTTTACTTTCAACACTACCATGCTGGTCCAACCACCTGTTCTCTCTCTCTTTTTTTTTTTTTTTTTTTGGATCATTACAGGAAGATCCTAACTGGTATTTCTGAATCCATCCAATCCCTCCTTAACAGGAGTGAGAGGAATTCCAGTTAAAGGTAAGTTACCTCTATCACTTCTCTCCACAAAACTCCGCAGTGCCTTCTCATATCTTTCCAAGTCACAATACTTAGGAGAATGTGAGAGGCTCTCTCTGCTTTTGTTCCTACAGTACAGCTCTTTGTTGATCTCCTTCTACTCTGTTCTGGAAACTGAAATTGCTCTTGTGTTTTAAGGATTAAACTTGCTTTGACATTACTTTACATTTTGATTTTAGCTAGGTATGTATTCACACATATACAAATTTAATAGTGTACCTTATATAAATGGCATATATATTATATGTTATTTATAGCAGGTTTTGTAGATTATTTTTGTTGATATTCAGTCATTTTTTTAAAGATATTATTTATTGAGGGAGAGAGAGAGAAAGCATAAGTGTCGGTGGTGGGGAGGGATAGAGGAAGAGGGGCAGACAGACTCTCCACTGAGCAGGGAGCCCTCCCTGGGGCTCTATCCCAAGACTCTGGATCATGTCCTGAGCCAAAGGCAAATGCTTAACTGACTGAACCACCCAGGTGCCCCTCAGTCATGTTTTTGACTTTGATTCTTTTGTATCCCCAAGAATTTCTCTCTCTGCTCTCCTTCGACTAATTTCAGTGCTTTAGATTTGATCAGCTTGTTCCCTGGCCAGTACTTGTGAGTGAGAAGCAAACTGTTATGGCAATAACAATTTTGACTTTTCAGTCAGAGAACCTCAATTTGGATCTCAGCTGTGCAAATACCAGCTGTGGACAAATTGTTTCACTTCACTTTATTCTGAAGAGATTTTGTGTCACATGTAGATAGAAATTCCACATTAGATTATTTTGTTCTTCTTATGTCCTTGTTACATAGTAGCTCTTGAGAATTCGCTCTTTGTTCATAGTTTGGCCATTCTGCTTTATAGCATCTTGATTTATTTTATGTTGATTTTCTCTATAATTTTATGTTCTAATTTTTTGGTAAATCATTTTGGGTAACACTGTGAGCTGTGTGTATTGGGCTTCTCTCTCACATGGGTACGTGAACTGCTGACAATGACAGTTTCCTGAAAATGCCAGTGAATTCCCTTTGCTCCTGGACTGGCTGTGGTGAGAAGAGTTTTATGGATAATCCTAACTTAGATGTGACCAAAAAAAAAAAAAAAAAAAAGCAGTGACTACTCTAACATGTTTTCACTAGCTGCCTTGAGATGCCGTAGCTATTTCAAACATTGTCATAGTGAGTTACATTTGCTAACATTTCTCCTTTCTTGTTTTCTCAGATGATCTTAGTCATTTATTGTTAGAAATAAAGGAAGGGAAATCGGAGAGGGAGACAAACCGTGAGAGACCGTGGACTCTGAGAAACAAACTGAGGGTTTTAGAGGTGAGGGGGGTGGGGGTGGGTTAGCCCAATGATGAATATTAAGGAGGACATGTATTGCATGTAGCACTGGGTGTTATATGCAAATAATGAATCATGGAACACTACATCAAAAAGTAATGATGTATTGTATGATGACTAACAAAGCATAATATATTTTTTTTAGTTTAACAAAAAGAAAGCAAAGAAACATACAGTTCTTCTAACACAGAATTTGAGGTAAAAGTGGGGAATCTATTTTCATTAACCCTGGCCTTGGATTTCTCATTTCAAATAACCTGAGCTGAAAAGTATGCTTTTAAAATGTCAAGTTATCCATTAGATCCTAAGTAGAAGGTGAAGAGTCTAACCCAAGATCCTGTTAGGGTTGTAGGATTTCTATTAGCTGTTGTATCAAGAGCTTGAGAAGAAATCAAACTCAGCTGAAGTCAAAGTGACAGGACTAGATGCTTGTCTTCCGTGCACGCACAGATGGCTCTTCTAACTGACTCAAGATGTGCTTCTGGAGATTAGTTTCCAAAAGTGAGTGAAGAGGGTACACTCATTCATCCATATGATCTTGACGGCACCCAAAAGTTTGTTTATTCAGAATATTTGGGTTGGAGTCCACAACAGAGAAGCCAAGGAATTGTCAGATTTAGTGAAAATCTAAACCTCCACGTTGGACTCCTGAATATTTTGTTATTCTCACTTGAACTAAATATTCACATGCATTTTGATATTCTCTTGGAATGAAGGACATTAACTCTGTAAACTGGAGTAGAGTCAAAACAGATTAGAGTGCTATGATTTATGCAAATAAAGTAATCTGTACCTGTGTTAGTTTTTACTTCACTCTTTCATTTATAAGGTGAGAATAATATTCTTTGTGCCACTTTTCTCACTGGCTTTATTTCAAGGATCAAAAAGTGTGGATGTGAAGGCACATATTAACTAAAATAATTAAAGATATTATGTTGTTAAATGGGGGAATAAATATGCCAATTATACAAACATTGTAATTATTTAGATTCTAGAAACAAATGCCAAATATCACAGAATTTTATTTTTATACCAAATATCACAGTATTTTAAAGGTTTAATGGGTTTGTGATCATTTAGCCAAGGATAATTATGCCATATTTAAGTTGGGTAATTGACAGTGGAGAATTGAATATTTCCAGAGCTAATTCCAAAAGTAGTGCTGAAATCCAGTTATTTGAATTCCTAGCCTAATTTACTCTCCTGAGTGCCCTTTTATTTATTTATTTATTTATTTGTGAATGATAGCTTATATGTTTTGATTCTAGAGCACTAATATGGAATAAATATTGTGACACAGAGATAGTGCACGCACTTTAATGATTAAAAATTATAATACAGTTATGAATGGAATGATACTACTGTTTTACCTTTTTACTCTTAAATCTCTTACTTTTTCTTTATTATTTTTACTATTAATATTATCTCTGGTGACCTCAGATCATCAGATATTGTGGGGATATTTTTCTTCTCTTATTTGTGTGTGTGTTTTGTTCTGACTTTCTTCTTCTGAAAATTTGTACAAAGTCAGTGACATAATAATTATTTTTACACCTGGAGAGGTTATTAATTATTCTCTGACTGTATCTGATATACAGTATTAAAAATATAAGCTTTGTGAATAAGAGGAAAATGAAAAAATAAGTGTCAGAATTGTATAGAGAGCTTTATATTTCAGCTTACTTTCAAGAGCTAACTATATTTAATTCTCTTAAAACCCTGTGAGCTATAATTTATTGCCTGCATTTTATCAGTCAGATATTTGAATCTAAGTGATTTAAGTGATTTAGGATATATTTCACTACTAACAAGTGGTAGTGACTTTAAACCACATCTTCTGAGTCTGAAGCCTGAGTCCTTTCTAGGACTGTCAGGTGCTGCTCGGTAAGTATCTGAGCAGGTTGCCGTCTTCTTCCTATACTGGTACAGTAGCTTGTGTAATTTAGCTATAGGGCCTTGAGATTAGGGACACGTGAAAAAATAGAGTAAACTAGATTACACTGAGACTAAATGAACTCATTTTCAACCCCTTACCTCCATTACCTCCAACAAGAGGTGCAATCTCTCTATATGTTTATTTAATGCTTTCACATCCCCAACAGCTCCAGGGATCACTGACATGCAGTATCTGTGAGTGGTTAACAGTCCATGCTCCATTTTTTGCTGGTTAAATATGCTTAGGAGGTTTATTTCCTTCCACAAACTCCAACTTTTCCTTAATCAAAGTATTTTGAATATTCTCAAATATGGCACAATTTTTTTATATTTAAAGTAAAAGTTTGTTTTTGGAAATAATCACAGTTCATTTGGAATCAAGGCTGGTGAATGATGTTGATGGCTAAGTAGAGTCATAATTCTTAGGGATAACAGTTTTAGTGTCAAAACCTTAGACAAAAGATACATGTGATGCAAAATGGCACCTTACAAAATCATATTGATTTGTCTTTTTGAGTAAGCTGATTCAAATATTTTCCTTCTGTTAAGTTCTGTGACTCTCAGACTTTTTGTTAGTTTATTATTAACTATTACTTTGACAACAGTTCTTTCTGACATCAACTGGTATCCTTCAGTTCAATTCAGCTATGACACTAGCTGCTAAGAGCTGATGTCAGATTCCACAGGTTTAAAGAGTCAAGTCTTCCATAAGACTGCCCTCACTTCAGATACCAGCCACAAGTCTCAGGGCAACCTGCCATTCTGACCAACTCACTGTAAATTGGGGGGTTCCTATGATCCTACCAGTTTCAATAATGTGCTGGAATGACACAGAACTCAGGAAAACTTTACTTACAATTTCAGTTTTATTATAAAGGATATGACTTAGGAACAGCCAAATAGAAGACATACTTAGGGCTAGATCTGAGAGAATTCCAGATGCTGAGCTCCCATGCCAGGGTATGTCACCCTCCTTGCACATTCATTTGTTCACCATTCAAGATGCCTTTTGAGATTTGGATGTCCAGAGTTTTATTAAGAATCATTATGGGATCATGTGATTGAATTCAGTCTCCAGCCCCTGTCCCCTCCCCTAGGAGTGGAGGAAAGCATTGTTGCTGAAAGTTAGCTCTCTAATCACTTACCTAGCCATATAGTCTCTTGAAACCAAGGGACCACCATGAATCACCTAATCAGGAGTGGTCAAAGGAGCTCATTATGAATGACAACAGATACTCTTATCATTTAGAAAATTACAGAAATTTTTAAAGTTTAGTGTCAAGAACCCAGACAAAATCCAGATATATTCTTTATTGTAAGACAACCAATAAATATTGTACTTTAAAAATTAATTTGATCATTTGTTTATAAAAATAACATAAAGTACGATTGTAATTTGATTTTGGGATAGTAAACACTGTGAGCATGCATATGCAAGTGTGTGTTTGTGTTTGTATGTGCTATGAAAGAGTAAAGGACAGGAAAAAATAATGCCAAATCTATTGCAAAGGGAAGATAGATACAAGTACAACACAAGCCAGCCCTAACTGGAATTTGTGACCAGGCATTGGTGAGATAGGAGGAGTTGGATTTGCTTATGTTCGAATTGATACTGCTCCTTATAATTGTCATATTTTAGGTGATAATAGTTTTTTTCTGTTGTTGTTGTTACTTATCGAGGAAAGTGCAAATTAATGGATTGTGAAGGTACGCACAGGCAGATAAAAGTCCCATTCACAAAACAGCTGAAACAATCTACATATTCATGTTTTATCCTTTAAGGCAAACTATTATTCTGTGAATCAGGGACTATTATCTGTGAATGTTTGGAGGCACCATTGCTTGGTAGATAGGGCTTCAGGATGAATTTGATCATTTGTATTCAAATTAGGCTCCATCATTTACTAGCTGTCTTCTCTTGGGCAAATTTTTTTCTCTGCCTCAATTTCTTCATGATGAAAAAAGTAGGGGTAACAACAATATAATCCTTATAGGGAAGCTGTGAGAAATAAATGAATGAATAGGTTTAACAAACCTAAAGTTGTCTAGCAAATGCTAAATTTTATAATAAAATGTTAAGGATTCTAGATTTTAATCTTAGTTTGAGAGGACTTTTATTGTAGCCCATGATTTATTAAACATTTTTACTTAGACTTTCTGATTATGTCACTGAAAAACTAGTATTATTACATTGTAGTTATATATATATATATATTTATAGTTACAGTTATAGTTACAGTTTTGTGTGTGTATAACTTGGATTTGTCATGGCATTCTCTATCCCCTTTGAACTTAATAGCTATTGGCAAATTATAATTATATTTGAATGTTATTCTCTCTTCTGTAAGTAAAATATTGTCTACTTAACAAATGTGTTATAAGAATTAAACTAAATAATGGATAAATGTTTAGTACCCGATGGTACAGCCTCTCACTGGAAGGTGGGATATGCATTGTTTTTTTAAAAGTGTTGCTACCCTCTAGACTGTATATTTATTTGGGGAGTTGGGGACTGACATGGAGCTGTTGGCAGAGTTCAAGTATCCCAAGACACAAAGCTGACAGATGAGCTTTAATAAATATTAATTCATTTTCTCTGACTAGATATCTATAATGCAAATTAACAGAAGTGTTCTTCTGTTTATCAGCAATGCCTGATTCTTCAGTCTAACTTGAACCTGATTTGTCTCAATATTTATAACTAAATTTGTCAGTCCAAGGCAGATGGACATTCCAGAAACCAGAGCTGATGGTGATGACAATAAAGAAAAGAATGGTGGTAACTTTAACTTAGATAACTTCCATTTGGTATATACTGTATGAGTGTGATATGTACTTTATATATCCCTAAAAACAATATTTCAAGTTAAATATTACTTTCCTCCATTTAAAATGAGGAAGTTTATTTCTTAAAGATTTTATTTATTTATTTGAGAGAGAACTTGTGTGAGCACGAGTGGGGCAAGACTCCCCACTGAACAAGGAACCTGATGCAGGACCCCCAGGATCATGACCTGAGCTGAAGACACCCCCTTAACTGAGCCACCCAGGCTCTTATAAAATGAAGGAATTTAAATATTTTCCTCAAGGCCACAAAGAAAGGAAGTGGTGTAGCCAAAATTCAATCCTAAAAGCCCTTTCTTTTTCCAGTTCATCCCTCTATATTCAGTGAAGATGCTTCCTGTTTAATCATAGAAAGTTTTTATCACATGAGAAAAAAAAAAAAAAAAACAATTGTTCACCGGTGTTTTAATTTCAGATTGCCAAGGAAATAACCATTTTGAGGATTTATCACAGGAAATCTACAAAACAACTGAAGCCAATCATGAGTTCTATTTATTGATGAAGGCCTGTTAAAACATCTGCTGGCAGACACTAAGGAGGGTTTTGGATTAAAATTTAAGACATGCTACTGAATTACATATTTTCTCTTTTGTTTCTTTAAAGATATTTTAAAGTCTTCATTATTTGGATTGGAAAATCTCGAGTGGTCTTTAAAATGGTATTAAGATCAACACAAAGTAAGGGAGATAAAAATAAAAGGACTAATTTTCCAAATATGATAATCTGTAACAATTCAGAGTATATTTGTAGTCATTTTTTCTTGACACTATTGCTTTCTGAAACACAGAGGGATTTCAAAAGAAAACACGTTTTGAAAACTCGAAGTATTTTGCTAGTTTCTTTCTTTTTTTTTTTTAAGATTTATTTATTTATTTATTGGACAGACAGAGATCACAAGTAGGCAGAGAGGCAGGCAGAGAGAGAGGAGAAAGCAGGCTCCCTGCTGAGCAGAGAGCTAGATGTGGGGCTCGATCCCAGGACCCTGAGATCATGACCTGAGCTGAAGGCAGAGGCTTTAACCCACTGAGCCACCCAGGCGCCCCGCTAGTTTATTTCTTGAAGCTCAAAGCTTCTTATTTTAAGTTGAGAGACTTTGAAAGAATTGAAACCAGATGGTGCACTAGGGTAGATACTTCTAAATGTTCGTCTACCCTGTGGGCAATCCAAGCAGAATATAAAAGGGGGAATTAATTTAGAGGATTAGGATAAAAGGCACAACCTTCCCTTTACCCTTTTTACAAGTTGTTCAAGTAAATGAAGAGCTGTTGGGCCTGCATTGGGTGACATCCTCCAAACTCCATCCCTATCCCTCTAGGAGAGGTGAAGAGATTCCCTGGAGCTGGGGGAGTGGGAATGAGAGACCTCAAGACAGATACCTCATGTTTTTTCCAATGAAAATGGCACTAAAGTTAGTGATCAAGCGTGGTGGAAGCATTATCACCAGTGCATGAAACAGAAAATCAAGTTGGGCTTTTTTTGGCTGAGGCTACCCAAAGCCCTTTCTAATTTTTTTTTTTTTTAAAGCAATTCATTTTTGATCTGGGGTACAAGTAGCCCCCAAAAGTAGGAGTTTTACCCATGAGAAAAGGATGAAAGCAGAACATATTTTTTCTTGCTCTCTTCCTCATCCTCCTCAGATTCCTTCTCCTTCTTCGTATTGGCACAAATTGAGTGCTCTCTGTCACTACGTATTATTCTAAGTGCTTTATATGCCATAACTTCCTTATAACATTCTTTTACCCTAGAAATTATTTTACCCCCTTTTACAGATGAGAAAACTGGCAGACAGAAAGGAGAAGCAACTCATGCAAGTGACTACAACTAGTGAATTCAATCTAGGCAGTCTGATTCCTTAGTTAAGCTCTTAAACACTGCAAGATATTGCCTTCTAGGAATAATTTAGATTTTGCCTCTAGAGTCAGATTGAAATGTGTTCAAGTATTAGCTCTGCCAAATCCCAGATTTTTTTTTTAACAATTATAGTAAAGTTACTTAGCAGTCAAAGTCTCAGTTTCTTCATCCATAAAATAGACTAATATTTATCTTATAGAGATGTCACAAATATTAAATAATTAGCATAGAGTCTGGCAGTAGGACTCCCAGTAGTATCCCAAAGTAAAACTTTCTTAAAATTTGTGTCAAAAGAATTAGTGAAATTTAATGTTCTCTTAAAATTTATCTTAGGCACTGGTAAAATTTTATTGACTGATTGATTCAGTCAAGGAAAGTTTTCAATAAATTTGTTGTGGAAATAAATGATACCACCCAAATGTAAACAAACAAAAGCTATTTATTCAGTTTGCTTAAATAAGGGAATTAGCTGCCATGACTTGGCAGAGACTTAAAGGCAGGGGAGGAGAGTTGAAAAGGTTTATATAAGTAGAAAACATGGAGGAAACGCTTCAGGTATTCCTTGATCGGAGGTTGCTTGTATGGTGAAGCTGAAGGCTGGCTGGTTAGATGTGGGTATCCTATCTAAATGTCTAGTAGAACACATTTGGCGTCATCCTCAGTTGGGAGCAGGGGCAAGATATTTGGAAAGCTGGCAGTTATTGACTAAGTTTTGCCCATTTGTGATGAATTGTTGCAAAGATTGTGGTCGGGCTTCCTGGGCAGGTTGCAGCAGGTTACAAGTTCTATATTTAAATGTGGTCTGGTGGGGCGCCTGGGTGGCTCAGTGGGTTAAAGCCTCTGCCTTCAGCTCAGGTCATGATCCCAGGGGCCTGGGATGGAGCCCAGGGTCCTGGGATCCAGCCCCGCATCAGTCTTTCTGCTCAGCAGGGAGCCGCTTCCCTTCCTCTCTCTCTGTCTGCCTCTCTGCCTACTTGTGGTCTCTATCATATAAATAAATAAATAAAATTCTTATAAATAAATAAATAAATAAATAAATAAATGTGGTCTGTCCTTGTCCATTTCTATAATCAGTTTCTCAGTGTCTAATTAATTTAGCTAATAAACGATAATGCTAGAAACCATGGTAATGAGAGGGATGTATAGATTCTCGGTGCCTTCGATTCCACTTCAGGGTACCACATATTTCCCTCTTTCTTTTGTCTTCTATATATTTTTTTCTCCCATCCCCTATCATCCACTCCCCCCTTTTTTTTAGAAGGAAGAAGATAATTTGTCACAGTTCAGTTCTTCTGCCCCACCTTTCTCCCCCCCACACACACCTGAAGCCCTGAAGGTAATAAGGGTAAATCATTCTCCCTACTGGAGACTTTATAGAAAGTATTTGAAAATCCTTTTGAAGGAGCTCTGGGCACATTCCTGTCTTACACAACAAACAGTGCTAGTATTCTTGACCTTGTGTCACATTATATTCTGATGTTTGCGACACAGTAATTTTAAATTCAATTGAGTTAACAAAACCATCAAGGTCTGTGACATTGTTACATCAGTATCTGCTGAATGGATGAGATGAAGGACAACAATTCAGACTGGGGGTACTCAATAGTCAGAGATGAAGCGCACACATGTTCAGCCTATCCATGTTAACATTCACATTCAACCCAGCAGTGACTAGACAAACTAATGTGTCATTTGCTTTCCACATCATCTTCTCAGTGACCTCCAATTCACTGCTCAGGCTGGGAGATGAGTAGCATCTGACAAGACTGTTCTCTGTGATTTTATACAGATGTGCATTGCATGCAAAGTTTACTAAAGGCCCAGTTGGGATGTTTCCAGAGCATAAGAGAAATAAAAATACAGTATCTTCTTGAAAGTATTTTCTATTTGCTTTTCTTTTTTTTTTTTTTAAGATTTTATTTATATATTTTACAGAGAGAAATCACAAGTAGATGGAGAGGCAGGCAGAGAGAGAGAGAGAGAGAGAGAGGGAAGCAGGCTCCCTGCTGAGCAGAGAGCCCGATGCGGGACTCGATCCCAGGACCCTGAGATCATGACCTGAGCCGAAGGCAGCGGCTTAACCCACTGAGCCACCCAGGCGCCCCTCTAGTTGCTTTTCTTAAAATGATCTCCCCAAACTAATCTACCTTGAAAAGACAATTCTATATATGAGCTTTTTTTTTTTTTTTTTTTTGCTTGGTTTGCTCTTATTTTACAGTTAGAGCATTAGTATCTAAAGTATCAGAGAAAGTCTGTTGTGAGTTGTGTCTGCATTTGCCACCAGAATGGAAATGATTTGTCACAAAAGTGCCAAGTAGATCTAACCTTAATAACATTTATTTGTTTCATGCTACATTAGGAAATCTGATTTTGTTTCTATTTTTAATTTGTCTGGCTTCAACATTTGAATTTGTGAAAAGGACTTTTATTTATGGTACAAAATTCTTTGAGGGTTCATGTATCCAAAGGGAATGCTGTTTCTGCTCAATCAGTGTACTACCCATTGTTGAGAGAATTTCTAGAAATGTCTTCAACAGAGTTTGAATTTTAGTAAGCGAAGAATAGGGATAGGAAACCTGGAGTGCTTACATATCAACTTCTCTTGGATAATGACTGAAGACTTCTTCTGAGGACAGGCCATGTTCTAGTTGCGGATCCTTTTACAAGCTGATGCTGGCTGGAGACTATAGAGCCTAGTGGTCACAGTGATAACCCTGCAAGATGGAGCTGAGGTCTGAGGAGAAATAAAATGGAACTTAAATTACCCCAGAAATACTTTAGGAAAGGCTTTACTAGAAGCTGGGATATTACATTATCAAAACTGTTGAAAGAGCTCTAGAACTCAGATTATCAAGGTAGTAATAGTAAAAACACATAATATACATGGTTTAGCCCTTTGCCATTTGCAAATCACATTCACACATACTCAGTATCAAATAATTCAAGTTTCCCTTGTAAGAGAGAGAAGGAGTCCATATAGGTACTTTTGCAATATTCTTGAGCCCAGCTACTTCAAATTACATTTGAGTGTAGAGAGGAAAAGTGTATTTTATATCTCTGAAAAGGTCACAACTGTGTCTACTATGTATTATCAAAATGCTTTTTACTACATGTGCAATTTACTTTACTCTTAAGGTTGGTAAATTCCAATACCAGCAATAACCAATACTGGCAGATCCATTACCCCTTATCTAATACTATGAGGCTAAGAAATCTTAAGTTATTTTGTCAGGAATAGCCAGTCTGTAAATTTTCAGAACTAGAACACTAAACAAAGTGCAAATGTCTAAATTCCAGTACCACATTCTCCTACCTGGTGATATATTTTAAAGTTCTGTATTTTTTTTTAATTATTTATTTATTTATTTATTTTTTATAAACATATATTTTTATCCCCAGGGGTCAACAAGAAATCCTGGTGATATATTTTAAAATACATTATTTTATTAGAATTACTATAAAGTAAGCATGTCAGGATCTAATTTATGTGGCTTATGTGTTAACTTGAAATTTGCTTGTGTTTTCATTATAGGTTTTTTTTCACTACTGCGTAACTAGAATTTGAAAATCTGCATTACTAAACTGATACTTTTTTAAATAGCCACACCTTATAATACAAATCAGTGTCAGCGCTACATGTAAGAAAAATATTAGGAGATAGACATGTGTTAGAGTAGTCACTTTGTTTTTATAGCTATGATATAACAAATAGATAGTTTTAAAACATAAAAGCATATGCTTACTGTATTAATGTTCAAAGCCATATTTAACATGTAATGAGTCCCTACAATTATATGGATAACTTTCTATTTGACAAATATTCCCAGGAGGATCTCTGTCAACAGGAATATTTTAACATGAGAATCTATCTCTTGTAAAGCTAAAGAAAGAATATGAAAATTTGATTTTTTAATATATGTAGAAAACAAATGTATGAATTCAAACATCTTAAGAGAAGACATTTTTATGAAATGTCTAAGTGCCGTAGACTATAATAGCTAAAACCTGAAAGGACTTTATTTTCTTTCAGATTTGACTTTATAGTATGATAATGCAGAGTAAATGCAATGATAGAAAAACTTAACCAATAGGTTGGCTAGGGGAAAAGACTAACACTTGGCTGACCACATCACAGAAGATCAGTATGTTGCTGCTGCTGCTGCTTCTTACTTTTTTTTTTTTTTTAATCATGTGTTTTCCATTACCAATTCAGTGTCCCATCTGGAACTGCCATCCCTTTTTACAAGGAAGGACACTTTGACTACTTTCTCATACCTCATTGATTCCTATGAATGGATATTCCTTCCCCCCCCCCCCCAATAATTTTTATCTTCCTTGAAGGATTTTTCTACCCTTGCAGAAATAGACTGGGTATAATGGCCACATTTTATTGTTAAGGTAGATTGAAAATAAATAATGGAGAAGATGTAAGTGTGACTATTAATGTATTGTCTTAAAGATACTTTAAATGAGTATCAAATTCCCTGGTCTTCATTGTTCATAGAAGGGTAAACAAAGGAGCTAACTCCTTCTTATTTTCTTTTTTATTCTATGAAAGAGACACACTATAGTTTTGTTCAATATTAAGTAGTCTTATCTGCTCAATGGACAAGTACTTGAAAGTGAATTTTACATGAAAATGAGAACTGGACTCGATATTTCAAAATCTTCAGTAGTTGATATTGACTTTTCTTTTTATATTTCTACAATAGAAAAAAAAATAGATATTTAATGGTTACTTTTTATGATGTTGAAAGAGCACATGAATGCCAGAGTTAAGCTTTGTACCTCTAAGATATCAATATCAATATCAATACCAGCATTTAGCCTGCATTCAATTGCAGAGGTACAGCTGAATCACAAGTTGTTGAGTTCTGAGTAATTGGCAACCCATTTATCATTAAGTTACTGATAACCACTGATATCTGACTTGAGCTTTTTTATATAGATTTTAAAACTTGAGAACTATGTTTGTAAACTATTAGAAGTGAAAAGCAATCAACATTGAGAACAAAACAACTGAGCAGTATTACTCAGGAGATTTAATCAGACTGCTATGCATTTTTTTTAGGATTTCATTTTAAAAACAGCTTGAACCATATGAAATTCTATTTATATAAATCAAAAAGAGTAAAAATCTTAGAAATTGTATGTAGTTCAACATGACAAAAATGAGAAGGCTTGTCATGGAGCTCTGCCATGGTAGCAGCCATTTTTTCAGGATCTAATAGATTTAGGCTACTGTATTAATTCTAACACTAATATTACTTCATTCGTCCAGCAATATTTATTGGGCAGACAGTGTACTGTAGACTTAGGTTACATTACTGGACATAACAACCAATATCTTTACCCTCATCAAATTTGCAATATAGTATTGACATATTAAATAAGTAAGTAAAATATATGTGTAATATTTTAATAAGTATTAAGTGCTGCGGGGCACCTGGGTGATTCAGTTGTTAGGCGTCTGCCTTCAGCTCAGGTTCTGGTCCTGCAGTCCTGGGATCGAGCCCCGCATTGGGCTCCCTGCTCAGGGGGAAGCCTGCTTCTTCCTCTGCCCTCCCCTTGCTGTGTTCTCTCGCTATGTCTCTCTCTGTCAAATAAATAAATAAAAATCTTTAAAATATATAGTAGTTGTTCTGGAAGGTTTCAAGAAGAAATAAAGCCTGAAGAGAAGTGACTGACAAGTCATGTGATTGTAAAAAAAAAAAACAAAAAAAAAAAAAACATTTCTGGCAAAGGGAAAAGCAAGCATAAAACTGCCTGCAGCAGGAGAATGCCTGGTGTGAGGAAAAGGTCAGTATGGCCAGAAGAGGTGAACTAGAGGGAAAAATAATGAATAATAAGATGAGCAAAATACAATGGCATGAGAGCCTTTTGAATCAGAGTAAAGATTTTAGGCTTTACTCTAAGTGAGGTGGGAAGACTTAGGAGGTTCTGAATAAAGAAGTGACATTATCTTATTTATTTTCAGACTCACTCTGTCTAGTGGGTTAAGAATAAATTTAGGAGTAGGGATAGATGCTGAAAGACAAATTAGGAGGCTGGTATGATTTATTTGGGACAGAAAGAAGCACCATGTAGAGAATGGAAAGAGGATGGATTCTTGATATATTTTAAAAATAGAACCGAGAGTACTTCCTGAAATACAGAATATTAGTATGAGGGAAAGAGAGGTATTGGAAGTGACTCCAGCACTTCCAATACCTCTTTAATAGAAGGATAAAGTTGTTATAAATATGTTGGAGAAGATGTAGGAAGTGTAAATTTGTGGTCGAAGGGATATCAGGATTTCATTTATGGATATACTGCATTTGAGAAGCCAAGTAAGTATTGAGTGCCAAGTAGCACATCAAGTAGAATTCAGTTAGAGAATCGGAACCAGTAAGAATGGTGTGGAAGAAAGGGTTTATTAGAGAATAGACTTCAAAAATTATTAGAACTGATGAAGAATTTTTTGAGGAAAGTTGTACTTTTTTTGTATGTAGTGGTGGTTATCCTAAAACTACTCTTCAAAAGCAGGGTTGGCAGCTTGGGAGAAAACAGACGATGAAACAGAATTATCAGTACAAAACAACCCCCCCCCCCAATGGAAAAATCTACAATGGCAAAATGGAACCTGTGAGGACAAACTGGAACATGTGTCTCTCTCTTACTCCCTTTTATCTCACTGATGATGTTTGTTTGGAGAAGTTGGATGGTATCCTTACAGAGAACACGATATGCTCTGTCACAAACCAGAGAAGTTGAAAAGAGAAAATGTAGTAACAGCTAGAAAAGTTGGATACTTGACTTTCCTCATTAATGAAGTGAGATCAGCCAAAGTGTGTGTGAGTAGCATCAGCCCTGTTGGTGGCCATTGCTTTGCCTCCACATCTCATTTTTCCCCTTGTGAACCCTAACTTGGAAATACTAACCTTGATTAGCCAAATTGACACAATACAAGACGTCCACTACCACACGTGGGCAGTTGCATGGTGTGTCTGGAATGTAGGAAGGAGAAATGGGCTTAAAGTATACCTGGATTTATTCTTTCAGAGGTGATACTCAAAGTAAAGCAGTTGGGTTCCATCATCCAAAACATGCACGTTGGTAGAAGATAAAAAAGTGTTTAGAATGAATCCCTAGAAGGGGAAAAAAAAAAAAAAAAAAAAGAGGAGTGAAGCCCTAGAGCACTCTAATTTTTTTATATCAAGGATGTGAAGAAGAACTTGCTAAGGACTCTGAGTGGTGACAGAGTGTAGGATGAAAATCAGTGAGGGTGGGATCCAGAAAGTTAAGTGAAAACAGAGTGATTCAAGTGATTGTGATTGTGAAAGTGATTGTTTCTCCTCCTCCATCCACAATTATTGGGTTTTCATCCAAATTGTCTACCCAGACATAATAAAGAGTATTAGACAGTACCAGTTTTCTTCTGTGCCATTAGATGCCAGAATTCCTTGTAATACGTATATCTGTTTGTAAATGAGAAAAATGTTTATTAAAGAAACAGCAATTTAACAGCTCTCCCGTAGGAGAATTTTGTGGACTATAGCAGAATCTGAAGATAGAGTTTCAGTCATTAACATACTACATAGGGTGCTTATTTTATAACCAGACGGATGCTGGAGTTGGTGACATGCTGACATAATTGTGTTATTAAATTTACAGTGTTTGGTGGTAATTGTAATTAAACCTTTGGGCAGCAGCTCCCCATTAGCAAAATTTGTAATCATAATCATCTTTCACCATTACAAGTAACCTGCATTTCTAAATGAGAAAAGACTTTCCTATATTTTTTTCAGTCTGATAGTTAAGTACCCCTGGTTGTCTACCATGTTGTTTACTAAATCTTTTAACAGCCTGTACGATTGAGTACAGTCCCATTAACTGGAAACAATTTCATCTTTGCTAGCTATGTTCAAACCATATTCTTTAGATAAGGATCTACAACTTACAACTTGAGGAAATGGAGGATTGCTGCAGAATAATTTTAATTCTTCCTTTGTAATGGCATCTGTTGCCTGGCCTGTGGACTACAGCCTTTTGTCAATATGAGTAGCACAGCAGAAGCATCTTTGCTTTATTAGTAAGTGGTTTGGAGTTTTATGCATGCACCCTAAACTGTAATCATATAGGAAATTGTGCCTCAAATAGGTAAGTATCCTTGGTCATCCTTGGCCATAAAACCCTTTCAGGTATAAGCTAAAATCCAAACAGAGAGAGTCTGTTTCCTAATATTCATGCAACAATCATCATTAATTATATCTTCAGTATTGATTGGGATCTGAGTTGTATTTATTGCTGTGTTTGTATTTTGAAAAGCTTCTTTAAAATTATCTTCATCTTATGGAGCCTCAATATCATTCTTTAGAATCACTTGTCTAAGCAATTCTTTGAGGTTCTCTTTTTCCTTACACATTTTAGGTGTTCATTCATTTGTCCCATTATTCTACTGTACTAAATATATAGCTATAACATTCAGTGGAGTGTGGCTATGGTTTCCCCCCTCCCCTGTATGATCCAAATCGTAAGGCTGTAAATGTTCTCTCAACTCAGGAAATGGTTTATGTAGTTGTAGATCTCCTAATACATTATCTGAGTAAAATTCTATTTACTGGTCGTTCTTTTATAATGATCCTCCTATAGCCAATAGGCCATACATATCCTACACATTTTAAGAGAGATGTGAGAATTCCAGAAGATTTCAGTTAAATGTTGTAGTATATGTTCAGGGAGCTTAGTTTCAACCACAGTAGTAAACCAACAGCAGGAAAGAATGGTCATTGCTTGGGTTTTCTGAACTCTCTTCCACAAACTTAATAGATACATTGTTATTTAATTCTTAAAAGAACTCCACAACTTGAGCTTGGTTCTTGCTAACAGTTCTGGGTGTTTTTTTTTTTTTTTTTTTTTTTTTTGAAAAACTAATGTTTTCAGCAACTTCTCTGATGATCTGATTTCCATTAATTGTAAATGAATCAAGACCTAGTAGTTCCTAGTTGTTCCTAGTAGTTCCTAGTAGTTCCAAGTTGTTAAAAATTTCAGTTCTATGGCTATTGCATTTATTAGGTAAACTTGAGCAGACTTTAAAGTCTCTTGCACAGGATTACTCCACAACTTCAGCTGCCCAGCCCCAAGGGAATAGCCTGAAGTTTTTTGTTTTGTTTTGTTCTGTTCTTTGTTTTGTTTTAAATCAGAAAACTTTCTCATTCTTTTTTCCCAGTGTTATTGAGATATAATTGATCTATAACATTGAGTGTAAAGTGTACAACATGATGATTTGATACATTGGAAGACATTTTTAATATTACATTTTAATATAGTGAACAATGAAGTCTTAATAAAAAACTGAAATTTAATTGTGAACATTTTCTGTTCATATGTTGGCCATCTCATTGATACAGAGTATTACCTTGATGTTCTTGTAGTCAAATCTGCAGATGAGAGGAAGTTTCCAAAGGAATAAGAATAAATTACTTATCTTGAACAAAAACAAAAAACAAAACAACTCTTCAGTTCACATTTCATTTTAAGCCCATTTTATCCTAGGAAGTGAAGATCCCAGTATAAATTATATAAATCGCATAAACTACTAAGACTCTTCATCTTATCTGTCACGTGGTCATTTGTCAGTAGCTCTTATACAGAGCTGGTAGTGCAGTGTTTATTTCCAGCTCTCCATCTGGGTTAATTAATTAACCTCTCTTTACCTTTAAAAATAGGGATAAATTGTTCTTTGATTTACCTCAATGTGATGATGTGACTGCTGAGGAGATGATGTTTGTAAAACAATTTGATTGTCTCACAAAATAATTGCCATATGATTCCAAAACCATGACCTGGATTTTTTTCCTATCTGAAGAACAAACCTCTGAAATTAGATTACTCCTACAGCTTTACATGGGTGTGAAATAAAGGGAGACCTTTTTTTTCCTACAAGAAAGAATGTATGGTTGCTAAAGGTGGCATGCCTGATTCAGAGAAATCTCTAGGGATTAAATGATGTTCTCACACATGTGTAGTAGGCATGCATCTCTAAAAGATGCAGATGAAAACTTCAAGACAGAAGACTTAGGACTCTGTTCTTGGGAATCAGCTGTCTTCCCTGTGAACTGTTTTGTGGCATTACTAAAATTTACTAAATTTTCCAGATTATAAACCCCAGATTATAAAATGGGAGGCATTTTAGTCTACTTTATTTTCCATATACAACCCAATTCTCAAAACTCTACCCACTCTTCCTCCACATTTTACTAGCACGTCTTATTTCTTTATCCTTATTAATCTGCTGTGTTTCAGACTGCCATGATCCTCACACTTTGACTGTTGTGGTGATCTCCTGTCTGTTCATGCTTTTGTTATTTTATTTCTCCCTTACCTTCTTCTTAATTCATAGCGTATGTATTCATCTTTGATCTGGTCTCCATTGTGTCAAACCTATACTATGCCACTTTCACATATAGAGTTTTGTTCTAGTCATGCTGAAAAGCACAGCTTTCCGAAGATATAATGTGTTTCACACTCTAGCCTTTGTACATGTAACTTCTGTCTGACATGCCCTTTGGTGGGACTGTAGTATGATGTGATTAGTAGTTGGTGTAAGGATTGGTGGTTGGTGTACAGATTTTGGAAACTGGATGCTGTGTTCAAGTCCTGTGTCTTCCTTTTTTACCTATATGACTTTGGGCAGTGTTTTTATTTTTTTTTCTCTGTGTTTTCTTTATTTTTTGTTATGTTCAGTTTGTCACTATATAATACATCATGATTCATTAGTTATATATTGCACCCAGGGCACATCACAACATGTGCTTTTCTTAATACTCATCACCCTGTTACCCCCTCCCTGCAACCCTCCGCAGAAGGGGGATTGAATTTACCTCCTCCCTTCTGAGACCCTCAGTTCATTTCCCAGGGTCCATAGTCTCTCATAGTTCATCTCTTTCTCTGATTACCCCCTTCAGATTTCCTTCCTTTTCCCTGTATTCCTCCATGCTATTGCTTATGTTCCACATATGCATGAAATTATATAATTGTCTTTCTCTGCTTGACTGACTTTACTTAGCATAGTCCTCTCTACTTCCATCCTTTCTGATAGCTGAGTAATATTTCATTGTATATATGGACCACATCTTCTTTATCCATTCATCTGTTGAAGGGCATCTTGGCTTCTTCCAGAGTTTGATTATTTTGGCCATTGCTGCTATGAACATTGAGGTACATGTGCCCCTTCTTTTCACTACATCTGTATCTTTGGGGTAAACACCCAGTAGTTCAATTGCTGGATCATAGGGTAGCTCTGCTTTTAACATCTTAAAGAACCTCCACAGTGTTTTCCAGAGTGGCTTTACCAGCTTGTATTCCCACCAACAGTGTAAGGGTTTTTAAACTCTTTGTCCTTGTTTGCTCATCTTGAAAGTAGAGGTGATCACATCATCATCATCATCATCATCATCATCCTCATCAATCTCAAGGGTTTTGTGAGGCACAAATGAGGTAATTAATGAATGGAAAAGACTTAGCACTGTATCGTGAACATAGTCAACAACTGATACTATTTTTCTTATTGTAGTTGTTCTTATTGTTTTTGTTGTTGTTGTTATTATATTTTGGCTATTTCCAGCTTATCCCTTGTTTAAGTTTTAATTTGCTCATTATTTCTTCTTCTTCTTCTTTTTCTTCTAAAACTTTCTACCACATACCTTCCTCTACTCTCGGGGGAATTAATCACTCTCTTTCTTTGTGCCAATCTTATATATTCTATAGATAATCTTATAATGTAGAATTTAAAGACAATTTGTATTATAAATCTGTCTTGCTCACTGGACTGTGAGTCTTTCTTGAAGTTAGGGCTTGGGTTTTATTTATTTTTCCACTCCCTCCTTTTGTTACTGAATCTGTCATAAAATAGATGCTTAATAAATTTATGGAATATATGAATGACAAGTAGAATCAAAAAGTGCATGTCAGAAAATATCCCTGAGACATCCAGTAGGAATCACTGCTCCTAATTCTGAAGAATTATGTGACCCCCTAGGGCTTTGATGGAATTATTTTTCCTGAAACACATGAATGTTCTCTTTCCTACTATTGTGACATGAATACTTAGTGGAGAACCCCTTTTCTTTCAATTTTGCCTTTAAAGAAATTCTCCTGTTTCCAACTAACTTCTTCATTGACCCAAAAAGGTAAAACAATTTGTTCAGCAAAAAATTCCAGATGGCTTTTGGCAGTTACAGGTCAATACACTTAAAGGAGCACAATAGGAGAGATTTATACTGAAATTTGTCAGATTTTTTGCACTGTTCTTAAAGCTACAATTTTGGAAACATAAATATTCAGCAGTATTTTCTGAACCATACTAATTTCACAAGTTGAGAATGGAAGAGTAAAGTTTTGGTTTTAAATTTTTAACTACTAGCTTAATTTAGACTGGAAAATCAGTAAGTACATATATTCATATATCTATAAGTAGAACATAATACACACATCTTTATTAAAATCACAACATTAGTAGAACTCTATTATTACTATTTTTTTTATTTTTTAATTTTTTTATTTGACAGACAGAGATCACAAGTAGGCAGAGAGGAGACAGAGAGAGAGGAGGAAGCAGGCTCCTGCCGAGCAGAGAGCCTGATGCGGGGCTCGATCCCCAGACCCTGAGATTGTGACCCGAGCCGAAAGCAGAGGCTTAACCCGCTGAGCCACCCAGGCGCCTCTATTATTACTATTTTTTTGAAAATTTATCAAAAAAATAAATTCCATGAATTTCAGTAGAAGAAATTTAAAAGATATCAGTGGTTAGTTCCCACAGCAATGTTGCTCTTATTGTTTTTAGAAAGAATTTTCTTTTATTCATGTTGAAATAAATTTTAAAAAGCATCTCAGATTAGGAATTTAGGAAATTAGGAATTTAGCTTTAGGCATTTAGGAAAAACTGCATAGATTTGTTAGTATTTTGATATTTGTCCTTAATGTACAAGTTTGACAAATCATTTTATTGTTTTCCTCAACAATATACATTACCCAGTACAAAGTTACCAAATGCATGCATGATTCATATAAAAAAACTCTGATGGCTTCAAGGAAATGCTTGCTTTTTTTCTCATCAGCTTTGAGTGCTTTAAAAAAGATCTTTTTTTTTAATTGAAATATAGTTAGCACGTAATGTTACATTAATTTCAGGTATACAACATAGTAATTCCACAACTCTTACATTATTCTATGCTCACACAAGTATAGCTACTATCTGTCACCATACAATGCTAGTACAGTACCATTGACTATATTCCCAATGCTGTATTCTTTATCTTTGTGACTTATTCAATTCCATGACTGGGAGCCTGTATCTCCTACTCCCCTTCACTCATTTTGCCCATCTCCCTCTGGCAGTCATCAGTTCTATTTATAGGTCTGTTTCTGCTAAACAGGAACTCTCTTAAGTCAAGGACATACAGTTTTGTTTTTAGCCCACAGATGGTTTAACCTCCACTCAGCTCAATTGCCCTCCATAATTTTATATAATTAATTTCATTGTGCATTATCAAAATATATTGGTAAAATATAAAGAGAGGCAGGCAGTTACCTCAAATTTTGTCCCAGATTGAGTATCAAACAGAAGCACAGTATATAGACCAGTTTTATGTAAATGTCTAATACCATGAAGTATTGTAATATATGCTACATAGGGAAAGGATAGTTTCCTCCCAGCAGGATGATTGGCATGTTGGGTTCTGAGTTTGTACTAGTGTATCTATGTTATTTTCCCAGATCTGTGTAATAGTGATGAAATGTAATTTTTAGTGTAAAAAAGTAGATCCTGACCAAAACTAGGGTTGTGTTCGATAAGCAAGACAGGAATGTCATGCACATATGTACGCAACTGAAGAAAAAGGGCATACAATAAAAATTAAACTTGTGCTCTCATTACTTTATTCAGATAATTTTATCTTCAGTGTCCAGTATGTGATTATTAGAGCAACCTTGGACCAACACATACCTCCCTGCTCTGACTATCTATGATGTGCAATACCCTGTGTTCTGAATGAAAGATTCACAGTAGCCATGTTTCAGTTCAAAAAGGAAAGAAAACTTGATTATTATTATTGAAGCCTAATAGAAACAGAAGAACAAAGGAATTTACACATAGATGAAGGTAATAGTAGTCAACTAATGAGAATAAGAAGGCAAAGTTATATCAAATCAGGTACTTATAACGTCCAACCTCATTAGCTGTGGAAACAGCTGGGCTGGAGTCCCAATTGAGAGGCCTGGGAGGAAGGTACTCTCCTCAGATTAGACTTCCAGTTGACCATCCCCATAAGGGCCATCTTTATAGGGCAAATAACAGGATTTGAAATTAAACATTTGTTCACCTACATGCAGTTGGAACCAGCTGCTTTTCCATGTTACCATGTTTCTGTATTTTCAAGGTGCCTGGGCTATGTGTGTCTGCCTTCCCAGATTGGAATGGAATCTGCCTCCCAGATTCCATTCTGCGGGGCCAGCCCCGCCTGAAGTAGGAGGGGTTGTGAAACATGATTTGTAGTTCTTGGCTACAGAACGACAAATTCAGAACAGAAGGGGCCGGTTCTAACCTGGAGGCCAGAACATATATTTCAAACAGTCAGGCTCCCAGGGTTATTCACACAGCATGAGTCTTGCAAACAACATCCCTTAGCCTGCCCGTGTACATGCAGGTCCCGCTGGTTGTTTACGTAGGACAAATCACAGAAATATTTAGCCATATAAAATACCTGGTGTGAGGGACCCCTGGGTGCTCAGTGGGTTAAGCATCTGCCTTTGGCTCTGGTCATGATCCCAAGACCGAGTCCCACATAAGGCTCCTTGCTCAGTGGGGAGTCTGCTTCTTCCTCTGCCTCTGCAGCTCCCTCTGCTCATGCTCTCTCTCTGTCTCTGACAAATAAATAAATAACATCTTTATTTAAAAAAATAAAAAAACCAAAACCTGTCATCTCCCCTTTATGTTCTGCTTCTAGTAAACCCAATAGATGTTTGCAGTAGAGACTTGGCCTTACTTATAGCATGTTCCCTTTCCTGTATTGTTCCATCATTAAACTCTGTTTTATTTTCTTTGTTAGAATTCTCCTTTTATATTTCATTTAACTTTTTTTTAAAGATTTTATTTATTTGACAGAGAGAGATCACAAGTAGAGAGAGAGAGAGAGAGAGAGAAGGAAGCAGGTTCCCTGCCTAACGGAGAGCCCGATGTGGGACTCGATCCCAGGACCCTGAGATCATGACCTGAGCTGAAGGCAGAGGCTTAACCCACTGAGCCACCCAGGCAGCCCTCATTTAACTTTTTAATTTATTTTGTGGTCTGTTTATACCATAAGAATATAAATTGAGGGTACAGAATACATTCATCTCAGTTTCTTTCGATATTCCTAGAGCCAAGAATGACAATTGGTATGTAATTAGCACTAAGTATTTTTTTTTTTTTTAGCACTAAGTGTTTATCTTGGAATGATCCAACCAGTATCTTAAATAATAGATTAGTCAAGTCACACAGTAAATGGAAAAAACAAGATACAAATAAAGCCAGTTTTTCTGGAGCCAGAGCCCATTATCAATATTTTATATATCATGACCTCATGAGTCAAGGTTATTGATTTCCCCTCATCCTAATTCACACTCTACAAATACTAGATTTTCTAGTTAGGTTAGAACCAACCTAGCCCTCTAGGGGTGAGGAATTGCCAGGAATTTTTATGTTTAAAGTAGAGTCACATTCTTTGAGTAGATTTGTGTCTGAGCAAGGAAGGCATGTTCTGTTTGAGCTTGGCTAGTTTATAACCCAGATTAGATAGCTTCAGACTCACAGAGAGGCACTCATCTCTTCACTGACAGACTAAATTGTTGTGATCCTTGTATTCTTCTGGACTGAACTGAATTCAGCTATTGGAAAACGTGACCTCAAAGAAAAAGTTACTGAGCATTTTGAATACTTTATTATTATTATTATAGGTTTAATATCTGCTTAAAGTTTATGATGTTATTAAAATAGTTAATACAAGGATAGCTTGAATTATTAAAGGCTAGTATGTAGATTTCAAAATTCTGTAGACATAATACAACCCGAAGATAACATCTGGAGAACTGAGTTCTTTCATATATGCATACATGCCAATATTTTTAAGGACATACTATTTTCTAGGCAGTGCATTAACACTAGGAAAATGTACAGTTGTTAGTACTAAATTTCAAAATAAATGTTCATTATTAATATGATATATCAATTACATTAACCAAACAATTATTCCCTCCACAAGGGAAGAAAACAACACATGACTTATTTGTTGTTTTAATTTTGCAAAGTTTCAAGATAGGATGTTGCTGGTATTCAGTACATTGATTTTACTGATAACTAGCCCCACAACACTATTAGAAAAACTGCCAAGTCCTTTTATGCTCCAGTTTGTTGATTTGCAAATTGATTAAGTGCAAAGAGAAACATAAATCAGAGTGTCCATATCTGTTTTTTAGGTGCATATAGTCCCTTAATTTACGAATATACATATGTGTTTAATATAAAGTTCTCTACCTCATAGGATTCATGATGGGTCGATGACAACTTGGATAACCTCTTATGCTCTTTTTTCATATTATTTTATCTTATCCAATGAATATGGATATAATGAATATCCAATTCATATTCAGTCTTTAAAAAGATACTAATATAGTTCTAGTTTAAGTTCCGAATATCATAGTATTTCTTATTTCTGTTTTCCATACCCATACTTCAACCAGCCAGGCACCAATTATTATCAGTTTTGGAAATACATCTCAATCCCTTCTCTCCCTCTCTTTTTTTCTCACCATTCTCACTTTGAATGCCCTAATTCCCGCTGTAGTCCTACTTTGCATCAAGTGTTGTATCCTCCCAGCACGCTCACACGAATTTTGAATCGCCTTCTTTAGAACACTGGTGAAAAGTTTCTTGCTGTTTTAGGTCATCCGTAAAAAATAAGATCTAAGCTCTTTTTAGTAAGGCATCTAGGCCCTTTGTGACTTGCCCCAAATACACTGTCCTTTTCATATGATTCCCTCACACACATTCTAGGTTTTTTTTTTTTTTTTAAGTGACACATAATTTCCTTAATATGACATTCCATTCGGTCATTCTTTCCAGACCCTATCTTATTAATCTCTGTGTGTGCCTCAAGACCAAGCTCTCATTCTGCTTCCCTGATACAGTTTTGTATAAACTCCATGCCACTGCATGCATTAACTTACTATAATAGTTTCCCTGCTTTATTAAAGAGTTTCTTCCATGTGTTTCTCTCATTAGGCTGAGAGTTCCTTAAAGGTATATACCAAGAGTTATTACTTCCTTATGATTCCATAAAAATGTAAGAGAAACACATTCAATAAACATCAAATTAGCAAAATAGGTCCATTCTTCATTCTCACTCTTCAAATATCCACCATCTCCATGACTTAAATTTATGACTAATTTTAATGTACCTATCAAGAAAGCAGAGATTACAGCTCTCATTTTTTATACCTAAGTCATCTCCTCAGCTTTATTAATGTTTCAAAAAGATTATCTTCATTGTAGGAACATTTTTACTACAGAGAGACCTAAGTATAAAGCAACTGAGAAATTTAACTTTGTAACAGACATTGTTGCTTCTTAAAAAGTTACCATTCTGAAATAAGTCATTGCAAGGACAGAAAAAAATCTCTATGCTAAAAGTTGGAAAAAGAAAGAAAATCTGGCTCTTGGGAAGGTATTATGAATTAGATTAACAAAAGAGTCACATTATATGCCATAAAAGTTTTATGTGCTATGAAATGTGAAGAGTAATTCAAAGTTGTGAATTGACACAGACAAGAGCCTAAAGAAACCCAGAGAAGTTTGAACTCTAGCCATAACTATAAATTTACATTCTGCTCAGAATTTCTGTGTATATATCCCAAAGATATGTCTGGTTACTAAGTTCTTAGTATATCTTAGGCATTTGGGTATTTGAGGCATGAAGCAACTTCTCACTCATCCTTGACATTAGCTTTTTAATTTTTACTCTCTCATATAGAAATATGATTTTATTATTCACTCATATGCATGTCCTCATTATCTCCCCATCAACAGAAAATATAGATGAAAATGCCTACATTATTAAGGAAGCCTTTTCAAAAACGGGTTGCCACCACTGTTGAGACGCAGTTCTCCAAGACATTTCTACACACTTTGCGACGGTTTATTTACAAGGAGATTTACATAGAAATCCCTGGTCAAAAAACAGACATGTTTCCTTATCAGGATAATAAAGATACTGCCTCTTTTCCAGGCAAAGATTGATCAGATTTCTCTTTATAAAATTGAGAATTTTCTAAGCTTGGTTTCTTCAGCTGTGCCATAGATCCCACTGAATCTGCTTCATGTCTTTCCTGTGGGACTTGGTAACAAGGGAAACTGATAAAAACTGATAGAAACATGGTGCTCATGCTGCCTGCTGCATAGTGGATATTAAAGTATGGAATCCATTTGACTCTTACGAATGTGTGATCAACATCAAGATTGATCCAGCAGCTGCAGTTGGCACTGCTGCTTGACCACTAGACAACTTTGCTTTCCTGGATTCATTTCCTGGCTGTCACAGTCTGTGCTGTAGTTTGTAGCTCCCCCAACATGCTGTGCTGCTTATATGTTTGTCGTTTTTTTCCTTTTACCTGCCTATATATGTATCTGCTTGGCTCTGGTCAGAGTACCTTCTCCCTTATTGTCTCCTTCCCATGAAAATTTTCTTGACTTTTACAGGTATAGGTTTTATCCAAGTCGTGGGCTTCTCTATTATATCTTTTAACAAATTTCCATTTTTGTGTAATTTTTTTTATTTTTCATTATTTAGATTTATGCAAGATACATTCATCAAACTACTCAGTAACTGTTATGTGCAAATCAGTAATAGATAGTAGATGGAGATAGGTTAATAAACAGTGCAGAAATGGTTCCTAATCTCTAGGAACTTACAGAGAATTGAGAAAGATGAACATATAGATATGGAAGTATAATACAAGGTCAAATAATACAAGGTCCATTCTTGGAAGCTTTCTTTGTGGAAAAGATGCTTCAGCGGAGGCCTGAAGGGAAAGTAGGAGCAGTTCACAAAAAGACTTGATAGGTGTTAACTATCTAGAACAGCATAACATTTAGCCAGCACTAAGTAAATACTTGAGGAATGAAACAAATGAATAAAAAAAAATCAAATCAGTTTTTCCTCAAATTTTAATGTGTTCTCTTCTAATTCCTGACACTTTTTGAAATACATTTTTAAGGCTTTTTTGTGACTTCCTAAAAGTGATAAAAAAAATTAGGCTTTTGAAACAAATAATTTCAAGTCCTGTAATGGCTGAATCTGTGTGCCACTTTCTTCCCCCTAGGATGCTGGTTATTAAACCTAAATGGATAAATGGAATGTTGGGACCCTAGAATTATGCCTATTACTAAAAACTCACATGTTGGATATAATAGAGGGACAAAATGGCCCTGGTATTTTCCTGCTTAGAAAATAAACAGAATTACCTCTTTTTATGAAGGTAAAAAAAAAATTTCTTTTATTGGCACTTGACAAAAAAAGCAAAACAACAACAACAACAATAAAAACCACTTATGGTGTCTCCTTATTGGACACAAAGAACTTGAACTACCCATATGCACGGCACATCACCTTGTCATCATCAGAAAGGATTTTTTTTTTTAAGATTTTATTTATTTGACAGTGAGAGATCACACGTAGGCAGAGAGACAGAGAGAGAGAGAGAGGAGGAAGCAGGCTTCTGCCCAGCAGAGCGCCCGATGAGGGACTCGATCCCAGGACCCTGAGATCATGACCTGAGCTGAAGGCAGAGGCTTAACCCACTGAGCCACCCAGGTGCCCCATTAGAAAGGATTTTTTTTTTTTAATAAGGGTTTAGTTTCTTTTTTTTTTTTTTTTAAAGATTTTATTTTTACTTATTTGACAGATAGAGATCACAAGATGGCAGAGAGGCAGGCAGAAAGGCGGGCAGAGAGAGGAAGGGAAGCAGGCTCCCTTGCTGAGCAGAGAGCCCGATGTGGGGCTTGATCCCAGGACTCTGGGATCAGGAACTGAGCTGAAGGCAGAGGCTTTAACCCACTGAACCACCCAGGCGCCCCAGAAAGGATTTTTTAAACAATTTTCCTGTTGACAGGTATTTCTGTGATGCCAGTCTGTTGAGGAGAATTAATCAGTGCTGTTTAAGAGAGCTAAATTGAAATCACTCAGAGTACTTGGGGAATTATCTGGCTTAGAGTCAAAATATTTTTATGCACTATAACCTGACCCACGTCTACCATTTTTTAAAGCATTGGTTCCATGAGAATTTGTAATATACTAGTAGCAAAATGAAAATAATGAATTTTATTTCCAACATTTACAAAAATGACCTGGAACTGTGTTCATATTACATGAAGATACTGTGCAGCGTATGATGAACAGCATTGTGGGAATGAGATAAATAACCAGATCAAGGAACTTGATAAATAACCAGATCAAGGAACTGTGATGTACTTGCTAATTTTATTTCCTGAACAATGGTTTTTACTGCATTTTGCTTTGCACTTAGAGAAAATTGCCACATCTTGTCTTCGTTGTAGGCAAAGATCTGTGCCATATGCCTTTGACTTGAAAAATTACCATCTCTCACTTTCTAGTTTTCTTCAGCATGTCTAATTCATTCAATCTAAGGTACCATAAGTATAGAAAAAAGTTATAGTTTCTAAACTTTCGATTCCTGAAAAGCAGTCAACTTTAAAAAATTATTTATTTTCCCTAGAGGTAACATATTTTCCATTAAGGAAATGTAAGGCAAAATAAAATAAAAATTAAATGATTATGTATATGCTGAAGTAATCATACGGTTTTTATCCTTTTTCTTACTGATGTGACATATGTTGATTGTTTTGCAAATATTGAACCTCCCTTGCACACCAGGAATAAATCCCACTTGATCGTGGTAAATGAATTTTTACTGTATTCTTGGATTCAGCTCACTAATATTTTGTTGAAGATTTCTGCATCTGTATTTATCAGAAATATTGACCTATAGTTCTTGGGGGCGGGAGGTTTGTGGTGTCTTTACCTGGTTTTGGTACCAGTATGATACTGGCATTACAGAATAAATATAGAAGTTTTCCTTCCTCTTTTACTTTTTGGAACAATTTGAGAAAAATAGGTATTTTTTTGTCTTTAAATGTTCAGTAGAATTCACCTGTGAAGCCATCTCATTCTTTGACAAAATATAACATTCATTTATGATAAAGATCCTCTGCAGAGTAGGTCTACAGGGAACATATCTCAACATAATAAAGGCCTTATGTGAACATCCCACACCAAGTATCATACCCAGTGGTGAAAAACTAAAACCTTTACCTCTAACGTCAGGAACAAGACAAGGATATCCACTCTCATCACTTTCATTCAACATAGTACTAGAAGTCCTATCCACAGCAATTAGACAACATGACTAATAAAAGGCATCCAAATTGGTAAGGAAGAAGTAAAACTCTCTCTCCTTGCAGATAATTTTAATAAAAAATAAGCAGTTATATGATGAAGATTAAAGGAAGTGTTGGCAGTGGTGGATAAAGTGATGAGGGAAGACATGAGCAGATGCTTTCTGAGCTAAAAATCCAAATGAGGATCCAGCAAATAAACTCAGTGTATGTTCTTTCTCTATAAAGTTGGAACATTACCTACTTTATAAAGTTCTTTCTGAGAGTTTTTTAAAAGCTTTGTTGTTGAGGTGAATAAAAAGTGAATGAGATCAGAGCAATAAAATTGGTTGAAATTGTGATCCTGCTTTCTTGAGACTACTCTGCTCTTCTGTACACATAAACAACCACGACTTTAATAATGAAACTGTTCTCATATTGTACATGACCCTAGATCTTGCTAGTCCTTTTAAATAGGATTTGTGTTACAGACTTGCCCTTGTTTATTTGGACCCTAGCTGTTTGCAATCACGTAACTGGCTTTCTTAAAAAAAAAAAAAAAAAAAAAAAAGCAAAACAAATATTCTTCTAACTTACAGTTTCTTTCTTTTATGTTTGCATCGAACATTTAAGTTCACAAAAGAAAGTCTATTTGGAAGAGATAGCATATGTTTTAAAGTTACTTGAAGGCACAGTAAGGGGTGAATAGTTAGGAAAATGATGAGAACTGTGTAGGTGGGGTTTGGGAGGCATTACAGGTCATCAGTGTTTTCCAACCTTTTTCATTGCAATGCAAATACAGAACATGATGAAATTATGTGTAGACCATATGTGTAAAAAGATTCTAATGGCATAAAAAATGTTTATGAGTTAATATTAGTAGGAAAAGAATATATATTTTGTGGTTAACACTATACCTAAGTTCACACCCTGGTTTTATTATGAATGAGTTCTATGTCCATTGACAGTTTGCTCAATCCCTAATTCCTCTCTTTAGGTGATAACCAACTGACTCAAAGTGTTAGCTCTTTGTTTATTTTTCAGGTTTATTGAAATATAGTTGACAAAATTGTAATATATGTAAAGTATGGAACATACTGACTTTATATACATATACATTGTGAAAGGATTACCACCACTGAGTTAATTAACAAATCACCTCACAAGATAGAATTAGCTTTTACTAGTAATGTTAGAACATCCCTTTCTTCCTTTCCCATTCTTTGTAATTTATATTGTCTTTTAGAAACTTAGGACCCAAGATTTATGTCTGATCCAGCTATGCTCTCTTGCCTTCAGTAATAAACCTCACTCAGCGGATCAAAGGCCAGTGTCAGGAGTCTCAGCCTATATACCTTCTCAGCCATTATTCCTCAATGATTGAAATGAAATGTGGGACAGTACTCTCCCTTTTCTTTTTTCGATGTTCCAGTGATCATAATTATCATTTGCCTCTAAACAAGCTTTTAATATACACATCACTAAACCCCTGTTCTATTTTTCTGTAAGTGAGGGAAGCTTGTTTGTATTTTCCATCAGTTACTGAAGAGACAGGGTCTTCTTCATGTATTCATCAAATGTTTTATTGATCTAAACTCAATGTGAGTGAGGTACTACTCTAGAGCTAGAAATACAACAGAGAAAAAGACAGGAAATACCTAGTAAGTATGTGTATGAGTGCATATGTATTATATATTTGCAATATTTATATAAATATAAATATATTACTTGCAATATATATCATGTAATATGATATATACAGTACATAGAATAATGCCTTTGCAAAGATGTATATCCCCTAATCCCCAGAGTCTGTTTATCTGTTACCTTCCAGAGTAAAAGGGACTTTGCAGATGTGATTCAGTAAAGGATGTTGAGGTGGCGGAATGACCCTGGGTTACCTAGATGGACCAGTGTAATCACTAGAGTCTTCATAAGAGAGAAGCAGTAGAGTCAACAGAAGAGAGGAGGTGAAATGATGATGGAAGAAAGGCGAAAGGTGACAAGTGAGGACAGCCTTTAGAGAATGGATTGGGAAGGAAACCAGTTCTCTCCCTGGAGCTGCCAGAAGAAACCAGTCTGCTGATCAACCAGTCTGCTTGATTTTAGGACTTGTGATTTCTAGAAATGTAAGGTAGTAATTTATGTTGTTTTAAGTCATGAAGATAAGGTAAATTTTTACAGCAGCCATAGAAAATTGATATAATATAGAATTTACATTATGTGTATACAACTTATATTTTATGTATAGTATGTATATTAGTATATAAGCTGCACTATACATATGATATAGTATAAACTCTCTATGCTATAAGAACTACATAATACACATGAAGAATGAAAATTTATTTGCATAAAAATGTAACAAAGCTGTTCATAGGATATTTATTTGTAATAGTTCCAAATTGGAAACAACACATATGTCTTTCAGTAGGTGAAAGATTAAGCAAACTGTGGTGTATCCATTGCCCAGCAATAAATGAGCTATATTATGTACAAAAACCTAGACAAAACTCCAGGGAATTATGCTAAAAGAAGAGTCAACTTTTGACTAGAGCCAACCTTAAAAGTCACATATTTATGATTATATTTATATAACAATTTTGAAATGACAAAATTATGGAAATGGAGAAAATCTTAGTAACTGCAAGGGGGTCAGGAATGAGTTAGAGAAAAGGAGTGGATGTGACTATGTGAAGGTAATATGAAAGGTCATGTGGTAATGGAAATATTCTCAGTCTTGACTTATCAATGCTGATATCCTGGCTATGATATTGTACTGTAGTTTTACAAGATGTTACGACTGGTGTAAAATGGTTTGAGATTGTATGAGATCTCTCTATATTATTCTTGTGACTACATATAAATTTATGATTAGCTCAAAAAGTTTAATTTGAACAAAAATAATATGTATATACCACTTATTTAGTATAAAGTTTAGTTGCCTTCCTTAAAAAAAAAAAGTTTGGGATTGGACAGTAAGGTGTTCTTATTTAAACTGATGGAGGGCAGAGAACTAGGTGGCTCAGTGGGTTGAGCCTCCAACTCTTGATCTTAGTTCGGGTCTTCATCTCAGAGCTATGAATTCAGGCTCTGCATTGGACTCTACGCTGGGTGTGGAGCCTACTTAGAAAATAAAATTTAAAAAAAAAATGATGGGAAATAACTGGAGGTACTATTATTTGTAGAAACATGTAGCTTTAGAGAAAAATCACTGCTATGGAATTTAGAAGGCCAAGGTCATGACTGTTGCTCTGTCACTAAAGAAACAGGGATCCAAGAAATGAGTCATTTAAATCATTAGACTTCACTTTTCTCATGTGAAATATGTGTGTATTTGCTTAGATGAACTTAAAGTTTGCTTCGATGGATGATGTGATGATAATTGAATAATTAGATTTTCTCCAGAAGCACTCAGTATATTTTTTTCCCTTCTGAGTTTAAAATAATTTACTTATCTTGTATTTCAATATGTGAGCTATATGCTTACATAAAATCTTACTTTGTTTTTGTATACTATAAAACGATATGGAGGAATTAATAATTATGAATTAGTAAAATTTAATATCAACAAAATAGATTATAATTGTACATTGTCTTGTATTTGAATGTCAAAGCAAAAATCTCTTAGTATGCTCTCCCATTCGTTTATATAAAATGTGTGCTGAATCCTTCATATAAGTTGTGCCTAGTGAAAAATGAAGGTAAATTTGATACCTAAAAATTCATGTACACAAATGTGAATGTGTGCACAAACCTCATGCACATATGCCTACACACCCACACATAAATATAATTATATATATATATTTATATATACACACACATATATATGTACATGGTATGAATATATATATGCATATGGTATAAATGTATGTGTATATCAATGTAGGATTTTTTTCACTTACCCATTTTATTCAGAATATTAAAGTTGTCATCAAGTTTTATGAGTCAAAATAAATTCTAAGTGTGTATTCTAATTTTTCAAAGATTTTTGTTATAATATAAAATTTACATATGAAAGATACTCAACATAAAACTATTTCTATAAAGGTTTATTAAGTAGGGAAGGATATGTGGGAAATTTACATTACCACTAAATTTCTACCCTTAGGGGCCAACAACTGATGGGACCACCTGCAGAACTTACTATAAATAAATTTTCCTCAAGAACATTTTGATAAGTACATAGCTTCCAGAAAATGCAAGTTCAAGCATTCTGTATCCTTTGTTCCTCCCCTCTGAGCCTGAACAGTCAATATCCTTCTTCAGAGACTGAATATATTTCTCCCTTACAAAGAAACTGTACTTGACACTGTCCTTAAAACGACAGACAATAGGGATGCCTGGGTAGCTCAGGAGGTTAAGTGATTTTGGCTCAGGTCATAATCTCAGGGTCATGATCCCAGGGTTGTGAGATCTAGCTCTGTGAAGGGCACCGTACTCAGAAGGGGTCTGCTTCTCTCCCTCCACTTCTCCTTCTGCCCCTCCCCCCTGCTCTCATGAGCATGCAGTCTTTTTCTCAGAAGTAGATAGGTAGATAGATAGATAATAGATATATAAGACAGACAAAATTATATCAACATCTTCTAAAGATAAGATAAAAATCATATCGGGGGGGTCATTTATTTTTCTATAGAAAGAATAGAATAACATTTAAGTGATGCTAGTAATTTTCCTTGGGTGATGATTACTTCTGCTGCCCAATAATTATAATCTTTTCTTTTTTCTTTTAGTACTTCCTCATCTGTTTATGTCATAGGGAGTCCCTCAGGCTGATCCCAAATGCTTCATTTCTATATGGAATAATGGTTAGAGTCTATGTCAGTTGCATTATTGGCTGGCTGGAAAATTTATCTAGATCTCTAAGGTAAGTTAAGACTATTTAGAAATATAATTTGAACTGTAGCTTACAAAGAGTAATGTAAGGCATCTGTAATCCGCCTTAGATCCCCTTAGGCTTGTGGAAATGAACTTTCAAGTCTTATACTCTAGAATCATAGTCATATAGATCTTGATTGTGTTATGGTGACTGTGCCCCTTTGGGATCCAGAGATGTCTTAAAGAAGACAGACCAAATTGAATGCCAGTAATTTTGGAGATTTTATTTGTTTGCAGTCAAAAAGCCATACAGATAATAATCTCTGCAATATCTCACACCTACCTACTTCTGAATAGTAAATTATTAACCAAGACTTTTACAGGCCAACAAAAGTTCTTTCTGTTAGGAGAGAATTACACTTTTTTTTTCTTTTTACTCGATTTCATTTTTCTTCCAAACAGTGTGAAAATTGTCCAGATGAATGGTGTCATGCCAGCAACATTGCTAAGGAAAACAGAATAAATCAGCTTGGCATGGTGGTATTTGCCGTCTATTCTGAAAGATCTACTTCTGTCTTCCTGTTATCTTGTGTCATATGGTCTTCAGCATCTGTCCATTCAAAAAAGGAAGGATATGGTAATGACTTCATAGGTGTCTAACTATTGTAGTCACTCAGGGACCAACAATAAGGAAATTTTGCTTGGGATTTAGTGTTCTGCAGTTACTATTTTGAAGTTATTAGTATTTTTATCTTTGGATTTATGTTTTGTAAGTGAACTCTGATGGGGCAATGGAGAATATATAGGAGGCTTGGAGTTTGGGCTCCCATATGGTCCTGTGGGTTGCTGGATGGGTTCTGGGCCACCTCTTACCTTATCCTATAATATCCTGGGCCTCTCTTGGGCCCACCGTATGACTGTTGCCACCTTTTTCTCCTGGTGGCCTGGATGTGGGTGTGATGAGTGTCAGGTTTGGTCCTTATGCCCCACAGCATCTAAGGGCAGGGTAGCACCTGTCCCATGCTGGCAGCATCATGAGCTATCTGGTGAATGGTCACCCAGAAGCTATCTCTAGAAGGCTGTGAGCTTCTCCCTTATTATTCTAGATCCCCTATTGAGTGTGTCTTGACACAGATTTAAAAAACCTTGGGAGAGACCCATCTACCATAAGTTGTATGTTGTCTCATTGAAAGAAAAAGCATGTAGCTCCCCCAGTCAGGACATGGCACATCTGTCTTATAGCTAGTGGAGGGGTTGACCTAGAACCCTTAAGCTTGTGTTAGAGTGAGGCCTCCTGATATCTGTGAGTGTCTGCACTTGCCACATGATTATCGCTTGCCCAGGAGAACTCTCTTGACCAGCTCTATTAGGGGAGGGGGTACATCTCTCTTCCTCCTTTCAGAATTCTTATAAATGATGGGGGCACCTTCCTTGTTCAAGCCACAAAATAGGAATTCTGTTAATTTTAGTAATTTGTCAAGCACTTTAAATGTGAACATTTGCATTGAAAACTGGCCTTGCACAATATAGATTAATGGCTGTGTGTGTATGTGTGTGCATGGTAATATATGTTGTATATATGCTAACTAAAAATTTAATTTTTCATTTACTTGGAATGTTAAGTAGACAATGAAAACAAATGATACATTGAGAGGCAGACTGTGAAGACAGAAATATACTCCGCTAGTGGCATGTTCCCCTTGCTTTTTTTTTTTTTTAAAGATTTTATTTACTTATTTGACAGGGATCACAAGTAGGCAGAGAAACAGGCAGAGAGAGAGGAGGAAGCATGCTCCCTGCTGAGCAGAGAGCCCAATGCGGGGCTCGATCCCAGGACCCTGGGGGATCATGACCTGAGCCAAAGGCAGAGGCTTTAACCCACTGAGCCATACAGGCGCCCCTCCCCTTGCTTTTTAAACAAGGGACTCCACATTTTCATTTTGTACTGGGTCCTGCACACTATGTTGCCAGTCTTAGAGGAGTCTGGGATTTCATTGTAGGCAATGTCTGTTCTCCATATCCTGATAAAAATGCCTTACCTGTGAAATTATTGAATGTGAAAAAGGTAGTCTAAGACAATTAAAGAACATGTTTTTGGAGCAAATGACCATTTTACACTTAATTAAAACCAGAGGAACTAAATATTATTTAGGAAAGAATACAATTTTGCTGAAGGAAGGAAGGAAGTTGACATATTGTCTCATTGTGGTACAGCTATATGCTTACGTGAGGATTCCAGGCTATGCCCAATATTATTATTAAAGCCATGTTGGCATAAGGTTGTCAGAGTATATAGGATCCTCTTACTGAAAACTGTAATAGCTTTTATCAATTAAAACATGTCAGAGAAAAATATCTAATATGAAATAAACTTCACAAAAGAGTAGAGAGTCTTGATTAAGACTGCATAAGACAAAAAATATAGCATGATGGATGATTAATTTCCAAATGTACATGGTGTAGCATATTTAAGTCAGACAGGTTGGACTTGTATTTTCCGTGGTCTGTGAGTCTCAGTTTGCTCAGGAAATAGAATTATTTCCCCCAAAATAGATGGGTTTTTCCTTATAGGTTATTCTTAAAGGTAAAGTAGGTTATTTCTTTCTTAGGTCATTATGTCTCAGTTTTATTTACAGTTTCACTTTCGGAATCATAAAAAATACTTGATAAAAATGGACTTATTACACAAACATGTTTAACAGTTACTGTGTGCTTAGCTCTGTGATAGACTCCTGTGATATTGTCAGGAGGCAGACTTCTTGCTTGTATGGCGTTTACATTCTGGAGGAGGAGTCAGACATCACTTAAGTAATTTCATAAACACATAAAATTACTACTGAGAGGCAGATGTGTGGCATGAGAGGGAACTTACCATAAAGATATTCAACTGAGCCTAGAAAAGTAGAGGATACTTTTCTATAGAAGTAGAAGTTTTAACTAATATTTAAAATAGAACTAGGAATTTTGTAGGTGAAACAAGAAGGGAACTGTGTTTCAGGTACACACACACACACACACACACACACACACCCCATCTACCAAGATGTTTTGGCAAGAGGAAACAATGCAGGCAAAAAGAAAGGGCTGGAGCAGAAAAAGGAAGGGGGACCTGGTGCAAGTTGGGATGGATGAGATGGGCAGGGCTCAGTTGTACAAGATCTTGTGGCTTGTGACATGGCCTCTGTCTCTCAGCAGGTTTTGAGGTTGAGGTTGGGACTCTGCATGTATAACAAATATTTCAGTGATTTTTTACCTACATAAATTTAAATTTGAGAGTTCTGGCCTGTGAAAAATCCTTGCTGACTCTCATTAGAAACTCAGGTTTGGTTGCTAACCCATTAAAGGCAGATAATTGTAAAGGGATGCCTGCAGGTGATGATGACCAACCTCCAAACCACAGAAAACTTCCTAGTGTGATTTATCTCTTAGAGTGCACCTGAATCTCCAGGCCTGAGTTCACAGCAGTGCTCTTCCCTTTCCTCTTCTCTTGTAAGAGGTCACATTTGTCCCTTGTCACCCATAATGTTGGTAGCATTAAGGTTCCAGTGATTACATACTGTCGGAATTACTGATGTGCTTTTCATTATTAAATACCTCATCACTAGAAACTCCTGCAGGTAGCTTAAGATTATTTTTTAATTGCTTTTATATAAATTTACTCTTTCTGCTGCTCTACTGAAGTGGTAAAAATGATCATGGATAAGTTTTTGGAGTACAAAAAAATTACTTATAATGAATACCTAGTTAATATGTTAGCAAAAGTAATTACTGATATCCCAATTTTTGATTCCCTGCTCAGCAGATGCTTTTCACAGTACCATTCCTGTGTCAGAAAAATGTGTCCCCTAATATTACCTATCTAGCTTGGTAGATTGATGAATTATTATCAGCTTCTGAATGATGTTTCAGAACCTGAGTGAACAACAGAGCAAAATTCAAAACTGTGTTGCTATCATGTCAGCCCAGCATTTATTATCTCTAAGCCAGAGGTAGAGGGGAGGCAGGTGTCTAGAGACCTTCAGTCTGGACTGGAAAAACTGTGGGTGGGTTTGAGGGTCAAGAGGACCAGAGATCAAAGTCAGTTTGTTCTTCCCTTATTTTTAGTTTAATGTGTTCATTTTTAAAAAATGTTAAGATTAATAAAAAAATCAACAAGTAAGAAGGAAATGGAATCTTAAGATTACTATAGGTAAAAGGACAGTGAGTGTCTCTGGCTTTCAACTTCAGATCAAAGGGGAAGAGCAAGAAAATCAATATGCCTTCCTGTGCGTTTTAAAGAGAGCCCCTGACATATAAATCTCCGTTAATTACCTTCAGAAAGAAATAGCTGAACTGCTAAGAAAGAAAATCTTTATTACTAACTTTTGCATTCCCTATGAAAAGAGGAGGAGAGAGAGAGGCAGACATGCTTGAGAGGTCTGCAGTAGAAAGCAAACAAACAAGGAGTAATGAAAGAATGGTTAACCTGAAAAGGAGACTTGAAATGGGAAAGATGCTGGGTGGAAAGAATGCTCAGCAAAACTTTAGGAGAAGTAAAGTGGGAAGGTGATCACCAGAAAAAGGAATGCAATGTGTCACATAGTCCAAAGAAGTGAAGGGATCCAGAACATGTGTGGCATCAAAATTATTTTGAGAAGGAGACATTTATTTGAGTTCCTGAAATCTCTGATCTACCTGGAAGTGGAGCCTCTGGAAGAATTCATAACTCATCTGTCACAAATGCCCTCCCAGGGAGCAACCAGGGAAGGTTGATTCATCACTGGTTATAAGAAGTCTCCACACCACACCTGAAATAGTCTTTGTCACAAACTTACACACCTCTCATCCAGTCTCCTAAAGAACCACTGTTCTTCCAAAAAAGTCATTTGTTTTTTATATGTGCCCTTCTTTCTCTCCCCTTTCCTTATTTGGATGGATGTAAGCCCCAAATTCTAACATCTTTGAGGTACATTTTTTTTTCTGTTACCTTCCATACATAAATGATTAAATTTGTCTTCTGTTTTGCTAATCTGTATTTTGTCAGTTTAATTCATGGTCCCCAACTATGAATCTAACAAAGTAGAGGAAAAGTTTTTACTCCCCAAAAGAAGTAAATGGAAAGCTCCAGATTGGAAAATAAATAAATAAATAAATAAATAAATCCTAGAAGTAGCACAAGAAACATAGGTATCTTTTTTACCCAAGAGAGGTGGTGTTTTGTTTTTTGTTTGTTTGTTTTGTTTTGTTTTTTATCAAGATTGAAATTTAAGTTAAGGATTCGGCAAGTCAAAATGCTTGATTCATAAATATATGTAAGTATTCATAGGTAACGGGAAACACATTATGTTTTAAAAATCTCCCTGCCCTGCACAGAGGAGCAATGCTGGAAAGAAACCCTTTACCCTTTGAGTTTGTTGTGACCAACTCATGCCCAGGGCAGCTGGGCACTGCAGTGGAACTGAAATGAATGCCTGTGAAGATAAATGCTTACAAATGAATAAATGAATAGATAAATACATACCTCCATACATAAATAAGCATGTGTGCATATACCTTAAGCTTTTGGCCAAAGACTGTTTGGTATTGAAAAATATTTGTTAAGATTTTCAAAGATAAAGAGTTATGTTGTGAATTTTCAGACAACATTGGATCATTTGATTGGAGTTGATCCTGATGGCTGATGTTGAATAGGCATTTACTCAGTATACTTGTGTGGCTGCTATTTAAGCATTTGGGGTTATATGCTAACACTAGCTTTCTGCAAGATACATTTGATGAAAAAATATATGTATATATATTTTTATGTATATATGTATATGTATTATATATATATGTATTGTGTGTGTGTGTGTTTGTGTGTGTGTGTGTGTGTGTATGTTTAGTGTGGCCTTTCCTGATTTCTAATTTAGATCATGATTTTCCTATTTCCTTATGGGAAATAGGGGAACAGTACTGTTTAAAGGATTTGTTTGGAGGCGCCTGGGTGGCTCAGTGGGTTAAAGCCTCTGCCTTCAGCTCAGGTCATGATCTCAGGGTCCTGGGATCGAGCCCCGCATCCGGCTTCCTGCTCAGCAGGGAGCCAGTTTCCCATTCCCTGCCCCCACCCCGCCTGCCTCTCTGCCTGCTTGTGATCTCTGTCTGTCAGAAAAATAAATAAAATCTTTAAAAAATAAATTAATAAAGGATTGGTTTGAGAAAAAAGGACAGAGCACAAGCAGGAGGGCAGAGGGAGAGAGAGAGAGAATCTCAAGCAAACCCTGTGCTGAGCACCGGGCCCAACATGGGGCTCAATCTCATGACCTTAAGATCACCACCGAGCAAAAACCAAGAGCTGGACACCCAACTGACTGCACCACCCAGGTGCCCAGCCCCTCACCTACTTATGAGTTAAATTTCCTACTTACATATTTTTTTATTTTTCCTGCAGTTCTTCTAGGTTGCAACATAGCCATGCAGCCAGGACCCACATTAAGTAATGATACATTATCAGCACTCTAGATGTTCCCCTACACACACATATGCTAAATAATTTGTTCAACAAATAAGTAACTGAATGAATAAAGTAAGGATATATCTACCCTAGAAGAACTTTAATACTTATAAATATTCAAAGCAAAAAGAAATCAAATTAATCTCTGGGGTAAATGTCCTTGTTAGTAGGAAATCCATGCTAAAGTCTACTTAATACTTTGGGCTAAAGAGAGCACCTTACTCCCAAATAGTTCAGGGAAAAACAGAGCACTTTTCTTATTCTTCCATTTGTTCTTTCAACTACTTTTGTATGTTTGAGATTATTTAAAGAAGAAAGAAGAGGAAGAAAAGAGGCAGAGTCATCTTTAAAAGCCTTTGGGGCTACCTGGGTGGCTCAGTTAGTTAAGTGCTCAACTCTTCTTTTTTTTTTTTTAATTTTTTATAAACATATAATATATTTTTATCGCCCGGGGTACAGGTATGTGAATCACCAGGAGTGCTCAACTCTTGATTTCAGCTCAGGTCATAATTTCAGGATCATGAGATTGAGCCCTGCGTCAGGATCCTCAGGAAGTGCCAAGGCTGCTTGCGATGCAATTCTTTCTTCCCCTTCCTATGCCCCTCCCACCCCACCTGCTCTCAAGAGCGCCCTCTATAATAAAGAAATAAAATATTTTTTTAAAAGTAAAAAAGCCTTTGATATTTTCCAGAATGACAGGCAGATTTAAATTTAAATTACTCTTCCCTCTACCTGTTTTGTATCTGGTTCCTATCCTCTAGTGCCACCCCTACTTTTTCTAATATAGTGGGTATTTCTGGTAATTCTATACCAAATTTTGATATTATTAGTGTGTGTGTGTGTGTGTGTGTGTGTGTGTGTGTGTAAGCATAGAACATACAAAGTGCCAGAGGATTATATATTAAGTAATACTTTTAAAATATAGATTCATGTTTGACAGCACAAACTAGTAGGAGGAGTCTAGGTTTGTTTGAATGAACGTTGATTATTAAGATGCATGGGGATCTTGTTTAAAGCTTCTGAACAAATAGGGCAAAGCATATACCTTTACATTTATATTCATGGATTGTCTGAACCCAGAACAGCTGTTAAAAGAAAGCCATCAATAACAAATGACATCTGGAATAAGGACAAAAGAGATAATCATCAGGACTATGAATAAAAAGTATCAGGATGACAATTCCTCTGTATTCTTTAAATGACATGTGAGGAATTGACTCATACTGGGAAATATGTTCACCTAGAAACATATAACATCTTATTCCACAGCAAATGGATTCAAACCTTGAGGAGAAAGAGTTTAAACTTTAAATCTCAGATTTGCCACCTATAAGCCTTTGTGATTTTTTTTTAAAGATTTTATTTATTTATTTGACACGGGTGGGGGGAGAGCATAAGCAGTGGGAGAGGCAGACGAAGGCAGAGGGAGAAGCAGGCTCCCCACTGAGTTAGGAGTCCTATGTGGGGCTTGATCCTATGTGGGGCTCTGATCTGAAGTTAGGAGTCCTGTGTGGGGCTTGATCCTATGTGGGGCTCTGATCTGAAGACAGACACTTAACTGACTGACCCACCCAGGCATCCCAAGCCCTTGCGATTTTTGGCATTTGTTCCAATCTTCATCTTCCATTTCCCCATCCGTAAAACAAGTATATCTTGTGAGTTAATATGAAGCTAAAATGACTTTGTGTGATATTATGATATAATAAGAAATACATATTTTGTCTTGGTCTCCGGTTCCTGGCACAGAGCTCCTAAAACCCTTGTAATTTCCGGAGTGATAGAGGTACTTGAAGCATCTTTTGTTGTAAAATGTGCTTGCAGTCTCTAGTTTCTGACAACAGGAGCTTCTTGGAATCTCCAGAATGAAAGAGGTCTTTTGAATGATAATGAGATGATCAAGGCCTGATGAAAGAGTAGGAAGTATCAGCCTCACTTCACTTCCAGCTTCTGAGGAGGGAAGAGATCCTGGAGATGGAGCTAGTCAGTCAGGAATAGCCACTGACCTAATCTATCATGCCTATGTAATGAAATCTCCAACTCTGAAGCTCTTTGGACTTCATCATTTAGGAATTAAAGAACCCTAGACACGGGGGCTCCTGGGTGGCTCAGTGGTTTAAAGCCTCTGCCTTCGGCTCAGGTCATGATCCCAGGGTCCTTGGATGGAGTCCCGCTTTGGGATCCCTGCTCAGCAGGAAACCTGCTTCCCTCTCTCTTTGCCTACTTGTGATCTCTCTCCAATAAATTAAAAACAAAACAAACCCCCCCCCCCAAAACAAAAAACCCTAAACACATCAAAGTGCTGGGAGGGTAATGCACCTAATAACGATATGGAAGTTCTATGCCCTTTCCCCCATATCTTGTTCTCTGTATCTCTTCCATTGGTTGTTCCTGTTTATAATGAACCAGTAATAATAAATAACCTTTTTTCTTGAGTTCTTTGACCCATTCTAGCAAATTATCAAACCTAAAGTGGGAATAGTGACAACCCCAATTACAGACAAGCAGTCAAAAATACAGGAGGCACAGGACTTGTGACTGGCATCTGGTTTAAGTAGTTCGGCGAAACAGGCAAATATCATGCTAAATCCTGGTGAATTAAGTTGCAGGAAACAGCTAGTGTCTGGAGAGTTAAGAATTGTTTCTTGGGGAAAAAGAAAAGAATTGTTTGTTGGTAGGAGGAAGTGTTCTATGGGTAGAAAGAATTTAGTAAGTATGCAGTGATTTACTTCAAATTTGTGGTAATATGTGTTCAATAGATTGTGACTCTCTTCATTGCTCTTCTTCTTACTTTTGTGCTTTCCACTTAGAGTGTGTTTGATCCCTGTCATACCCCTGTGAGTAGTTACCACATTTCTTTCTGATGAAGAAAGTAGAATCAAGATGCAGTTTTATGATTTTATATAAGGGAAATAATAATAATAGCTAATTTTATAAATCACAAATGTGTCAGGTATAAGGTCTTGATGTGCCATAATCTTATATGTTATATGCTCTTGGATTTCTTACTTAAATGTGGCTTAGAAGAAAAAGTACACCATTTTCTCAAGATTATATCATTGCCATATATATATATATATATATATATATATATATATATATAACTTTTGATCTCCTCAACTAAAAGTTTGCTCTAATATTAATGGCAATAGTAACTTTTTACTATGCAGATCTTTTAATGAAAAAAAGCGTTTTCTGTAATTTTGTGAAGCAGATATAGATTATGTTATTTTCTGACTCGGATCACTATCACTTTTTATTTTTAACAGGTAAGGGAAATGTGATTCAGATAGGTAGTGCCCTTGTCCAGGATCATTGATTAGCTGAGAACACAGCCTGAGTTAGCTGGAGCTTTTATACTGCTGATAAAAGTGGATTATGCACATCTTTTATCAACTCTGCATTTAGTGGCATCATGTTGAGAGCTTGAAGTCATGGTGGGGATATTTACACCAAGGAAATTGTTAAAAACTACAAATAAAGTCTCTTTCCCTTCCCAGAGCTCGCGTATCAGCACACCACTGAAAAAACCATTTGAGAAAGATAACCTAGACTAACAAAGGACAGAGAGAATGATCTTTCTCCAGTGCATTTTTTTTTTATTGGAGTTGACATGATGTGTAATTATATGTCTGTGTATGTGTGTTGTTTAATGACTGTGTACCCACCTACACTCACTCCTCAGCAGAATGTAAAGTCAAAAATAGTAAGAATAATATTTAATTCACCTACGGATGTTGAGTTTCTAGTTTAGTCCCTAACTTAGAGTAGGCATTCAGTGAATGCATTTTGAAAGAATATATAACACGCTTAATTGAATATAACATTATATATTTGTAGTGCTGTAATTTTGAATTTCCTTACTCACTTCATGCCATAATTTTCTTTTTTTAACTCTTTGTTCAAGATAAATGAGAATCATGGCTTCTAAAAGAGGTTTTGCTACAGCATGAAAGGATCAACTCTCAAATCTAGAAATCTGGCCCTCTGCCTGTTTTGGCATGTGTCTCTCGTTAAAAACTGCCTTTATATTTTAAATAGATGAAAGAAATCAAAAGAAGAGTGATATTTTGGGACACATGAAAATTATGTGAAATCCTTATTTCAGTGTCCATAAATAAAATTTCATTGGAACAAAATCTCATTTATTCATTTACATATTATCTGTGGCTGTTTTTACACTGCAGCTATATAATCCAAAGATTGTGACAGAGATCTTATGACCTACAATTTCCAAAATATTTACTATTGAGCTATTTACAGAGAAAGTTTGCTCTTGATGTAGAGCATCAGACTCTTATTAAACTGCTTCCAGTATTGGTGAGTTCATTTCTGAGGGAAGTATCCCTTCTATGGTGAGACAGCTTAGTTGAAATAAGCACTTTTCTTACACTGATGCAAAATCTGGCTGTCTCCATATATCACCAACAAGGCTGTAGATTACAGTGCAGTGGAAGCTTGTTTTCTGTAGCCAGATTGACTTACCTGGAATCCTGGCACTGCTCTGCTCCAGCTACGTGTCTAAGTTATTTTACCTCTCTAGAGCTCATTGACCTACATCTTAGAATTGTTGTGAATGTTAAATCAATGATGATTTTTATATATTAGTTCTTTATATAATAGTTTCTATAGGTAGGTACGCATATTTTTCCCCTCAGGAGAAGACTCACAATTTTAATCATATTTTTTAAGGATTCTCAAAAACTAGATTTGTTGCCACTATTAATATGGTACCAGGGATGAAGCAAAATTTTCCTTTTGTACTCAGTGGAGACTCCAGTTTGGCTTCAGTAAATATTCCAAAGGCCTCTTCTCCTTGGGATATTGGTGAGCACATTTTCACAAGCCCATGTGATCCTTAGAGATCATCCTCTTATTCTCTTTGAAAACTGAAATTTACCACCCAAACCTTGTTCCTTTCCCTGAATATAAAACAGAATTCATTTTTCTACCTTACTTCTTCCTCTTGATAAATTATAACCACTATATTGAGAGATACTATCACTCTTTAAAGATAAAACTTTTCCTGTCAGGCATCAGAATCGTTTCCAAGGCAACACACGTAACTTAGAGGGGCAAAAGTTGCTTTCTTCTCTCCTCTCTCACTGGGGCAGAAAATTTCCAAGTAGGTTCTACTTAGGGGAAATAGAATGTAAAATCATGTCACATTGCTCTGTAGAGCTTCCTCTGTTGACTGTCTCGAGAAGAACAGTTTGAGAAATAGAAAGGGCTGTTGCCAGATGAAAGGTACTTTCAGGACCCATATTGAATTTGAAACGATTGCTATATCCTAGCCTTCTGAGTTGCAATAAGTCTGAAAACTGTGTAGTCTTTACATAAAAGGATGGATCCCTGCAAAGCAGGATAAGGTGAACGTCTGAATGGTGAGGGACTGACACTGTTTGATGGAAAGTGCAGAGGGGAGAGACAAACAAGGAATCACAAAACTAAAACCTTCCAGCATAGCACAGACCCATGTCTGCAGTCCCACCATTGGGCTTGCTTCCTGACTCGTCCTTCCCCAGGTTTGAAATGCTAATGTTATTAAGAGATATGACAAATTTAACAGGTATTATTCATAATCACAGAAGTCAGTCACTTTTATTTACCTTGTTACAGACTTCTGAACCCTTTTAATATTCAGTATCTAACTCTATCTCAGCCTTTATTAAAAATGAACCTGACTGACTTCCTCTCTGTTCATCCAGCTACTAGAATGCAGTCAATCCAAAGGGACCCAGACCCAAGGCATTCTAGTCCTTTCTAAGCAGTCACTAATTATGGATCCCTATCGTCCTTTTCAACCCCCTTCAGTTCACTGTGTTTCCACTTTTGACCCCACATCTTCTTTCCAGTTTATGGTCTTCATGTGAAGATCAGATGTACACAAATGAAAGCATTGACCACTCAGTATTTTGTTTACCTAGCAATGGTAAAGTCAAAGATACATCCTTTCCAGCTATGATCTTCATGTGAAGCGCACATACACAAATGAAAGTGCTGCCCATTTAATATTTTATGTTTATCCAGCAGTAGTAAAGTATGCGTTCAAATAAGAACAAGTTTACTAAGGTCTAGGTAAATATTAGAAATGTTCAAGGAGGAGGGAGGACTTTGAGTTAGATACTCCTGATTTGTATATACCTTCATTACAGAATTTACGTATTTCACTTCATATGTTACTTTTTCTGCATTTCTTATATCTTCTCCTCTGCTGTCCAGATGCCTAGATTAGAGATGAATAGTTTGGAAAGGTAAAGTTCTGTTTCTTTTGTTTCTGTATTCTTAGTCATCTGTTACAGTGCTTGGCACAGAGTTGGTGCTCAAAACATGTTTGTTTGTTGGTTGGTTTTTGGTTTTATAATTGTGTACAGTTTGATTGGGCAAAAATAGGAAAGAGAGGGGCACCTGGGTGGCTCAGTGGGTTAAGCCGCTGCCTTCAGCTCGGGTCACAATCTCAGCGTCCTGAGATCGAGCCCCGCATCGGGCTCTCTGCTCGGTGGGGAGCCTGCTTCCTCTTCTCTCTCTGCCTGCTTTTCTGCCTACTAGTGATCTCTGTCTGTCAAAGAAATAAATAAAATCTTTTTAAAAAATAGGAAAGAGAAATCCCCACATACTTAGTTTCGTCTACTGACAATTAGGCATGTACTTAGAGCCTTCCCTAGAGCATGCCCATGGGAAGTTTGTCCTTTCACTTGTAATACTTCATCATTATTCATTAAGCTTAGAATTCAGCTTATGCTGAAGTGTACTGCCTAATTTCTCTTGGCTACACAGTTAACTGAGTTGTCTCAGTTATACCTCTAGTAAAGGTACTCATTAGAAACTAATTTAAAACTGCAATTTCTTGCCTTAAAAACCCTTGAGTAGCAGACTCCACTCCTTCCAGGTCAATTGCACTGCCCCTTGCTGACCAGGATTGCCATTAAAGAAGAATGTTGTATAGTAGTACTTAAGATCCCGTAATAGAAATTGAGTCATCCTCTAGCCTAGAGCAATGGATTGTTGATAATACTTGGGAAACTGATGACATGGTTGATTCCTCGACAGTTTCCACGTATTTGTCCCTAAACTTGTTCTCTAACAATTAAATAGACATTGTCTTTTCAATCTGTGAATATAATATTGGGCAATACACAGAAAAACTTCAGATAATATTTACATTATAATATAGTTGTAGAAGCAGTAGTTTTTGCATTGGATCAGTTGGTGATTGAATGATACTCTGCCACATACTAGTGCTATGACCTTAAAAATTGTTGTTTAACCACTCTAAGGAAACCTTGTATATAAAATGAAGTAAGTACTTTGTAAGTGTTTTACAAATATTTACTAGCACTTCTGTTTTTATTATTGCTTCAGTTTCCTTATCTATAACATAAGGATAATTTTATCTCCTCAGGTAGTTGTAATGGCTTTTAAATAAGACTGCATATCATGTAGGGACATGGTAAATATTTAATAAATAGTGTTTTTTATTTTAAAAGTTTAGGTTATTTCAAGTTTTTGTTTTTGTTTTTGCTTTTCCAGCCCTAGTTATTTTATTTTATTTTTTAAAGATTTTATTTATTTATTTGACAGGCAGAGATCACAAGTAGGCAGAGAGGCAGGCAGAGAGAGAGGAGGAAGCAGGCTCCCCATCAAGCAGAGAGCCCAATATGGGGACTGATCCCAGGACCCTGGGATCATGACCTGAGCTGAAGGCAGAGGCTTTAACCACTGAGCCACTCAGGCGCCCCATAGTCCTAGTTATTTTAAATATAACTGACTTACCTATAAAAACAGGTGATATAGGCAAAGCATGTTAATAGCCTTAATACTCTTTTCGAGAATTACCCAAAGTCATCTTCTGTTGGCATCGTGTTTTGTATTTAGCTGGCTCTATGATATGACTTCTATATCTTTCCCTCAAATATTTTTATATTCTTTTTTCTTATTATTCTTTTGGCTCCATGAAAGGACCAAGACTTCTTTTTTATCTGTTACTTAAACTCTTTTTTACAAATTATCATGAACATTCTTTCATCTTCTTCCCTCACCATCTGTCCTCATAAAGACTGTAAAGAGCTCAGTAGGGTTCCTGCCTTACAGGCAGAACCAAATAATATCATGGGGGTAATTATTTTACCAGACTGTCAGGGAACAAAATTAAGTATATTTCCTATGGTAGCCCAAAGTAACTATTGTCATATTACCTCAGATGGCACATAAAAAATCAGACTAGAATACAGTTCTCTAGGGAGAAACTGTCCAGGAGCTTCTTGCAGAAGCAAAGTATTACCTACAAGATTGAATGATGCTGTTAGTAAAATAAAACCACTTTACCCTGTTAGAAATGTTTATTGAGTACAATAGTATATTGAGAACTATGCTAGTTACTTGAAGTAGTAAACAGGAAGATATTATTTTACCTAAAAATATGTAGCAGTGCATTTGAGAAGGTAGATGTGCTTATAGGCATAAAACATGTCATGATAAAACTAACAAAATTGTTCCCAGTTTTGAAGGAAGAAACCACTTAATATGACTTGGAAATACAGAAGGACCTCATGAGAGTGTTGGCATTTAGCTAAGTTCAGATAACTTAGTAAGATTTCAACAGTGAAGGAGTATAGTATATAAGGAAACAGTGTCAGTTTGATCACAATGCTTGAGACATGCTCTAACTATTTCGAAAATGCCACTGTGTTTTAAATTTGGTAAGAAATGAGTCTGTGGATAGATCAAAGCCAGCCTAGACACATGAAGATAATGCTGTGGAATATATGTATATAGGTGCTATGACAGATATCAATTCAGTTCTTAAAGCATATTTCCTAGAATATGCTTTTCCCAGAAAACTGAGCAACATAATTTGGCTTCAAAAAGTCTTTTGAAGAGTTAGGAAGCATTCCAAGTCAAAGAGAACAAATTATAGAATAGAGTCATTACTGTTTTTCCCATTGTGTAAATTAATAATCAAAAAAAGGTGGGAAGCCTGGGTGGCTCAGTAAGTTAAGCTGCTGCCTTTGGCTCAGGTCGTGATCCCAGGGTCCTGGGATCAAGTCCCACATCGGGACCCTGCTTCTCTCTCTGGCTCTGCCTTCCATTTTGCCCGCTTGTGCTCTCTCTCTCTCTCTGACAAATAAATAAATTAAATATATATATATTTTTAAAGAACTTTTTGGGGCATCTGGGAGGCTCAGTCAGTGGAGCATCCAACTCTTGATTTCAGCTCAGGTCATGATCCTCAAAGTGTCCTGGGTCCTGGGATTGAGCCCCTTGTCAGACTCCACACTTAGTGGAGAGTCTGGAGAGTAAGGATTCTCTCTCTCCCTCTCCCCGACTCATGTTTGCTCTCTCCTCCCACCTCTCTTTCTCTCTCTCTTAAAAAAAAAAAAAAAGTAAATCTTAAAAAGAGAGAGAGAGAGAGAGAGAACATATCTACCTAAGGAAGGGGAGTTTGTAGAGTATCTACTGACGTTCTCATCTAAAAATAATACAGGGACTTTCGAATGTAGGACAGCTTTGTCCTGGTATGTATGTGGAATTTTCACTTGTGCCTCTGCCTAAGATAAATACTATTTTGAGTTTTGGTGTGTCCTTTCTTATGACACCATTTAAAAAGAAGCATGGGACAAGATGGGATTGGGAGGGAGACAAACCATAAGTGACTCTTAATCTCACAAAACAAACTGAGGGTTGCTGTGGGGAGGGGGTTTGGGCGAAGGGGGTGGGATTATGGACATTGGGGAGGGTATGTGCTTTGGTGAGTGCTGTGAAGTGTGTAAACCTGGTGATTCACAGACCTGTACCCCTGGGGATAAAAATATATGTTTATAAAAAATAAAAAAATTAATTAAAAAAAAAAAAGAAGAAGCATGGGGTATAGACTATATATTGCTCTGAAATCACTTGTGTTCTTTTTGTAAGAAATTTCCATAAATTTCAATTAGCACTACTAACTTAATGACAAAAAGAAAATATAAGCTGATTGAAAACACAGGTGTGCACAAACACACATACGTTTTCACACACACATAGCAACACACAGTCACGTGTTACCTCCTCTCAGACAAGGAGTAAAACATGTATTTGGACACTTTCCTGAAAGATCAAATATACCTTCATTTCACTTTTCCTTCCATTCAGGAAAACTAAAAACTCTATAGAGAGATTTGGGGTTTATTCCCCCTAGAAAATAACGGACATTATTTTTACTTATTTTTTTATTTTTATTATTTATATAAATCTCTTATGTTATTATTTAGAGCATAGCTAATACTTGGTCAGCAAATATTAGAGAAAAAATTGTGGCTCCAACCCCACCTTATGTATTCTATATATTTTATAGAAAATATAAATATTTTATAAATACTATAAAATGTGTAAAATTTAAAAAAATATATAAAATATATTTCTGAAAAAAATATATAATATATATTCTGAAAAAAAAATGTTTAACCAAGAAGTAGAGAACAAGAAAACAAATGGAAAATAGAAACAATGACTGGAAAAGATACAAGAAATATAAATAAAGTAACTAGCTTTGTCATGAATGCTATTATGCAAATCCCACAACCTGTTTATGATTTACCTATAACTGGAGATAATAATAGCACCTACTTCATAGATTTCATTGAAGAATAAATAAGGCAAATTAATAAATGAAAAGCACTTAGGACAATGCCTGACATATGGAAAGTGCTTTGCATATCTAATAGTTATTATTAATGGACAAGGTCAGAGATTGCCTTTCTGCGATAGTGAATTCCTCCTTTACATCCAGAGCTTGTCACTCATTTTGGTACAGTGAAATGTAAGACATTTCACTTCACTGCTGGCTAATTGCAACAAAGCTCAGAATAATAAATATGATGTCTGTAACCTCAGCCTTAAATTCAGGATAGAGTGCTGGGCTCGCTTCCAAATGAATGGAAACTGTAGTTTAATACAATAACTACTTACTTTTCTCCATCATTCTTGTAATGAGTTTTTACTCAGGGTCTAAGAATCAACCTTTAGAGTACTATAAGTTATTAAATAGGGAACATGATGTAAACTATAGTTAATTTTTATTGTTTTTGTTAAAGCTGTTAACAAATTTTCTAATAATGTACATGCCAAGAAACAAGCTGGTAAATGAAGATGTGACTTTTGTATTATTTCTGAAGTATTTAAGACTTTTGAGACCAATACAACATGTTTAGGTGACATTAACCCAGGAGTTACCGAAGGAATAATATATTTGTCTGGAGCTCTTTACTTAAAAAAAAGTGTATCATATCTCAACCTTACCACTTATTAGGAAATATATGTATTATTACATCCATTTAAAAAATGAGTCAAAGACATAAAGATGTGAGATGGTACACGTGGACTCAAAGGGGTGTAAGTTAAATAATCAGATCTATTTACAGCACAGTGAACTACTTAGGCCTATGACTAATATATAGCAGGAACATAATAAGTATTTATCGAATAGATAGTTAATGAACATTATAATGAATGAGCAAATTTTTATTTTACTTTTTGTAAGATCCAGAGAAAGTTAAAGTTCATAGGATTTACATAAAAATTTTAGCTAAAATCTGGTTTAGTAAACTTGAGGCTAAATAGTGATCAGTTGGTTCAAAACAGAGTGCATCAAGTTGTAAAAATGGAAACACAGTTATGTTGTCTTGTATAAAGATTGTCCAGGGTCTGCTCATGGGACTGAGTCAAAGCTGAACCTGAATAGTGTCCATAAATATCTCCATGAAATTACAGGAACATGGTATGTGTTGGATTGGGAGGAAAGCTGACTAGGTCACAAAAGGGTATAATAAAGACAACCTGAGTCTGCCTGCTTGGGGTAGAGAGTGGGAGGCAAGAGTAGAGGATTCATAGTGAGTTTGTGGGAATGAAGACCTTGAAGATGTACAGTGTGGTCCAAAAGTAGAGCTCAAGTCAAATACAGAGGTGTTAATGTTCAAGTGTGTAGTCAAAAGAGCAATTAAATCAGAGCCAAAGTTTTTAAGAACAGGTTGCAACAGAGAAATGACTTCTGAGTTAATCTAAGTCTGTGTTATAAAGTAGTTTTTATTGTGGCTATAGTAAAGAATGAAAGTAGCTCAGTCTTAGGCATGAAAAATGAGAGGATGCTTTGTCTTGCTGATTCCTTGGTCTTGAGGTGATCTTGGCAATATTACCAACCCTGTGAGTTCAGACAGTTACGTCAATGTTCAAACCATTAAAAATGGAAAAATTTGCCTTTACTGTGTAATGTTGGCTGAAAGAATAGCTTAAAACCATTAATATAAGTATAATGATCCATTTGTTATGGCACCTAAGTTCTGATTTTTAGAAACTTCCTTTATCAAGATAAGGCAGTTAAGTCACCATGTATCTTCTATTCACATAGACATAATGTTTTGGTATATATTATAGTAAGAGGAGAAGGCGTATAAATACAGAGAAAATATTGTTTTTGGCCTAAGAGATAATAACCATCAATACTTCCTGCCCAATATGAGCATTTCAAGTCTGTTTTACAAAGCCAGATAGGTTTTGGGTCCAGGCCAAGACTCTCTAAACCCTCTCACATTCCATCTCTTCCCATTGCCACACTGTAATATGCAAAAGAAGGATCACGCTTACATTTCCCAATGCCAGCTGGCTGATTTCACTCCTAACACGACCTTCAATGCCATGACCTCCTATTCTATGGTGACTGAGAAGTAAAGAGTCAGTCGGATGACTGCAAAGTACATATAGAAGAAGCCATTTCATCTATGTTCTTTTTTCTTCAACTAAATTGCTTATAACTTTCTTTTACTGCCATCCAAGGAAAGTCTTCCTATTGTATTAGTTAAGCTCATGTATTAAAAACTATCTGAATGTCTTCTCTGTGTTGAGAACTATACTAAGCATAAGTGTATGTGAAGTGTGCATTGTTATATAAATATACTAAAATTAGAACTAATAATAGAGTATAGGAAGGAAAGCATCAAACGTCAGTGGCAGGAAATAATGGGATAATGAATGTGAGTGAATCAAAGACCTTTGATACAAATCCAAAGTGAAAAATTTGAAAAAAAATGTGTACATGTATGTGTGTACATATTTTCTTTGTTTTATGTATCCAGCACCATCCTCTCCACCTGCAATTTAGATTTTGATCCTGTGTTTGGCAACTTAAGGCAAAATAAATGAGAAGATATAGTGTACTTATCTTATTTCTAACACATCTTTAGTGACTATAGTAGCTGCTTCCATGAAAGCTGTTTTTATCTCTTACAAAGATCACATAGTGTGAGATTTCCTAAACAGTTATTCTAACCACAGACAATTTTACCTCAGTTGTTAAGTATTAGCACTCATCACACATGAGTGGAAAGCATACTGCTAGGTACCCTGAAGAACCTAGTTATGGTCCTTACCCTAAAAATTGTATTTACTGGAAGGCTTGATAAACAGAAAAAAATAGAGCATAATTTTGAAAGTATATTTCTGACTTTTGGTTTCTGGATCCCATTTAAGGAGCTTGGAAATTGCCACTCTGTCTGAACAACAAAAAGCTGAACATTCAGACTGAATAATCAACAACTATTCTTGGAACTGTAAGAGATAAAGACTCAGGGCAAACCATTGCTCCCAAGAGTGGAGAGACAGATGAATACAGTAAGAATCACAGCATACTAGAGCAAAGACTCACAAGTGAAAATAACTTTGGGAACCAGTGCTAGGGTGGAAAAACCTAAAATTAATTGATAATTTGCTGGAGGCTCAGTGTGGAAGAATCTGAGAGCTAAACACTCCAGGGGGACCTAATCACAGACACACACCACACTTTTGTGAGTTTTACCTTCAGGAGCTTGACTAGTTTCTTGCGGTAAATATCAGAGAAAAATCCCTTCATGCCTCCGGGAAGAAGAGGGGAAAACAAACCATTTGAAATAAGACAGAATGCTATTCTTCTTACAAGGCCCGTACTCAGAGGAAACCAGTTAACTAGAGCCTAACCTCCTGGGGTATTGTCAGAGCCTAACAGACCTGGGAGAAGGGAATTCAACTCTAGCTAATTCTGGACATCCTGTGATACCTAAGGGGGTGGGTGGTGGGGAACTGAAAAATATTTGCGCAGCTCAGAGTCCAGAGGCATTGGCTCACTAAAAGACTACTACCTAACTACAGGATTATAGAACACGTCCCTTCTCCCTACATCTTGCCACCACATTACTGAAGACCTTTTTACAGCATAATAAAAGACAAAAGCACAATTTGAAAAAAATAAAATAAGCATCAGAACCAAGTATGGCAAGATGTTGAAATTATCAGACTGGGAATTATAAACAACTGTTACTAATGTGCTCTAAGTTTTAGTGATAAAGTAGAAGTATGAAAGTACAGATTGGCAATGAGAAGAGAGATGAGAATCCTAAGAAATGTTAGACATGAAGAACATCATAACAGAAATGAAGAATTCCTGGGGTGCCTGGGTGGCTCAGTCAGTTAAACGTCTGACTCTTGATTTCAGCTCAGGTCATGATTTCAGTGTCCTGAGATCGAGCCCTGCATCAGGATATGTGCTCAGCAAGGAGTCTGTTTGAGATTCTCTCTCTCCCTCTCCCCGCTGCATGTGCATGCAAATTTGTTCTCTCTCTTTCTCTCTCTCTCTTAACTAAATGAAGAATGACTTTGCTGGGCTTATAAATAGACTGGTGATGACTACATTGAGATACCACCTTACACCAGTTACAATGGCCAAAATTAGCAAGACAGGAAACAACATGTGTTGGAGAGGATGTGGAGAAAGGGGAACCCTCTTATACTGTTGGTGGGAATGCAAGTTGGTACAGCCCCTTTGGAGAACAGTGTGGAGATTCCTCAAGAAATTAAAAATAGAGCTTCCCTTTGACCCTGCAATTGCACTACTGGGTATTTACCCCAAAGATACAGATGTAGTGAAAAGAAGGTCCATCTATACCCCAATGTTTATAGCAACAATGGCCATGGTCGCCAAACTGTGGAAAGAACCAAGATGCCCTTCAATGGACGAATGGATAAGGAAGCTGTGGTCCATATACACTATGGAGTATTATGCCTCCATCAGAAAGGATGAATACCCAGCTTTTGTAGCAACATGGACGGGACTGGAAGAGATTATGCTGAGTGAAATAAGTCAAGCAGAGAGAGTCAATTATCATATGGTTTCACTTATTTGTAGAGCATAACAAATAGCATGGAGGACAAGGGGAGTTAGAGAGGACAAGGGAGTTGAGAGAAATTGGAAGTGGAGGTGAACCATGAAAAACTATGAACTCTGAAAAACAATCTGAGGGTTTTAAAGGGGTTGGGGGTGAGAGGTTGGGGGAGCCAGGTGGTGGGTATTGGAGAGGGCACAGATTGCATGGAGCACTGGGTGTGGTGCAAAAACAATGAATACTGTTATGCTGAAAATAAATTAAAAAAAAAAAAAGAATCTTTGAGCTGGAGGAAATATTTATTTATATATTATTGTTATTTAGCGGGTTCCATGCCCAGCATGGAGCCCAGTATAGGGCTTAAAGTCATGACTCTGAGATCAAGACCTGAGCTGAGATCAAGAGCTGATATGTAACTGATTGAGCCACCCAGGTGCCCCTGAGCTAGAGGTTACATTAGTAGAATCTTTGAAAACTGGAAAGCAAAGAGAAAAAAATATGAGGAAAAAAGAAACAAAAAAAGATAATCAGAACAGAACATTATACAAAAGATATATTCAAAAGGTATAATGTATATAATGGGAATACTAAAAGAAAGAGAAAAGATCAGAATAAATATTTGAAACAAAAGTGCCTAAGAATTTTCTTCAAATTAATGGCAGACACTAAACCACAGGATCTCAAACACCAGGCATGATACATACCAAAAACTATACTGGGCATATCATTTTCAAACTATGGAAAATCAAAGACAAAAAATTCTGAATGAAGCCAAGAGTGGAGAGAAAATACCTTACTTATAGAGGAACAGAGATGAATTACATCTGACTTGTCAGAAGACACTCATGCAAGAGAGTGGCATGAAATATTTAAAGTGTTGAGAGGAAAAAACCCTACCAACCTAGAGTCCTGAACTATAAAATTATCCTCCAAAACTGAAAGAGAAATAAAGACATTCTCAGAAAAAAAAAATTTGAGGGAATTTGTTGCCAGCAGAAATTGTTAAATTATTTAGAGAGAAGGAAAATACTATATAGCTTAAAAACTTTGATCTACATCCAGGGTAGCATCAAAGATGGACTAAATGAAGGTAAAATAATATGTTTTTCTTATCCTTAATTAATCTAACAGGTAACACTTTGTCTAAAATAATATACCAACAGTGTATTCAATTTTGTGTGTGTGTGTGTGTGATTATTTATAAATGAAATGAATGATAGCAATGGTATAAGTGAATGGGAGTTAAGAATTATTTTGTTATTATAAGGTACTCACACTATCTGTGAAGTAGTACAGTGTTACTTGAAAGTGAACTTAGGTTAGCTATAAATGTATATTGCAAACTCTAGGGCCCCCACGGTGGGGAGAAAGTGTTACTTCTTTGTAAAGAAATGATTGAAAATAGAATCATGTAAAATCTTCACACACAAAAACAAGACAAAATAACAACAACAAAAAACAGAAAAACATTGGAAGGCAAAACTAGAGACAAAGAACAAGGAAAAAAAAATTTAGAACAATACAAATATAGTACATATTTAACCACCTACTTAATAACTGCTTTTAATATCAATGATCTAAAAGTACCAATTAAATGAAAGAATGTGAGAGTGGATTAAAAACAAGACCCAACTGTATGTTTTCCATAAGAAACCCACTTTAGGACACATATAAATTAAAAATAAATGGATAGAGAAAACGATATCATGCTAACACTAATCAAAGAAAAGCAGGATTAGTTGTGTTAATTTCTGGCAGAGCAGACTTCAAAGCAAGAGAAGTAAATCAGGAATAAAGAATGACAATACATAAATGACAAACAGGTCAATTTTCCAAGGAGTCATAACAATCTTTATCATGTAAGTGGCTAACAAAGGAGCATCACAGTTTGTGAGGTAAAAATTGATACAAATCCAAGTAGAAATACATGAATCCATTATCAGAGTTGGACACTTTAACATTTTTCTCTTAGAAATGGACAGATCTAGCAGTCATAAAATCAATAAGGACATAGTTGAATTCAACAATACCATCAACCCAACTGGATATAATCGACATCTTTAGACTGTTTCATTTAGCAACAGCAGAACATATATTCTTCTCAAGTTTTTGTGAAACATTCACCAAATAGACCACTTTCAATGTCAGAGAACAACAAATTCAAAGGAACAGAAATCTTACTGGCTGTTCTCTGACCACACTGGACTTAAACTAGAAAGTAAAATGAGAAAAATAACTGGAAAATCCAAACCTAAGTGGAGATTGACTAACATACTTCTTCTTTTTTTATATATATATTTTTAAAGATTTATTTATTTATTTGTCAGAGAGAGTGGGGGAGAGAGAGAGAGCATGAATGCGGGAGCAGAAGGCAGAGGGAGAAACAGGTTCCCTCCTGGGCAAGGAGCCTGATGTGGGACTCAATCCCAGACCCCTGGGATCATGACCTGAGCTGAAGGCAGATAATTAACGGCTAAGCCACCAGATGTCCCAGACCAACACACTTCTATGTAACACATAAGTCAAATGAAAAATCTGAAGAGAAATTTTAAAATATTTTAGTGAAATGAAAACTAGGTAACCTAAAATATGTGGGATGAAGCAAAACAGTGCTTAGAAGGGAATTTCCAGCAGTGAATGCATGTATTAGAAAAGAAGAAAGATCTAAAATTAGTCATCTAAATTTCTATTTTACGGGACTAGAAAAAGAAGACTAAAGTAAATCCAAAGTGAAAAGAAGAAAAGAAATAATGAGAATTAGGTGAGAAATAAAAATGAAATTGAAAAGAGAACATTGATAAAGACAATAAAATTGTCTTTATTAATTACTAATTTATTATTAACTGTTGGAAAAAATTCCAAGTTTATTTTTGCTTATGTGTTCCTTGTCTCAGGAGACATACTTAGTAAGAAGTTGCTACGGCTGCTGTCAGAGAGGTTACGGCCTGTGTTCTTTAGGATTTTAATGGTTTCCTGTATCACATTTAGATCTTTATTTTTTATTTTACTTTGTTTCATTTTACATTTAGGTCTTTAATTCCTTTTGAATTTATTTTTCTGTATGATGCAAGAAAGTGGTCCAGTTTTGTTCTTTTGCATGTTGCTGTGATGAGTACCAGCTGTTGTATGGAAGTGTTGAATCATTAAATTGAACGCCTGAAACTAATATTAGACTATACGTTAACTAACTGGAATTTAAATGTAAACTTAAAAAATTAGACAATGAGTCTAGAAAGCTGGATCTTTGAAAAGATTTATAAAATTGATAAACCTTTATTCAGGCAGGCTAACAAAAAAAGAGGACACATGTTACTAATAAAGATCCCATGGACATTGAAAGATAATAAAGGAATACTAAATAATTCTGTGCCCACAGATTTGAAAACCTAGATGAAATGTACTGAATTCTTGAAAGACACAATTTGCCAAAACTAATGTAAGAGGAAATAGATGATCTGAATATTCCTATATCTATCAAAGAAATTGAATTAGTAACCTTCCAAAACAAAGCCCCAGGACCAGTAGGTTCACTGATAAACAACTACACTGGTAAACAACTACCAAATCTTTAAGGAAAAAATTGTAACAATTCTTTTCATTCTTTTTCAGAAGGTAGGAGAGTGAATGCTTCCTGATGCAGTCTACAAAGACAGCATTACATAATACCAAATCCAGACAGACATTACAAGTACATAAAATTACAAAAAACTCTTAAAACTCAACAGTAAGAAAACAATTAAAGCAAGGTCCAAAGATCTTAAAAGACATCTAACCAAGGAGTGTATACATATAGATTGTCTATAAGCATATGGAAAGATGTGTCACGTGTTATTAGAGAAATGCAAATTAAAACACCAGTATATCCTTACACACCTATTAGAATGACTATAATCCAGAACATGAAATCAGTAAATCCTGGAGAGGATGTGGAGCAACAAGAACTCTCATACATTGCTGGTTGGAATGCAAAAGGGTACAGCTACTTTGGGAGGCAGTTTATCAGTCTCTTACAAAATTTAGCATACCCTTTACCATACAATCCAGCAGTTGTGTTTTTGTATTGACTCAACAGAGCTAAAAACTTAGGTACACACAAAAACCTGCACATGGGTATTTATGTCAGCTTTATATATAATTTCCAAACTTGAAAGCAACCAAGGTGTCTTTCAGTAGGTCGAAGTAGTTGAATGGACAAGTAAACTTTGGTTTGTCTACATGATGGTGTATTATTGAGTGCTAAAAAGAAATAATCCATCAATCCATGAGAAGACATGGAGGAATCTAAATAGAAGTTACTAAGTCTTTTCAAAGAAGCCAGTCTGAAAAGGCTTCTAACTCTATGACTGCCAACTATGTAATGTTGAGGAAAAGGCAAAATTATGGAGATAGTAGAAAGATCAGAGATTGCCAGGGGTTGGGAGGGATGTGGAGAAGCACAGAGGATTTTTAAAGCAATGGAAATACTCTGTATGATACAAGGTACGTGCTGTTATACATTTGTCTAAATCTATAGAATCTGTAACATCAAGAGGTAAACTGTAATGCAAACTATGGAGTTTGGGTAATTATGATGTGTCACTATAGGGTTCATCAGTTGTAACAAATGTATCACTCTGGTGGGGATTGTTGATAATGAGGAAGACTATGTATGTATTTGAGCAAGGGTATATGGGGTACCTCTGTACCTTTCATTTTATTGTGAGACTAAAAACTTCACAAAAAAATTATTACTTTTTAAAAAGTATATTCCTGATGCATTTTATTTATTTATTTTTAAAGACTTTATTAGAGAGAGAACACAAGTTGGGGGTGTGGCACAGAGGGAGAGGGAGAAGCAGACTCCCCATTGAGCAGGGAGCCCAATGCAGGGCTTGATCTGAGAACCCCAGGATCATGACCTGAGCAGAAGGCAGATGCTTATCCAACTGAGCCAGCCAGGTGTCCCTCCCAGTGCATTTTATAAAGGGCAGAGGTTTTGTTGGACGTACATTATTTCTTCAGACAGAAATAATATAAATTGTTGCTACACTGAAGCATCAACATCTTTTGTGTTCCCAACTTTGTCCACAGGTTTGAGTCCTCTCAAAGGACCTTCCACTGTGTCTCTCCTCATCTCAAGCTCGTCTCTCCAAATGGATATAACATCCCCAAATGGATGTTAACATACCGTCTTCGTATTAGGGTCTGTAGCCATACCCCACATTGATCTCATCCTATTAAAGTATCAGACTGTCATTTTAACTCTTGAGTTTCATGTTTCCCCTCTATTTTCACAAATGTAGATTTCCTTTTTTTAAACTTGAGTTCAGCTTTTTATTACTATCTTTTGTTCTATGTCATTATAGCTTCCAAATTTTTAGCAGTGTGAAGGAGATATAGAGGTTGTTGGGGATGTCTGCATTAGTTCCGGCTGCCTTATTGCTTAATCCAGAAATCTACCATGTGAATCTTTGAATCGTCGTTTCTTCAATACAGTAATAATGCTAATTTCACAGTATTTGAAAATATGAAATGAATCTTTCGATAAATACTTAGGGTATTATATTTATGCTGATTTGGAGATGTTAGCAGTATTATTCACTATCATATCAGGTTACCTAATCTCATAAGAATCAGAAGTATTGTGAGAAAAGAAGAAAAAAATATTTGATCAGGACCAAAAAATTACAAGGAAGTTGAGCAGAATACTGATTGATTGATTTGACTAGTTTGAGGCGACATTCCGAATAAGGGAGGCTGAATCTCACAGAAAGATGAAAAATAAAGAATTGTAAGACAGATCTTTTCCACTTCAGAGTAAGACTAGACTATGTCCCCTCCAGTATAAAGTTTGCAGTTGAAATCATCATGTCTGCATGAGAAACAAGTAAAATGTTTCTCTGACTACTGAGGGTTCCAAATGCATGACAAAAATGATCACAGGTCTGGAAACAGACTGAATATGGAATAAAATGTAACTCACCTTAATGTATAAAATAGTTACTATTGGACTAATATATAGGGTTGCAGTGTGAAAATTGAGGGCAGAGTATGAGAAGGGGAAGGTAGAAGTAGACAAAGAATAGTCAAAGCCACCTGTATAGAACTTGATACCTCTTTGATTTTGTTTGTTTATTGGTTTAGAATGAAAGCTCTGAAGGAGACTATACAACTCTATCTGGCATCTTTTCTCATGATCAACGTGCCCTTATGTGTCTATCACAGTAATCCACTTCAGATGTTACCTTAACCCAGTAAAGTCGGCTCTAATGTTCCAGATGCAATGAAACTGAAAGGCACATTTTATTCTTGCTTAGAAAAGTAAAATCAAGTACTGTATTGCTTTGACAGCTTTTTCTACAAATTTATCAGAGTGGAACCAAGAAGGATTTCATATTCATTGAAAGATTAGGAAGACTATGGAAGATTATAGTAACCCAGTTTGTAAAGTCTCCATAGTTGGGGAATGTCAGAAGGCAGCTTTTCATTTGTAGCCAATCTGGACTCACTTAGGCAGTAGTACCATCTGAATGTTAGAAAAAATGAACTATAGATTAGGTTAAAGAACATGTGTTTTATTATTTTCAAATGCATCTTGTATATTGGAGATGGGAAAATACATTTCCTTAGGTGGTTAAACATTTTCTGAACATATGTATTTTCTTTATTTGTTTGCTTCTGCCAGTAACTCTCAACCCTGATGCATATAGAATCATTTACAATTAGAGATAAATGATTTCCCATGCTCACACCAAATCTTCAGTATCCTTGCAGTTAGGTTCCAGACATCAGTTTTTTAAAGGAAACCCCAGTATGAATTTTACACTGTTGGAGAGCATGCTGGAAAGGCTTGTACATGAGTTAACATCTTTTCACAATGTCAGTTTTATTCAATCATAAAGCAGGTTTAACATAATTGTATGGCAGTTTCAGGATTTGTAACTCAGTGACATTTAGCTCTGCATTTATCTTGGCTTCATAGGCATCACAGAAAGCAAAGCACAGTATGGTCACACAGATAGAATAAGGGGTAAGAAGGTAACAAACCAAACACAAATTGAGGGCGTAATTGAGATGAGCCTTCTGTCTGGTCTGTGTCAGCTTTTGGTACCTCCTGCTTGCTTATTATGTTCAAGCAGTAAAAGATCTGCTATGTTTAGAGATCAGTTGGGCAGCGCCTTTGGCAGCAGTTGCTTTTTTAATGTGGTCAGATGTAGAAGGGTCAGAGTCTGGAAAGTCTGACAATTTGCTGCAAAAGTCCTCCCTTTTTAAAGGAGTTTAATCAGTTTGGGCTTTCACATGTCTCCTCTGGTTACAGCGATTATCAGCTCTTGGTTCTTCCAGATTTACATGGCCTTACAGGCTCAGTCTTAAGTATTATCACTGTGTGCTGGTTTTCGTGACATGTCCTCTTATGCAGTGTCCTTGGTTGCTGGCATCACTGCTTGACATGAGTCACTACTTGATATGAGTAACCCCATTTTGCTCTCTATACACATACATTTAAATTTGAGAACCACTGAGATAAGCAAATCTTTCCATTCCTGTCACTTTCCTGTTTGCAACAGAGCAAAATGGAATTTTGGTGGTAGTGTCTGAATCATCAAAAACTTCAGTTTCTAAAGTCCAAATTTAAAAAGACTTTAAATGAATAATGGTGATACAAAATATTTACAAGAAAAATGCTTTTAGTTTTTAACAGCATTTCTTGAAGACTTTGTCCTCTAGTTATTCAAGCAAAACACATTGGATTTAGAACAGACTGCCGCCTTTCCATATTTTACTGAGTTATTTTTGTCAGCTTTCTATTTTTCTCCTTTAGAATGTAACTTCCACTGGAGCAAGACTTTTTGAGTGTGTGTAGCTTAATGCTTTACCCCTATCAATGTATTACTCAAAGTAAGTATTCAGTAACTCTTTGGATCCAATGAATAAAATTGCTTCTAAAAAGCAATTAAGAAAACACCTGAAGCATCATGTTGATGTAATGCCTTTATCTGATCTCAAGCTTTCTGAACAAGAATTATATGTGTTAATTCATGTGAAGATGCTATAAAATGGGCTTTAATTAGCCTTGGAAAATTGAATAGAATTGGAGAAAGTAGCTCTATCACTTATAAAGCCTTTCCTTCCAAAAGTCTTAGTTCAGCTATCTTCATCTAGATGACCCTCCCCTCTGCCTTTTTGAAGCCCCATTGCCTTCATATGGGAGAGAATGGAGTTGAGTAAGTCCTTGTTTTCTGTGCATCTATGTAAAATGCAATTCGGTCCCATTGAGACTTCATAGGATCCTTAAAACCAGGGACAGTGCCAGCTATTTTTTTTTTTTTTTTTTTTTTGGTCCATTATGACTAGTCAAGGGTTGGCAAATGACAGATACTCAGTAAATAATTGATAGAAAAACTATTCAGTTGCACTAAAAAGGCTGATTGCTTTATAGAAATAATTTGGAAGACGGTCTCCAGGAAATGCCCGTTTGCTGACCTCAGCCAATTCAGACTGAAGCTTCTGAAATATGGCCAAAGGACTGGGTCTTTTCATCTAGAGGTAGCTCTTATCCATCTGGTTTGGCAGAGTTTCTTGAAGCATGATGTAAAAATAAACTTAGATTTTTATTGAAAATACAGATTCATAGACCAGAACCCATTTTCTACTGAATCAGAATCTCTCAGGCTGGGGACCAAGAATTTATAACTTGTGTAAGTACCCCAGGTTATTCCTTATGCTGTAAAGATTGAGAACCTTGTTGCTTAATGATTATAGCCAAGATCTGTAGTTTACCCATTACCCTTCCTGAGGAAGAGGCACATTTGAAGAAGAGTGAGGATACACTTTGAAGATCCAAAAGAAGCTGCAGTTTTAATGTACCACTTCACTGTCTAGACTACAACAGGATTTTCATTGGAGGTGGTGTATATTGTCCTTATTATCTGATCTGTTACTCAAGTAATATTAAAATGGCTTAAGAAAAAACATCAGTTTCCTAAAGTTATAAATAAAAATGGTTCATCAAACACTGCAGCTGTATCCTGATTACTGGATGATACCTACCTTTGTAGTCTTAAATGGGTTCATCTCAGAGGCACCACTGCCAATATTGCATATGCAGCAGGTGCTCTTCCAACCAGATGCATATTTCCTGTGTGTTCTATGACTTCTGGTTCCTTCACCCAACACCCAACACGCCTAGTCCATCTTTTCCAGTCAGTCACATCCTGGGCTCCAATGTATAAATTCAATATTGCGTGTATTGTGCATAACTGTTCCAAAGGATCTTATTGTGTGTGCCATATATGCTAGAATATAGTGTATGTAGCCATATAATGTAAAAAGACCGTGCAACCGACTGTCATACCAACTAAAATGCCAAATAAATTTCGAACAGTGGAAATTTTTTTATTGTTGTTGTTATTGGAAAACCATCACTTTAATGAGAACTTTTTCTCATGTGCTGGTCTTCCTCCCCTCAGAAGACTTTTTCCCTATTGAAAGGCAGTATTTTATATCCCCAGCCAACTCCCAAACTCCAGATGTAGCTGTCTTCCGTCTTCAGAGTTCCAGCCTTAGAGAGAGCATTATGTGGAGAGAGAGTAAAAAGTTGATAGGAAAAAAGGGATAATGACATGCTCCGTGGTTTATTTTTGGGTTTCTTCCCAGGCCAATTCAAAACCTCCAAAATACGGTCAAGCAAACCAGCAGGCTTGTACTTCCATCATAACCCGTCCACAAAACTGCCCACATCTTTCAGACCAGGTGTTCTCCCCACATGGGCAAGGCCTATTGGGGAGGACACCCCCAGCCTTTCCCAACAGTAGTAAATAACCCTGCAGTCTGAGCAGCACTACAGGCTGGCTCAGGAACTACTCGTCTCTTCTGCTGTGTGGCCAGGCCTGTCTCATGGCCCTCCGTCTTCATGT